>NC_135968.1:17943212-18255602 GCF_053455715.1 Rhinoraja longicauda
CTATCCTCAGGTGCCTATCCTCAGGTGCTGTCTCTATGTGGAGTTTGCACGTTCTCCCTGAGTCCACATGGGTTTCCTCCGGGCGCTCCGGTTTCCTCCCACATCCCAAAGACGTGCAGGTTTGCAGGTTAATTGGCCCTCTGTAAATTGCCCCCTAGTGTGTGGGGAGTGGACGGGAGAGCGGGATAACAGAGAACTAGTGTGAACGGGTAGTCTTTGTCCCGCACGGACCCGGCGGGCCGAAGGGCCTGTTTCCGTGCTGTATCTCTCTCTAACTCCAGCGAGATTCCACCACTACCTCCCTTCTCAACCTCTCTCCCACTCCCCTTCCCTCCCCCACCCACCAACCTTCCCCTCCCCCTCCTGACCACCATCTCCTCCTCTTCCTCCCCCACAACCGCTGACCCTCCCCCATTCCCACTGACCCTCCCCACCCCTCCCCTCCCCTCCCCCCCCCCCACTCCCACTGCCCCAAAACCTCCCTGCCCGCCCCGCACCTCCCCCCACTTCTCCTCAACCACTTTCCTTCTCCCACCGACCCTCCCCCAACCGCCCGCTACCATTCCCCCCCCCCCCCCCGGACTCACACCAATCCTTCCCCTCCCCCCCATTCCCCTACAACTCCCCTTCCCCCTCCCACCGATCCTCCGCATCCCCTCTCCTCCCCTCCACGTTGATTCCCCCTTCCCCTCCCCCCCCCCCTCTCCCCTTCCCCCTCCCCCGCTGATTCCCCCCTCCCACCCTCGGTCTCACCTGCGCAGGTGAACTCGTGCTTCTGCACCTCGGCCAGGTTGAGTCCGCGGAGGTGAGGGGGAGAGGAGCACTGGGTGAAGAGGCCGATCTGGGGCCGCTGCCTCAGCCACTGGGACAACCACGAGAGGTGACAGTCACACACCAGCTGGTTGGAGTGCAGGCGGCTGGGAGGACGGGACACAGAGACCCGAGTAAAGGTCGCCCTGGCACAGCAAGATCCCACAACCCCCCCGCCCCCCCCACACCCACCATCTTCCCCACATCCCCCCCATCCTCCCTCCCCCCCATCCCCCCAGAAAAAACGTCAGCACAGGGCAGCGCAGTGGCGTGTTGGACAAGCAGGGCCAAAGGGCCTGTTTCCGCCGAAGATAGACACAAAATGCTGGAGTAACTCAGCGGGACAGGCAGCATCTCTGGAGAGAAGGAATGGGCGACGTTTCGGGTCGAGACCCTTCTTCATCAGGCCTGTTTCCGTGCTGTGTGACTCTAAGATTTGTCTCATTGTGTTATCACCTTCAGGTTTTGCTGATCGATTTTTACCCGTGGAAGCAGTCTTCATCTCTTTGATTGCTTTGAATGAAGGGTGACGCAAATGAATCCGAAGAAGGACCCCGACCCGAAATGTCGCCCATGCTTTTTTCTCCAGAGTTGCTGCCTGGTCCGTTGAGCTACTCCAGCACTTTGTGTCTATCTTTGGTAATGCAATAGTTGTCCTTTCTGAGCAGGCGGCGAACTATAAATTAAAACTCAAGGTGGCGACACCGTGGAGCAGCGGTAGAGTTGCTGCCTCACAGCGCCAGAGACCCGGGTTCCATCCTGACCGCGGGTGCTGCCTGTTACGGAGTTTGTGCGTTCTCCCTTTGACCGCGTGGGTTTTCTCCGGGTGCTCTGGTTTCCTCCCACACTCCAAAGACGCATGAGTTTTTGTAGGTTAACCGGCTAGGGTAGAATTTGGAAATTGACCCTAGTGCGTAGGATAGTGCTCGAGTACTGGAATCAGTGGTCGGCTCGGACACGGTGGCCCGGGGGGGCTTTATCTATAAAGCCTAAAGTCAAACGAGGAAGGAACATAGGTGGAAGGGGACCGGGTGGGGGAGGGGTGAGGGGGAAGGGGAGAAATAGGTGCCCATCAGATGGGGTACATAGAAGACAGGGGGAAGGGAAAAAAACACACTGAAGGAGAGATGTGGATCTCACAAATCATGGTATTTTAAGTCACTGGCATTGAGAGGGGTGGGGGGGAAGGGCAGAGAAAACAAGGCTTCGACTCTGGAGAGAACCGTACACCAAATTACAAGTCGGGGAAATCAATAGAATATGATTAGGTCAGCTTTCTAACCAATGCAGGCAGTTCTTTCAGGCAGAGCTGGAAGGTAATTACCCAGCCGCCTCTGTGGGGCATCTCGCTGCCTTGTCAATACCTCAAGGTCAATTTACTGCTTTCAGTGGAGCCTGCGGCCTGGCGAGAGATTCCCTTAACGACCGAGGGGGCGGGGTTGAAAGGTCAAGCTGCACAATGCAGGACAGACAGCATCAGAGATGAGCAGTGGCAGTCGGTGCAGCCCGGCCCGTGACACGGTGCCCAGCCCCAGTGGTTTAAAGGAGACACAAGAGAATGCAGATGTCGGCACGCAGAGGAGAGAAAGGAGAGCCGCAGGAGGACAGGTAGAGCAGGGCAGGGCATGATGCCAAGTCTTTCTGTAGAGTTACAGCGTGGAAACAGGCCCCTCGGCCCACCGGGCCGACCAACGATCGGCCATACATTAGTTCTATCCTACAATTTACAGAAGCCAATTAACCTGCAAACCTGCACGTCTTTGTAGTGTGGGAGGAAACCGGAGCACCCGGAGAAAACAGGGAGAACGTACAAACTCCGTAGTCAGGATCAAATGCAAGTCTCTGGCACTGTAAGGCAGCAACTCTACCGCTGTGCCACTGCGCTGTGGAAGGGTGTACAAAGTGGGCCAGACGTGGGCAGGAGGGACTAGCGTAGATGGGGCATATTGGATGGCATGGACGAGCTGGGCCAAAGGGCCTAGTTCCGTGCTGCATGACACTATGACTCTATCTTGCTGCGTGCAGATTAAGTGTTGTGTAAGACTCAATTAAAGTGACAGTGTCTGTAAAGCACTTTAAGGCGTGTTAAGGCATTGTGAAAGATTTGTTTATTTGTTGCTACGGCCACTTCTTGAGGTTACTGAATAGAAGCAAAACCATTGTTAACAACATTGGTAAAGATAGGAATAAAGGCGAAGGCTATTTTCTAAATGGGGAGAGAATTCAGAAATCGGAGGTGCAAAGGAACTTGTGCGTGCTGGTGCGGGGTTCCCAAAAAATTAATTTGCAAGTTGAATGGGCAATAAGGAAGGCAAATGCAACACTAGCATTTATTTCACGAGGGCTAGAATTACAAAAACAGGGATGGAATGCTGAAACTTTGTAAGGCACTTGTCAGATTGCATTGGGAGTACTGTGAGCAGTTTCTGAGGAAGGATGTGCTGGCGTTGGAGAGGGTCCAGAGGAAGTTTACGAGGAAGATCCTAGGAATGAGCGGGTTAACATGTGATAAGCATTCGAAGGCACTGGGCCTGTACTCACTGGAGTTTAGAAGGACGAGGGGAGGCCTCATTGCAACGTACAGAATAGTGAAAGACCTGGATAGAGTGGATGCAGAAAGCATGTTTCCACTAGAGGGAGAGTCTAGGACCAGAGGCCATAGCCTTAGAATAAAAGGACATACCTTTAGAAAGATGAGGAGGATTTTCTCCTCATTCACCCAGATTCCCAGATTCACCACCTTCTGACTAAAGAAAATCCTCCTCATCTTTCTAAAGGAATTCATTGCCACAGACGGCTGTGGAGGCCAAGCCATTGGGTATTTTTAAGAAGGGATTGATAGATTCTTGATTAGTGAGGGTGTCAGGGGCTATGGGGAGAAGGCAGGAGGATGGGGTTGAGAGGCAAAGATAGATCAGCCATGAGTGAATGGCAGAGTAGGCTTGAGGGGCCGAATGGCCTAATCCTGCTCCTAGAACTTATGAACTAATGCCACATAGTAAATAGCCTCCAGCCCCGTACTTACAAGGTGCGGAGTGTCGGCATGTGGTTGAAGCTGGACACCGGAATACTGGTGATGTTATTATTATTCAGGGTGCTGGAAAAGACAGAGCCAAAAGCTGTTAATTAATTTTCTATCTGTTTTCATACAATGGTCAAGAAAGCACACCAACGCCTCTCCTTCTTTAGAAGGCTCAGGAAGTCCGGCATGTCCCCAACTCTCACCAGTTTCTGCAGATGTGCCGTGAAGAACATTTTACCGGGATGCATCACAGCGTGGTTTGGGAACAGCTCCATCCAAGGCCGCAAGAAATTGCAGAGAGTTGTGGACGCAGCCCAGACCATCACGCATACCAACCTCACTTCCATTGACTTCATCTACACCTCACGCTGCCTCGGCAAGGCCACCAGCATAATCGATGACCAGTCTCACCCCGGTCACTCCCTCTTCTCCCCTCTCCCATCAGGCAAGAGGTACAGAAGTGTGAAAATGCACACCTCCAGATTCAGGGACAGTTTCTTCCCAGCTGTTATCAGGCAACTGAACCATCCTACCACCAACTAGAGAGCGGTCCTGAACTCCTGTCTGCATCATCAGAGACCCTTGGACTATCTTTAATCGGACTTTGCCGGACTTTATCTTGCATTAAACGTTATTCCCTTCATATATATCATATATATACAGCCGGAAACAGGCCTTTTTGGCCCTCCAAGCCCGTGCCACCCAGCGATCCCCATACATTAACACTATCCTACACCCACTAGGGACAATTTTTACATTTACCCAGCCAATTAACCTACATACCTGTACGTCTTTGGAGTGTGGGAGGAAACCGAAGATCTCGGAGAAAACCCACGCAGGTCACGGGGAGAACGTACAAACTCCTTACAGTGCAGCACCCGTAGTCAGGATCGAACCTGAGTCTCCGGCGCTGCATTCGCTGCAAAGCAGCAACTCTACCGCTGCGCTACCGTGCCGCCCATAAACTTCATCCTGTGACTGTACAGTGTGGACGACTTGATTGTAATCACGTATAGTCTTTTCGCTGACTGCATAGCACGCAACTAAAAAGCTTGTCAGACTTTATTGGACTTTATTTTGTGCAAAACGTTATCCACGTTATTCCTTTTATCTTGTGTCTCCACACTGTGGTTGGCTCGATTGTAATCGTGTATTGTATTTCCGCTGACTGGTTAGCACGCAACAATAAAGCTTTTCACTGTACCTCCGTACATGTGACAATAATAAGCTAAACTAAACCCACCCCAGCAGACGCAGGGAATGAGAAGGACTTACAGGACCTCTAGGCTCCTCAAGGCTCGGAAAGCCCCCTCTTCAATGCAGGTAATTTGGTTTTTGTCCAGCTGCCTGTGTGAGCAAATGGAGAGAAATAAATGACAGATAAAAGCAGAGTGGTTACAAATAGAGTCGTAGTCACCCAGCATGGAAACAGGCCCTTCAGCCCAACGTGCCTAACATGCCCACGCCGACCGACCGACCTGTCCTGTCTGCACTAGTCCCACCTGCCTGCGTTTGGCCCACATCCCTCTCGACCTGTCCCATCCATGTACCTGTCTCTGAACAACAGGTGTAGGTTACAAGCATCAGGACACTGTGGTGCAGCGGTAGAGTTGCTGCCTCACTGCGCCACAGACTGGCTTTGATTATGCCCTCGGGTGCTGTCTGTATGGAATTTGTACGTTCTCCCCGTGACCACACGGGTTTTCTCCGGGTGTTCCCTCCCACCCTCCAAAGACGTACAGGTTTGTAGGTTAATTGGCTTCATTAAAATTGTAAATTGTCCCCAGTGTGTAGGATAGTGCCAGTGTACGGGGTGATCGCTGGTCACTAACACTGTCCTGCACACTAGGGACAATTTACAATTCACAGAAGCCAATTAACCTGCAAGCCGGTACTTCTTTGGACTGCGGTAGGAAACCGGAGCACACAGAGAAAACCCACGCAGTCACAGGGAGAACATACAAACGCCACACACAGACAGCACCCGTGATCAGGATCGAACCCGGGTCTCTGGCGCTGCAAGGCAGCAACTCGCAACTCTATGGCCATCGTGCCGCCCCCTTGCTACCATTTTCGACATCAATCACCAACCCCCCCACCCACCTTTCCCCTTATCCCGATCTTCCAATCTAGCCCACTGTGGCCCCTGCAAATTTTTTTAACCTGCATTTTCTCCGTGGCTGTAACACTATATTTATGAGCCAGATTGGTGGACCAGTTGTACTCACAGGTTCTTGATGTCCGTTGCTCCACGGAATGCCTTCCTGGGAATTGCCTGAATGGAATTCTCGCTCAGATCCCTGTCGGAAACAGTGATTTCTCATTACTAGGCGGCATTCAAGGAATTCAAGATCGCACTGAGACATCAAATGCGTGCAAGACATGGCTGGGATTACACGACCTCTCGGCTCCTCAGGGCTCCGAACACCCCCTCCTCATTGAAGATCATTTGTTTTTTGTCCAAGCTGCCTGTGTCAGCAGATAGACACAACGTGCTGGAGTAGGTAACATGCAACAAAAGCTTAGTTTAGTCTAGTTTTGTTTATTGGCACGTGTACCGAGGTACAGTGAAAAGCTCATGTTGCGCACTAACCAGTCAGCGGAAAGACTGTACGTGACTAAAATTGAACCATTAACAATATACATATTTTAGTTTAGTTTAGTTTAGTATAGTTTAGTTTAGAGATACAGCGTGGAAACAGGCCCTTTGGCTCACCGAGTCCACGCCGACCAGCGAGTCGGGCACACTAACACTATCCTATACATTATGGACAATTCACAATTAGACAAAGCCAATTAGCCCACAAACCCTTACGTCTCCGGAGTGTGGGAGGAAACTGGATATCCTGGAGGTCACAGGCAGAACGTACAAACTCCGTACAGACAGGATCGAACCCGGGTCTCTGGCGCTGTGAGGCAACAACTCTACTGCTGCACCACTGTGATACATGATAAAGGACTCAAGTTAGCCCCAATATTGCTTTTCACTGTACCTCAGTACATGTGACAATGAACTCAACCAAACTAAACTAAACTAGACTGTCTTTTTGCTGACTGAATAGCGCACGACAAAAAAATCTTTACACTACAATCTTCCACTTACACTGACAATCCTTACACGTGACAATAATAAACAAAATTAAACTAAACTTTATGCCTTAGCTGGTCAGCAGGGACATCATGACCGAATGGCCTGTCCCGGTGCTGCACTGTCCCATGCAGTCTGTATCTCTGGTCCATTCTACAGATGCTCCATAGAAAGCATTTTATCGGGATGCGTCACAGTTAGGTTTGGGAACAGCTCCATGCAAGACCGCAAGAAATTGCAGGGAGTTGTGTACGTAGCCAAGACCATCAGGCAAACCAACCTTTGACTCCATCTACACTTCACGCTGCCTTGGCAAGGCCATCAGCAAGGCCACCAGCATGATCAAGGATAAGTCACACCCCGGTCACTCCCTCTTCTCCCCTCTCCCATCGGACAAAAGGTACAGAAGTGTGAAAACGCACACCTACAGATTCAGGGACAGTTCCTTCCACATGTTTATCAGGCAACTGAACCATCCTATCAACAACTAGAGAGCTGTCCTGAACTACTATCTAACCTTTAGTTTAGTTTAGACAGCTTGAAAACGGGCCCTTCGGCCCATCGAGTCCGCGCCGATCAATGATTCCCGCACACCAACACTATCCTACACACACTGGGGACAACTTACATTTATACCAAGCCAATTAACATGATCGAATGTAAGTATGTATTGTCTTTGTGCTGACTGGATTGCACGCAACAAAAGCTTTTCACCACACCTCAATACACGTGGCAATAAAGTGAACTCAACTTAATATAAGTTACTTCAATAGATCTCTGAAGACCCCGGTGTTGAAGGAGAGAGAGGTGGATGTGGGGGAGAGAGGTGTGGGAGGTTGGGCGAGAAGGTGTGAGAGAGGGTGACTGTGGATTGTAAAAAAGCAGCTCGTTCATCTAATCTCCACAGCAACCTCAGCTGGTGTTAAAAATCCTGTCTTCCTGCTCCAGGAGATGTGCTGTGCTCTCTCTCCGCAGGTAGTCTCGACAACTGTGTGGTG
The DNA here is from genome assembly GCF_053455715.1 of Rhinoraja longicauda. Taxonomy (NCBI): domain Eukaryota; kingdom Metazoa; phylum Chordata; class Chondrichthyes; order Rajiformes; family Arhynchobatidae; genus Rhinoraja; species Rhinoraja longicauda. Next base: position 17,951,131 of record NC_135968.1, read on the forward strand.
AATCTGTGGAATTCATTGCCACAGAAGGCTGTGGAGGCCAAGTCAATGGATATTTTTTAAGGCAGAGAGAGAGAGATAGATTCTTGATAAGTAAGGGTGTCAGGGGCTATGGGGAGAAGGGAGGAGAATGGGTTTGAGAGAGGGAAAGATAGATCAGCCATGATTGAATGGCGGAGTGGACTTGATGGCCGAATGGCCTAATTCTACTCCTATCACTCATGAACCTGTGAACTGCGGCAATGGTTTCCATCCCGTTAACAGCCGCCCCACCTTTCCTTAGAGTTAATCCTCTCTGATCCAGGCATCATTCAGGTGAACCTCCTCTGCACCCTCTCCAAAGGCTCCACATCCTTCCTGCAATGAGGCGACCAGAACAGCACGCAATACTCCAAATGCAGCCTGACCAAAATCTTGTGGGCGGTAAAGCTGCTGCCTCATAGCACCAGATACCCGGGTTGGATCCTGACTACGGGTGCTGTCTGTACGGAGTTTGCACGTTCTTCGTGTGACCGCGTGGGTTTTCTCCAGGTGATCTAGAGGAATAGGCTGGGTAGGCTCACAGAGTTGCTTGCCCAGAGTAGGGGAATCGAGAACCAGACATCGGTTCAAGGTGAAGTGGGAAAGGTTGAATAGGAATCTGAGGGGTGACTTTTTACAGAAAGGGTGGTGGGTGTATGGAACGAGCTGCCGGAGGAGGTGGTTGAGGCAGGGATTATTGCAACATTCAACAAACAATTACACAGGTTCATGGATAGGACAGGTTTGTAGCGATATGGACCAAGCGCAGGCAGGTGGGACCAGTGGGATAAGTTAGTTGATGCGGACAGGTTGGGCCGAAGGGCCTGTTTCCTTGCTGTATGACCCTATGCTCCGGCTTCCTCCCACATTCCAAAGACGTGCCTGTTTGCAGGTTAAGTCACTTCTGTAAATTGTCTCTAGTGCGTAGGATAGAGATTGTTATTGTTGGTCGGTGTGGACTGGGTGGGCGGAAGGGCCTGATTCCAGGCTGTATCTCTCAACTAACCTAAACTAAACTTATCGATCTGCAACATGACTTGCTGACTCTTGCACTCAATGCCCCGGCTGATGAAGGCAAGCATACCGTACAACAATGTTCTCAGCAGCCCAATTATGGAACTGGAGACAGATGATAATGCGGATAATGCGTAGTAATGTGGAGTAAAATTTTTCGGAAATGAAACCTGACCCTAACATTAGTCGATTATTGATAATCCACCGAGATGCTGTAATGTACATTACCAGGGAGTCTAACGCTACATGGCCATGGGCCCCTGAGGTGTTGGCTTATTTTAACCCATTGTGATCCAAGGTCACCCGTTTTTACACCAATCCCAGGATATATTTAATTTCCAAATGCCACTGCAACATTGACTGTCGTAACATCTCCATCGCCCTTACCCACTCCACTCACCTCCTCTCAACCTGCCACCCCTCCACTCATCCTTTAGCCTTCCAGATTGTAGAGAGACAGCGTGTAAACAGGCCCCTCAGCCACCTGGTCTGTGCCGACCAGTGGTCACCCTTACAACAGCACAACCCCACACACCAGGGACAATTTAGGGAAGCCAAATAAACCTCCCAACCTGTACGTAAACCCACGTTATAACGGATCGTGGGGGAGGGATGGTGTCGTTACTGCCGATTGTCTGCTATAAGTGAGTGAGGGATTATCATTGTACAAGTAGTAGAAACAAACTGCAGATGCTGGTTAACACACAAAAGGACACAAAGCGCTGGAGTAACCCAGTAGGTCAGGCAGCATCATGTGTAGCAAGGAACTCCAGATGCTGGTTGACACTGAGGATAGACACAAAAAAAGCTGGAGTAACTCAGCGGGACAGGCGGCATCTCTGGAGAGAAGGAATAGGTGATGTTTTGGGTTGAGACCCATCTTCAGACTGAGAGTCAGTGGAGAGAGAAATTAGAGGTATAACAAGGTACAGATCAAATCAGAGCCGGCACCGATGGCCAAGGAGGCCACAATGGTCCATTGTTGGCTGCGGAGAAGATAATAACAAAAGGATACGAACAGTGAAACTAGCAGGATGACTAGGGCGGGGGACCCACTGAGTTACTCCAGCATTTTGTGTCCAAGTCAGGCAGCATCTGTGGAGAGCATGGACAGGTGACGTTCCAGAAGAAGAGTCCTGACCTGGTCCTGGACATTTCACCCTGGGAAAAAGATTCTGATTCTCTCATCCATCTTTGCTTTTCGATCTCATTTTATTTCTAATGTCTTTATCTGTTGTGTTTATCCATTTTCTCTCTCACACTCTCTCCCTCTCTCTCTCGGCTGAGTTCCCTGCCAAGGATGGTGATGGTGGAGGCAGATATGATAGTGGCGTTTAGGAGACATTTGGATGGAAACACGGAAACGCAGGGAATTGAGGGAAATGGATTGTATACACGCAGATAAGAGTTGGTTTGGCATCGTGTTCAGCACAGACATTGTGGGCCGAAGGGCCTGCTCCTGTGCTGTGCTGTGCTGATCTCCCTTTAATTAGTTTAGTTTAATATTGTCGCGTGTGTCGAGGTACAGTGAAAAACATTTTTGTTGCATGCTATCAGTAAGCAAATAAGACTAAGCATGATCACAATCAAGCCACCCACAGTGCACAGAAACAGGATAAAGTGAATCATGTGTAGTGCAAGATAAAATCCAGTTAAGTCTGATTAAAGATAGTCCGAGGGTCTCCAATGAGGTCGTTGCTAGCTCTACTGTTTGCTATCCCACTTGCTCACCCACTCCTTCTACACTAGGCGGCAAATTTTACAGAGGCCAATTAAACTACGTGTCTTTGGGATGTGGGAGGAAACCAGTGCACCAGGAGGCAACCCATGCAGTTAAAGGGACAACATGCAAACTCCACACAGACTGCACCCGAGGTCAGAATCGAACCGGCGGTGCCTTGTGGTCCCTGTTAAGTTTTATTAATGCACTTTTGTTGATGTTTAGTTTAGTCTAATTATTGTCGCATGTACCGCATGTAGAGTGACCATCTTTTTTGGTGTGTGCTAACCAGACAGTGTAAAGACTATACGTGATTACAATGAAGCTGTTTACAGTGTACAGCGCTGGGATAAAGGGAATACCATTTAGTGCACGGTAAAGTCCAGTAAAGTCAGATTAAAGATAGTCTGAGGGTCTCCAATGAGGTAGATGGGAGGTCAGGACCGCTCTCTAGTTGGTGATAGGATGGTTCAGTTGCCTGATAACAGCTGGGAAGAAGCTGTCCCTGAATCTGGAGGTGTGCATTTTCACACTTCTTGCCTGATGGGAGAGGGGAGAAGAGGGAGTGACCGCCCGGGGTGAGACTGGTCCTTGATTATGCTGGTGGCCTTGCCGAGGGAGCGTGAGGTGTAGATGGAGTCGATGGGGCGGCTGCTTTGCGTGATGCTCTGGGCTGCGTTCACAAGTCTCTGCTGTTTCTTGCGTCTGCCTTTGCCACAACCTCTCTCCGCCTGTTTACACTGCTGCTTTCTACAGCGGTCACAGTCCTTGGAGGACAAAGAGCTACAGCTGCCAACGCCACCCCCCACCCAGACACGCAGCCAGCCCCTCTCCCTGGTCCCCGTGATGATGGAGTGGATTCGGCAGCTGTGGAACTCCAGTATCGGATACGTCTAACTTGTTGTTGACGGTGAAACTTGATCAACTCCCACACAGCACCCAGCGAACATTTCCACAGCGCTTACAGGTCGCGTGCATTAACCCTTTGTGCTCTGCGGCGGTCTCAGGGTCAAGGACACAACATCTCCAGGAGGAACGTACCACCACAGGCGCAGCGGTAGAGTTGCTGCCTCACAGCGCCAGAGATCCAAGTTTGATCGTGACTACAGGTACTGTCTGTACAGAGTTTGTACATTCTCCCTGTGAATTGGTTTTCTCCGGGTGCTTAATTCAGTTTAGTTTAGTTTAGAAATACAGGGCGGAAACAGGCCCTTCGGCCCACCAAGTCCACGCCGACCAGCGATCCCCACACATTAACACCATCCCACACACACCAGGGACAATTTATAATTACACCAAGCCAATTAACCTACAAACCTGTACACCTTTGGATTGTGGGAGGAAACCGGAGATCCCGGAGAAAACCCACGCAGGTCACGTCTTCTCTCCATACCCCCTGATGCCTTCTCTCCATACCCCCTGATGCCTTCTCTCCATACCCCCTGATGCCTTCTCTCCATACCCCCTGATGCCTTCTCTCCATACCCACTGATGCCTTCTCTCCATACCCCCTGATGCCTTCTCTCCATACCCCCTGATGCCTTCTCTCCATACCCCCTGATGCCTTCTCTCCATACCCCCTGATGCCTTCTCTCCATACCCCCTGATGCCTTCTCTCCATACCCCCTGATCCCTTTAGCCATACCCCCTGATGCCTTCTCTCCATACCCCCTGATGCCTTCTCTCCATACCCCCTGATGCCTTCTCTCCATACCCCCTGATGCCTTCTCTCCATACCCCCTGATGCCTTCTCTCCATACCCCCTGATGCCTTCTCTCCATACCCCCTGATGCCTTCTCTCCATACCCCCTGATGCCTTCTCTCCATACCCCCTGGTGCCTTCTCTCCATACCCCCTGGTGCCTTCTCTCCATACCCCCTGATGCCTTCTCTCCATACCCCCTGATGCCTTCTCTCCATACCCCCTGATCCCTTTAGCCATAAGGGCCACATCTAACTCCCTCTTAAATATAGCCAATGAACTGGCCTCAACTACCTTCTGTGGCAGAGAATTCCACAGACTCACCACTCTCTGTGTGAAGAAATGTTTTCTCATCTCGGTCCTAAAAGACTTCCCCCTTATCCTTAAGCTGTGACCCCTGGTTCTGGACTTCACCAACATCGGGAACAATCTTCCTGCATCTAGCCTCTCCAACCCCTTAAGAATTTTATATGTTTCAATAAGATCCCCCCTCAGTCTTCTAAATTCCAGCGAGTATAAGCCTAGTCTATCCAGTCTTTCTTCATATGAAAGTCCTGCCATCCCAGGGATCAATCTGGTGAACCTTCTCTGTACTCCCTCTAAGGCTAGAATGTCTTTCCTCAGATTAGGAGACCAATACTGTACACAATACTCCAGGTGCGGTCTCACCAAGGCCCTGTACAACTGCAGCAGTATAGACGTTGGGAGGTCATGTTACAGTTATATAAGACGTTGGTGAGGCCGCATTTAGAACATTGTGTTCAGTTCTGGGCACAATGTTATAGGAAAGAGATTGTTAAGATGGAAAGGGTGCAGAGAGAACGTTGCCATGACTCAAGGGTCTGAGCTATAGGGAGAGGTTGAGCAGGCTGGGACTCTATTCCCTGGAGCTCAGGAGGATGAGGGGTGATCTTACAGAGGCGTGCAAAATCATGAGAGGAATAGATCGGTTAGACGCACAGAGTCTCTTCGCCAGAGTGGGACAATCGAGAACCAGAGGACATAGGTTTAAGGTGAGGGGCGTAAGATTTAATAGGAATCTGAGGGGTGATGTTTTCACACAAAGGGTGGTGGGGCTATGAAACAAGCTGTCAGAGGCGGTAGTTGAGGCAGGGAGTATCGCAATGTTTAAGAAGCAATTAGACAGATACATGGATAGGATAGGTTTAGAGAGATATGGGCCAAACGCAGGCAAGTGGGACCAGTGGGCAGGTTGGGCCAAAGGGGCTTTTTCCGCGCTCTATGACTTTAATCTCTCTCTCTCTCTCTCTCTCTCTCTCTCTCTCTCTCTCTCTCTCTCTCTCTCTCTCTCTCTCTCTTTTCTTTACATATCCCCCTCTCCCTCTTTCTCTCTCTCCCTCTCTCTTACCGCCTACCTTCTCTCTCTGACGATAAATACATCTGACACGCTGAGCGAGACACTTGACTGCCTTATCTAAAACCCGCAAGTCCTTGGAGAATGTGCTTTGTGGCAGAGAGAGATACGTCAGTGGCCTCACGGTAATGACTGTCCGTGTCTTTGCTTCCAGTTGCTTGTTCCCTGTTTTCAGTAGCTAGTTTCATGAATAAAGGACAAAGACTATAAAACGACATACCGGAACCATTGCAGAACAGTAACAGTTCTCATCAGGAAAGCAAATAAGCAGCCTAATTTCTGCCTGTGAGGGTTATCAATCAAATATTGATCACTGTTCCATTTCATTTCCTATCAAGTAGAATATGCTAAGTGTTCTGCCTGTCCAACATTTCTTAATTATTTACAGTAGATTTATACGGGTGAGGCTGGGTATGGCTGGCGTTGACATAAGGAACGATGACTGGTTTACTTTCAGTTTATTTTACTTTAGAGATATAGCATTGAGACTGGCCTTTCGGCCCGCAGAGTCCGTGCCGACCATCGATCACCCATTCCCGTTAATTTTCTGTTATCCCCTTTCTCATCCACTCCCTAGTTTAATTTAGTTTATTGTGATGTCTACCGAAGTTGTGTGCTAACCAGTCAGTGATTACAATCAAGCTGTCCACAGTGTACAGATACAGGACCTGGAGTACTGTGTGCAGTTTTGGTCTCCAAATTTGAGGAAGGATATTCTTGCTATTGAGGGCGTGCAGCGTAGGTTTACTACGTTAATTCCCGGAATGGCGGGACTGTCATATGTTGAAAAACTGGAGTGACTAGGCTTGTATACACTGGAATTTAGAAGGATGAGAGGAGATCATAACGAAACGTATAAGATTATTAAGGGGTTGGACACGTTAGAGGCAGGAAACATGTTCCCAATGTTGGGGGAGTCCAGAACAAGGGGCCACAGTTTAAGAATAAGGGGTAGGCCATTTAGAACTGAGATGAGAAAAAACTTTTTCAGTCAGAGAGTTGTGAATCTGTGGAATTCTCTGCCTCAGAAGGCAGTGGAGGCCAGTTCTCTGAATGCATTCAAGAGAGAGCTAGATAGCAGAGTCAGGGGGTATGGGGAGAAGGCAGGAACGGGGTACTGATTGAGAATGATCAGCCATGATCACATTGAATGGCGGTGCTGGCTCGAAGGGCCAAATGGCCTCCTCCTGCACCTATTGTCTATTGTCTATTGATAAAGGGAATAATGCTGAGTGCAAGGTAAAGTTGAGTGAAATCTGATTAAAGTCCAGGGTCTCCAATGAGGTAGCTGGTAGTTTAGGACCGTTCCACAGCCTACGTACGGAGGCAATTTACAGAGGGCCAATTAACCTACAAACCCGCACATGTGTGGGATGTGAGAGGAATCCAGAGCACCCGGAGGAAACGCATGCGGCCAGAGGGAGAATGTGCAAACTCCACACAGGCAGCAACCGAGATCTGGATTGAACCCGGGTCTCCGTTGCTATGAGGCAGCAGCTCTACCCGCTGCACCACTGTGCCGCCTGCATGGGCTGGGAGTGTTTTCCCTGAAGTAAAGGACGCCGAGGGGTGGCCTTATCGAGGTCTATAAACTCATGAGGGGCATCAGTAAGATGAATTGAGTATAGAAGTTCAGACGTTATGTTGCAGCTGTATAAGATGTTGGTGGGGCTGCACTTTGGTGCATGTTGCTCAGATTTGGTCGCCCTGGCTTTAGGAGAAGGAATGGAGGGAATAGAGATGATGTGATGTAAGGGCGGAGAGAGGCCGATGGGGGGATGGAGGGGGGAAACAGAGGAAGGGGATGGAGGTGGAGACAAGGGAAGGGGGAGGGGAACAAGGTGACCAAAACTAAACGCAATACTCCAAATACAGCCTCACCAACTCCACCAGCCTCTGAGCAAAAGGACACAAAGTGCTGGAGTAACTCAGCCGGTCAGGCAGCATCTCTGATAGAACATGGATAGGTGACGTATCGGGTCGGAACGACCCAACTCGAAACATCACCTCTCCTTGTTCTCCAGAGATTCTGCCTGACCGGCTGAGTTACTCCAGCACTTTGTGTCTTTTTGTGTAAACCAGCATCTGCAGTTCCTTGCCGATACAAAGAACTGCAGAAGCTGGTTTCAAAGTCCCGAAGATAGACACTAAGATAGACACAGGAGTAACTCAGCGGGCCGGGCAACATCTCTGCGGAACATGGACAGGTGACCTTTCGGGTTGGGAAGGTCACCTTCTTTAAAGGGTCCTAACCCGAAAGGTCACCCGTGCTTTTCCTCCAGCGATGCTGCCTGACCCGCTGAGGTACTCCAGCACTTATCTGCCGCACTCATCTGTAGTTCCTTGTTCCTCCACTCTGAATAGATCGCATGCCGCCTGGTCTCGAATCATTACGATAAATTAAATGGAAAGTTATTTTACTAAGTCCTGCGCTCGATTATACCGCCTGTTGCTTGGTGATATTAATTCATTAATGACGTTGTTAAACAGAGATAGAGTATGCTGGGGGGGGGGGGGGGGTGGTGGGGGGGAGGATTAATGAGGTTTCAGAGTAACAGGGGAATACTGCAGCACAGATCAGTCAGCGTGTGAGGAAGTCAAGTGGTTTTAACAAGGGCCAAGTGTTTAATTGTTGCGGATGGGATATGCGATATCTCATCACACTCTGGAGGAGTGAGGCTCGTGAGTCGGGTGGGATGGGAGCCAGACAAGAAATAGACGTACTCTAAAAGGCGAAGAGAGTCACAAACTTGGAAGGATGCGGAGGCTTTTGGCAGGGTGTTTCAGTTTCAGTTCTCAGTTTCCGAAATACAGCGCGGGAACAGGCCCTTCAGCCCACTGGGTCCGCGCCGACCGGCGATCACCCATAAACACCAGTGCGTGGGAAGGAACTGCAGATGCTGGCTTACACCGAAGATCGACGCAAAGTGCAGGAGTAACTCAGCGAGTCAGGCGGCATCTCAGGAGGAAAAGTATGGGTGGCGTTTCAGGTCGGAACCCTTCTTCAGACCCTGGTAAAACACTAGGGACAATTTGCAGAAGCCAATTGACCAACAAACCTGCACGCCTTTGGAGTGTGGGAGGAAACCAGAGCACCCGGAGAAAACCCACGTGGTCACGGAGAGATGGTACAAAACTCCATACAGACAGGCAGCACCCGTGGGTCAGGATCGACCCGGGACTCTGGCGCTGTTAGGCGTCAACTCTACCGCTGCGCCACCGTGCCGCCCTTAAGTGTACTCGACTCATCAACAAAAACAAAATCCTACATTTAAGCAGTGCCTTGCCTCAGTACTGAGACACTTTTGCCGGCCATCATAGGTGAAGCTTGGCACCAGGCCACATTGGAGGAATCCGGGGACGCCTGTCGACCAACAGTCTGACGAGGTTCTTTGTTGGGAGGAAGTGGAGCTCCCAGGAGCCCAGAACTTTCCGCGCAATCTCCGCGCTGGCTTGCAAACAACTTCATGGGAAATGAAGATTTGGGATCAGTGCACCTCACAGAGTCACGCATGATTAAAGACGAGAAATACAATTGTTTCCTAAACGCGCTTTTTTCAACTATGCTCTGATTGACCTCGCTTCCTAAGATCATAAGATACAGGAGCAGAATTAGGCCATTCGGCCCATCGAGTCTTCTCCGCCATTCAATCATGGCTGATCCATCTTCCCCTCTCAACCCCATTCTCCCGCCTTCTCCCCATAACCTTTGATGCCCTTCCTAATCAAGAAGCTACCAATCCCTGCTTTAAAAATACCCCTTGACTTGGCCTCCACCGCCGTCTGTGGCAATGAATTCCACAGATTTGCCACCCTCTGGCATTTTGTGTCTATCTTCGGCGTAACCGGCATCTGCAGTTCCATCCTGCGCATTTCATTCTTCCAACATGTTTGCACAATTTTTAGTCGTGGGTGTCAGGGGTGATGGGGAGAAGGCAGGACAATGAGGTTAAGAGGTAAAGATAGATCAGCCATGATTGAATGGAGCAGTAGACTTGATGGGCCGAATAGACAATAGGTGCAGGAGGAGGCCATTCGACCCTTCGAGCCAGCACCGCCATTCAATGTGATCATGGCTGATCATTCTCAATCAGTACCCCGTTCCTGCCTTCTCCCCATACCCCCTGACTCCGCTATCCTTAAGAGCTCTATCTAGCTCTCTCTTGAATGCATTCAGAGAATTGGCCTCCACTGCCTTCAGAGGCAGAGAATTCCACAGATTTACAACTCTCTGACTGAAAAAGGTTTTTCCTCATCTCAGTTCTAAATGGCCTACCCCTTATTCTTAAACTGTGGCCCCTTGTTCTGGACTCCCCCAACATTGGGAACATGTTTCCTGCCTCAAGAAAACCCAAGCGGTCACTATAATGTCCAACCCCTTAATAATCTTATACGTTTCGATAAGATAAGAATGGCCTTATTCCTCTCCTATCACCTATGAACATGATAAAGATCAAGGTTTGTCCTCCATTCCAACGTGCCCTTGGGACGTTGCTGGTGACCCTTCTACATGGTGAATTGATTACCCTTTGTCATCGCCATTTGGTGTGCAGTTAGATGCCAATCAGGTGCGGTGTGGAGAACCAAGGAACTGTAGATGCTGGTTTACATTAAAAAAAGACACAAAGTGCTGGAGTGGCTGCTGCAAAATGGGACTGGCTTTTAATTGTGGGCATGTGAGACGGCATGGACAAGTTGGGCGGAAGGGCATGTTTTTGCACTGTACAACAGAACAGGATGGCACAGCGATGGAGTAGTAGGGTTGCTGCCTCACAGCATCAGAGACACGGGTTCGATCCTAACTATGGGCGCTGTCTGTGTGGAGTTTGTACGTTCTCCCCGTGACCGCTTGGGTTTTCTCCGGGTACTGGTTTGTAGGTTAATTGGCTGCTGTAATTTGTCCCTGGTGGGTAGTATGGAGCCAGTGTGTGGGTGATCGCTGGTCGACACGGATAGGTTAATCAGCCCTCTGTAAGTTGTATGCAATGTGAAATTGGGATAACGCAGAACTCGTGTGAATGGTTGATCGTTGGTCGGCACGGACTCGGCGGGTCGAAAGGCCCTGCTTCCACGCTGTATCTCTAAACTGAACTAAGCTAAACTAAATTGAACAATCTTACTAACATCTGATGTGAGAAAGGAAATAAATGCGGAGGCTGGAAATTGGAAATAACAGTAAATCTATCAAAGGGAAGTTCAACCATGTGCTCTCAACAGTGTAATTACCAATAATACCAGCCTAATACGGTGTGCGAGATCATCGACACAGAGAGTAAGATGGAGAGGCTGAGGGAACGATTTAAAATTGGATTTGATATTTCGTTTTTAGAGATACAGTGTGGAAGCGTGCCCTTCGGCCCACCGAGTTCATGCCGACCATCAATCACGCCATACATTGCCAATGGTAATTATCAAGGTCAATGGTCATATTTTATCTAAATTTGGCTTGATGTTAACTCTCTTGCTTTTAAGTTGGAGGTAGATTGAATACTTCAGGACTTGACCTTGTAATGAAGATGTTTAGTTTAGTTCAGAGATACGGCGCGGGAACAGGCCCTTCAACCCATCGAGTCCGTGCCGACCAGTGATCCCGGTTACACTAGCACACACTACACACTAGCGACAATTTACAATTTTTAACCAAAGCCAATTAACCTCCGGAGTGTGGGAGGAAACCGGAGATCTCAGAGAAAACCCACAAGTCTGAAGAAGGGTCTCGACCCGAAACGTCACCCATTCCTTCTCACCTGAGATGCTGCCTGACCTGCTGAGTTACTCCAGCATTTTGTGAAATAAATACCTTCGATTTGTACCAGCATCTGCAGTTATTTTCTTGCACAAACACTGTACATCAGCACCCGGGGTCAGGATCGAACCTGGGTCTCTGGCACTGTGAAGCAGCAACTCTACCGCTGTGCCATCATGCTGACCGCGTGGGCAGAACTCCACAGTTCAGGAGGAAGCCTTTGGAAAGGTTTGTGTAATTAATCCCAATCTTCACCTTCCCACGAACACTGCAAACTAGCCATCTCAGTTTTTGAGTTCAGAGCTACAGCACGGAAACATCCTTTCAGACCACTAGTTCTACGTTATCCCACTGTATCATCCACTCCCTGCACACTAGAGGCAATTTACAGAAACCCATTAACCTACAAAACCAGGTCTTTTGTGATGTGGGAGGAAACCAGAGCACCCGGAGGAAAACTTTGCAGTCACAGGGAGAACGTACAAACTCCACACAGACAGCACCCGAGGTCAGAATGGAACCCGGGTCTCTGGCGCTGTGAGGTAGCAGCTCAACCTGCTGCGCCACCGTGCCGCCTACTGCATTTTGCTGCTCTTTCCAGTTTCCAACTTAATGATATGCTTCCGAGCTTTGTGTGCTACATTCTCATGAAACTGAACCTGCCACACAAGACTGATGGAAGCAGATTCGACAATCATTTTTAAGTTCGGAATTGAGGAAGGAAATTCCAAAACTATCAAAACCCCCCCAAAGACGTACAGGTTTGTAGGTTAATTGGCCCTCTGTGATTCGCCCTCCAGTGTGCAGGGAGAAAGTGAGATAGCATGGAATTAGTGTGAACGGGTGATTAATGGTCGGCGCGGACTCAATGGGCCGAAGGGCCTGTTTCCATGCTGTATCTCGCAGTGCACAAAATGGAGGAGAAATAGAAGGGTGTGGAAATGAGAGGGGCAGCACGGTGGCTCAGCTGGAGAGCTGCTGCCTCACAGTGCAAGAGACCCGGGTTCGATTCTACCCTCGGGTGCTGTCTGAGAGGGGGAGCACAGTGGCGCAGTGGTAGAGCTGCTGCCTAACAGTGCATGAGACCCAGGTTCGATTCTACCCTCGGGTGCTGTCTGAACGGAGTTTGCTCGTTTGACCGTGTGGGGTTTGTTCCGGGTGCTCCGGTTTCCTCCCGCACTCCAAAGGCTTGCAGGTTTGTAAAATAATTGGCTTCTGTAAAATTGTAAATGGTAGTGTGTGGGACAGTGCTGGTGTGGGAGGTGATCGCTGGTCGGCGTGGATTCGGTGGGCCAAAGGACCTGTTTCCGAGCCGTATCTCCGAAAGTAAAGTCTGAAAAGTGGAGGGCACCGGCGAGGAGCCAGCACGGGTACGACGGGCCGAGCGGCCTCATTCCGCGTTGTAAATCCGCGTCCATGATTTCTCGCGAGCGCGTTTGGACATCGTAGATCGTGAGGAGTAGCACTATGGATTTCTTCCATTTCCTATTGTGTCGTGTCTCTGTGAATGTCAAAAGATCTCTAAAAAAATGATGCATTATTCAGTGAGACTTGCTGCTGGGAGCCAGGCCCAGAAAATTAACATTCTTTACGTGAGAATCTCAGCAAGCTGCGGCTTTGAAATTCCAATAGACCTTCACCTGGAGTTCCCTCCTGCTGTCTGAGGAAGGTCAACGTTGAGAGGTAGCGATCTATCAAAGAGAAGGCCAGCCAAGCGCTCCCAACAGTGTAATTACTAACAAAACCGGCCTAATTCAGTGGGAGAGATGGGCGGCCGGGAGAGGAAGATGGATAGGCTGTGGGGAGAGGCTGAGACCGAGATTTTTAAAGCTTGAATAGTTATGGAGAGGGGGAAGGGGAGGGGGAGAGTGGGAGAGAGGGGATAAGGGGGGAGATGGGGGAGTGTTGTGAAAGTACCATCCTCAACTACCTCCCCTGGCAGCTCGTCCCATCCACCCACCACCCTTTGTGTAATAAAGTTGCCCCTCAGGTTCCTCTTAAATCTTTCCCCCTCAGGATGGCGGGGTCCAAGTCCATAACTCCCTGAAAGTGGCACCATGTAGATAGAGGGTAAAGAATGGTGGTGAATCTGTGGAACTCATTGCCCCAGGCGGCTGTGGAGGATTAGTAAAGGGTTCAAAGGTTGCGGGGAGAAGGCAGGAGAATGGGGTTGAGTGGGAAAACAGATCAGCCAAGATCGAATGGCGGAGCAGACTCGATGGGCCGAATGTCTTATGGTCTTATATTGCCGGGGGGGGGGGGGGGGGGGGTTACAATGGGATCAATGTAGGATTAGAGCGAATGGGTGGTCGGTGGCCAGCACGGGCTTGGTGGGCCGAAGGGCCTGTTTCCCTGCTGTATGACTGCTAACTAAACGCAAGCCTTCCTCCTCTGTTGAAGAGGGGAAACGGGATAGAGAGAAGTGTGGACACGAGAAGATGAAGGTAAATAATAGATCAGTGGTCTGGGTGCTTGAGTTGGCAATGTTCCTTCATGTGCAGGGAGAGGAGGATGGGACTGCGTCTAGCCAATCGACCACATCAATAATTCATCCCGCATGTCAGAGGGGGATGTTTGTGACTTAAACGGACATGAATTTTGAATGGATTCCTAATGGCAGGGATTCTGGAAACACTCTCAGGCTCTGCGAGCCCAGAGAGGATCCCTGGGAAGAGGAGGTGGAGGAGGTGAAGATGGTGTAAGACTGAGGGAGGGGCGGGAGGAGGACGCAGAGAGACGGGGGAAGGAGAGGAGAGAAAATAGCGAGAGGGAGGCGAGGGGGAGAGAGGGGGAGAGGGGGGGAGAGGGGGAGAGAGGGAGAGAGAGAGAGAGAGAGAGAGAGAGAGAGAGAGAGAGAGAGAGAGAGAGAGAGAGAGAGAGAGAGAGAGAGAGAGAGAGAGAGAGAGAGAGAGAGAGAGAGAGAGAGAGAGAGAGAGAGAGAGAGAGAGAGAGAGAGAGAGAGAGAGAGAGAGAGAGAGAGAGAGAGAGAGAGAGAGAGAGAGAGAGAGAGAGAGAGAGAGAGAGAGAGAGAGAGAGAGAGAGACCAGTTAGAAAGCAACAAATGATTCTCAGTTTGGTTTCTATGGTTAAATGACAAAGCTTCAAGGTGAGAAGGAAAAGATTTAATAGAAACCTGAGGGACAACTTCTTTACACAAAGGGTGGTGGGTGAATGGAATGAGCTGCTGGAGGAGGTAGTTGAGGCAGGCACTATCACAACGTTTAAGAAATATTTAGACAGATACTGGATAGGATAGGTTTAGAGGGATATGGGTGACACGCGGCAGGTGACATGTTGGTTGGTGTGGGCAGGCCAGGCCGAGCGAGGGGCCTGTTTCCACACTGTATGACCTCATGACCATAACTGTGCTCTGACTGCAAATATTCAGCCAGCGAGGAAGCGGGGAGGATTATGGAGCAGAGCCTCAACAGTACAGCACAGGAACAGGCCCTTCGGCCCACAATGTCTGTGCTGAACATGATGCCATCTCCTCTGCCTGCAAGTGATCCATATCCCTCCACTCCCTGCATATCCATATGTTTATCCAAAAGCCTTTTCAAAGCCACTATTATATTTGTCCCTCTCACAACGTTATACCCTCTATTTGATTTTATCCATCCTGCGGAAAAAATATTCTGACTGTCTACCCTGTCTATGCCTCTCATAATTTTATATCGAAGGTAGATACAAAATGCTGGAGTAACTCAGCGGGTCAGGCAACATCTCAGGAGAGAATGGAATGGGTGACGTTTCGGGGCAAGACCCTTCCTCAGACGATATCAAGTATAATAATTTTATATCGGGTCTCCCTGCAAACTCCAACGTTCCAGTGGAAGCAATTCATGCCTGCCCATGTCTGCTCTCCTTGGACCTAATACCCTTTGATCCAGGCGGCATTCTGGTAAACCTCTCCTGCACGCTTTCCAAAGCCCCCCACACCCTTCCTGTAATGGGGTGACCAGAACTGTACACTGCACTCCGAATGTGGCCTCACCAAGGACTGAGAAGTCCAAGAATTTAAGAGATGGTGGAAATAATCCATTACTGCTGTATACGATACATTGGAAATAGAACACAAAGTGTTGGAGTAACTCAGCGAGTCAGGCAGCATCTCTGGAGAGCATGAATGTGAGAGGGGAAAGATTTAATAGGAACCCGAGGGGAAACTCTCTCACTTCGAGGGTGGTGGGTATATGGAACAAACTGCCATCAGTCTGAAGAAGGGTCTCGACCCGAAACGTCACCCATTCCTTCTCTCCCGAGATGCTGCCTGACCTGCTGAGTTACTCCAGCATTTTGTGAATAAATACCTTCGATTTGTACCAGCATCTGCAGTTATTTTCTTATATTAAACTGCCAGAGGAGGTAGTTGAGGCAGGTACTATAACAACACCTAAAAGATATTGGGACAGGTACATGCATAGAAAAGGTTTAGAGGTATATGGGCCAAATATGGGAAGGTGGGACTAGTGTAGATGGAGCATCTTGGTCGGCATGGGCTAGTTGGATTGAAGGGCCTGTTTCGATGTTTCGTGACTCTCTGACACTAAGACGTGAATTGGTGACCTTTCGTGTCACGACTGATTAGTCTGAAGAAGGGTTCCAAACGGAAACGTCACCTATCCATGTCCTCCAGAGATGCTACCTGACCGCTGTGTTACTCCAGCACTTTGTGTTCCATGCAAGATTCCAGCATCTGCAGTTCCATTAGAAGTATTGTGTTCCCTGAACCGTTTTTCACCATTTATTTCTCTATAAATGAAAACTGTGAAGGTAAGTAAATCTCACTGTAAACACAGCCTCCCACCACTGACAGTTCTATGGTGCCTCAGTTGTGACAATCAGTCTTCAATCTCTGTCTTGAAGAACTTTCCAGCCAGCGCTCTCTGACTGAAGCCTCCCTCAATAGGTGCACTTCACGATGCCTGGGGAAAGCAGCCAACATAATCAAAGACCACACAGCCCCAGTCATTCCCTCTTCTCCCCGGCAGAAGATGCAGAAGCCTGAACGCACATCCCACTAGCTTCAGGAACAGCTTCTTCCCCTCCGTTGACAGACTACCGACCAGACCTCTCATCATCTTCCAATATACCTCATTGTGGTCCTTGCACTTTTTTTTCTAATCTGCACTTTCTCTGCAGCTGTAACACTATATTTTACACTCTGGTCTTTTTCTCTTTGCACTACCTGTTGTACATGGGTGTGGCATGGTATGATTTGGCTGGATTCGCTGATTTGATAGACTTGCTGCCTTACAGTATCAGAGACCAAGGTTCGATCTTGACTAGGGGTGCCGTCTGTACGGAGTTTGCACGTTCTACCCACGACCACTGTGTGCCGCCCTAAGATGTTCTTTAATCCAGCTCTACGTCTGAGCTTTCTCAAGTTGCAATAACCTCCATTATCAAGATTTTCTTTTTGTTTTACCTTTGATTTGCCTCTTTCTCACGGCGGGAGTCTGGGGAAGGCGCTTGACGTTTCTCCGGTGAAGGGGGGTGGGTGGTGAGTTTTGAGACTGGCACAGACTGAGACTCCTTGTCTGCCGGGTCTTGTCCCGAGGTCGCCCCCGCGGTTGCCGAGATACGGGAGGCATCCAGACAGATGCCTGTGTGTTTGGACAGGCGCGGGGGAACGGTGGCAAGTCAGGGCTGGCGGGGAAGACAATGGGAGCGCAGATGCCACGGCCACAGCTTGTACGGACGTGCGCTGGGTGCCGAAGGAAACCAATAAGATGGTGTCAATATTAGCAAGGCCAGTGTCAATATTGGCCGACGTGATCATTCGGGACTCAATACCCGGGCAAATAGGCCCCCACAGTGTCTAAAGACTAGTTGTTCTGATAGAGCGTCATCGAGTCACACTGCATGGGAACGCATCCAAGATGGCGCCCAACCCAGGCGACTCTTTGTGTGCTAGCCACTGAAGGCGATCTGCAATCACGCATTCCAATTGTTCCATTCTTTTAAATCTCCACTCCAACATTTCTTACTTTAACTATGCTATTCACGTTATTCCCTTTATCATGTATCTGTACACGGTGGACGGCTCAGTTGTAATCAGGTATGGTCTTTCCGCTGACTGGGGAGAACGCAACAAAAAAGCTTTTCACTGTACCTCGGTACACGTGACAATAAACAAAATTAAACTAAACTAAACAAAACCATGTTCTTCAAAGAGGCGTGCCAGAGTGGCGCAGCGGTAGAGTTGGTGCCTCACAGGTTAGATCCTGGCCTCTGACGATGGGTGCTGTCTGTACGGAGTCTCCCTGTGACCAGGTGGGTTTTCTCCGGATGCTCTGGATTCCTCTCATGTTCCAAGGACGTATTGGTTTGTTAGTTAAGCATGGAAACAGGCCCTTCGGCCCACCGAGTCCACGCCAACCAACAATCACCTGCACGCTAGTTCTATCCTACACTCTAGGGAGAATTTACAGAAGCCAATTAACCTACAAAGCTGCACGTTTTTGGAGAGTGATAGGAGACCGGAGTACCCGGGGGAAACCCATACGGTCACAGGAAGAACGTGCAAACTCCGTACAGACAGCATCCAAGGTCGGGATCGAACTGGGGTCTCTGGCGTTGTAAGGCAGCTGTTCTACTGCACTGTACCCCTGCACCAGGAAATATAACGCAGGAAGAATGGAGACCAATTTGAAGGAGATGTAGAGCTTTGTAACATGGTGTCGAGGCAACGACCCCCCCCTCCACCCCCCCCTTCAGTGTCAACAAGATGAAGCAATGATGTGGAGTACGCACGCACACCAGTCAGTGTCTGTGGTGCTGAAGTAGAGATGGTTGAGAGTTCCTAACTGTAAATGTTGCTAACAATTTCTCCTGGTCCGACCACATTGAGGCTCTAGCCAAGAAAGCACATCAACGCCTCTACTTCCTCAGTAAACTAAGGAGGTTCAGCATGTCTCCAAAGATTCTTACTAATGCACCGTACAAAGGCATACTGTTGGGTTGCATCACAGCTTGCTTTGGCAACAGCTCTGCCCAAGAGCGCAAGAAATTGCAGGGCCCTTCTTCAGACTAGGGGAACAGTGCTGGAGTAACTCAGCGGGCCAGGCATCATCTCTGGAGAACATGGATGGACGACCTTTCGTGTCGGGACCCTTCTTCAGCCTTGAATCAGTCTGAAGAAGGCTCCCGACCCGAAACGTCACCTATCCATGTTCTCCAGAGATGCTGCGTGACCCGCTGAGTTACACCAACACCTTGTGTCTTGCAGAGAAGATCGTTGAGGCAGGCACTCTGACAACATTTAAAAGACATTTAGATAGGTACATGGATAGGAAAGGTTTAGAGGGATACGGGCCAAATGCAACATTTTGGGTCGGGACCGTTCTTCAGGCTGATTGTGTTCGGGAGGGAGGGAGAAAACTGGAAGAGAGGAGGGTCAGGACAAAGCATGGTGAGTGAATGACAGGTGGATACAGGTGAGGGGGGAGGGGTTGATTGGCAGATAGTTGGTCAAAGGCCAAAGATGAAAAGACAAAAGGTGTGAGATAAGGATTGGAGAGATGCGAATTATGAAGTCAGAGGAAGGAATACAGCGCCAGAGACCCGGGTTCGATCCTGACTACGAGTGCTGTCTGTGCAGAGTTTGTACGTTCTCCCTATGAATGCGTGGGTTTTCTCCGGGTGCTCCGGTTTCCTCCCACATTCCAAGACGTGCTGGTTTTTAGGTTAATTGGCTTCTGTAACTTGTCGCTAGTGTGTAGGATAGAACTAGTGTAAGGGTGATCATTGGTTGGCGCGGACCCGGTGGGCCAAAGGGCCTGTTTCCACGCTGTATCTCTAAAACTAAACCAACTAAACTAGAAAGAGTAGTGATTTGTGAAGCCACCGCTGCATCCATCCATCAAGGGGTCAACGTTTGAACCTCAATACCAGCTCTCTGCCGTGCGTCACCTTGCAGAGGATTGTAGCCAGGGGCCCTAGCTCGCTGTTTAATTTGGTGGGACACTCGGTTTAGAAAGAACATCATTTCACGAGCTCCAGACTCTTCAGGAAGTCTCAAAGCAGTTCACAGTTGATGAATTATATAGATCAAACTCAGCGGCTAATTACTGTACACAAAGATTTTGCAAGCAACAGCCTGGTAAATCTCTAGATAATTTGCTGCTCGATAATAGCTGAGAGATAAACAGAGAACATCGATGGGAACTCTGCTTATCATTTGCGTCCTCTACTGGCAGTGCAGCACTCCCTCAGCTCTCTCTCTCGAGGTGAACTGAGGCCAGTTTAAGATGGACACAAGTGCCGGAGTGATTCAGCGGTTCAGGCAGCATCTCTGGAGAACATGGATAGGTGACGTTTTGGGTCGGAACCCGTCTTCAATGTCTACCGCTGTGCCACGGTGCTGCCCCTGGAATGTCTGAAGAAATGTCCCGACCCGAAACGTCCCCCAGCCATGTTCTCCAGACATGCTGCCTGACCCACTGAGCTACTCCGGCACTACATTCAAGAGAGAGCTAGATAGAGCTCTTAAGGATAGCGGAGTCAGGGGGTATGGGGAGAAAGCAGGAACGGGGTACTGATTGAGAATGATCAGCCATGATCACATTGAATGGCGGTGCTGGCTCGAAGGGCCGAATGGCCTCCTCCTGCACCTATTGTCTATTGTTTATTGTCTATTGTGTCTATCTTTAGCATAAACCAGCGTCTGCAGTTCATTTATTTAATTCATTCAAACTAGTTTAGTTTATATTAGTAGTTTAATTTAGTTCATTATTAATGTCCTGTGTACAGAGGTACAGTGAAAAGCTTTTTTTTGCGTGCTATTCAGTCAGCGGAATCATTACATGATTACAATCGAGCCATCACAGCATACAGATACAGGATAATAACGTTTAGTGCAAGATAAAGTCCAGTGAAGTCCAAATTAAAAGAGTCACAACACGAAACGTCACCTATTCCTTTTCCCCTGAGATGCTACCAGGCCCACTGAGTTACTCCAGCACTTTGTGACTATCTATAGTCCGATTAATGATAGTTAAAACCAATGAAGCAAAGGGTAGGTCACGCCCATTTGCTAGTTGGTTAGATAAAGAGTATAAGAAAATAACTGCAGATGCTGGTACAAATCGATTTATTCACAAAATGCTGGAGTAACTCAGC
Organism: Rhinoraja longicauda; assembly: GCF_053455715.1. Lineage (NCBI taxonomy): Eukaryota > Metazoa > Chordata > Chondrichthyes > Rajiformes > Arhynchobatidae > Rhinoraja > Rhinoraja longicauda. The sequence continues at coordinate 17,971,828 of NC_135968.1, forward strand.
AGGTCAGGCAGCATCTCGGGAGAGAAGGAATGGGTGACGTTTTGGGTCGAAGAAGGGTCTCGACCCGAAACGTCACCCATTCCTTCTCTCCCGAGATGCTGCCTGACCTGCTGAGTTACTCCAGCATTTTGTAAATAAATGCTAGTTGGTTAGAGTTGAGTTTAGTTGAGTTTATTCTTGTCACATGTACTAAGTACAGTGAAAAGCTTTTTATTGCGTGCTATCCGGTCAGCGGAAAGGCTATACATGATTACAATCGAGTCTTCCCCGGCGTACCGATACAGGATAAAGGGAATAATGTTTAGTGTAGAAGGATCTCGAGCTGAAACGTCACCTATTCCTTTTCTCCAGAGATGCTATCTGACCTGCTGAGTTACTCCAGCTTATTGTACTTATCTAATGTTTAGTTGTAGTCCGAGGGTCTTGCTCGTTTGGAGCTGCTGGTAGCTCCACCTTGCCCTGCATCTCGACGCTGCGTCGCGGGCAGTTTAAATCAGAACCCTGCTCTCGTTAAGTGCCTGAGAGGAGACAGGCACAGGCTGACTGACAAATGGCAGAGGCCGTTTCCTCTCCCACCCGGCTCTTTGTCCGCCCTTCAGCCGCCCCCAATCCCTCTGGGTCCCGTCTCCCAGGTGACACTTCAAGGTCCCGGTTTCCTGGCAACCGCCGACAATGGATCCTGGGAAAGGGGCTGCCTTCGACACCGCCCGCTCCTGAACCCCGCACGGTGTCAGCTTAATGAAGAGGCGGCGGAGGAAATGAGAAAACCCTCGCAATTAAAGCCCGTGTTTGCTCTGTCAACCGAACGGCACAATGCAACGCAAACTGTCTCCCAGATACGAGCTCCCACCCACCCCCCCCTTCCCCATCTCCAACCCCCGTTAACCCCTAACAGTAAGGCAATGTCAGAGGTTCATCTTCTCCCTTGGGTTTTACAGTGCAATGCAAAATTCACAGCCCAGAGAATTGGCCACGCAACTCAGAATGGTCATTGAGTGGTCCTAGCATGGCGCCGGGGCGCAGCGGTAGAGTTGCTGCCTCACAGTCACAGAGACCCGGGTTCGATCCTGACTACGGGTGCTGTCAGTACGGAGTTTGTACATTCTCCTTGTGACCGTGTGGGTTTTCTCCAGGTGCTCTGGTTTCCTCCCACATTCCAAAGACGTACAGGTTTGTAGGTTAATTGGCTTCAGTGAAAATTGTTAATTGCCCCTCGTGTGTGAGATAGTGCTAGTGTACGGTGATCGCTGGTCGGCACAGACCCAGTGGGCCGAAGGGCCTGTTTCCGTGCTGAATCTATAAAGTCCAAAAGTGAAGTCTAAAGGAAGGATTGGGCAGGCAAAGCCTTGGGCTATCTTTGATCGCACTTTACTGGACTTTATCGTGTATTAAACTCCCTGTGATCATGTAAGTCACCAAGGGGCTGCACGGTGGCGCAGCGGTAGAGTTGCTGCCTTACAGCGAATGCAGCGCTGGCGACTCAGGTTCGATCCTGACTACGGGCGCCATCTGTATGGAGTTTGTACGTTCTCCCCGTGACCTGCGTGGGTTTTCTCCGAGATCTTCGGTTTCCTCCCACACTCCAAAGACGTACAGGTATGTAGGTTCATTGGCTGGGCAAATGTCAAAAATTGTCCCTAGTGGGTGTAAGATAGTGCTAGTGTGCGGGGATCGCTGGGCGGCGCGGACCCGGTGGGCCGAAGGGCCTGTTTCTGCGCTGTATCTCTAAATCTAAATCTAAACCTCCCAAAGTTAAACCTGACCTCACATGATTATGTGGAAAATCAGTGGGGGATGGGACTCCATCGATTGTATGTAAATTACTATGGAGAAGAAAGTATTGATCCAAGTGCTAGTAAATGTGATTAGTAGGTGATGTATTGATTTATTATTGTCAGGTGTACTGAGGTACAGTGCAAAGCTTTGTTTTACATGCTGCCCAAACAGATTAGATAATCCGAAACATATATACATTAGGTTCAAACGCCTACAATAGGTAGAGCAAAGGGGAAGCTACAGAGTGCAGAATACAGTTCTCATCATTGTAGTGCATCAGTTCCAGAGACAAAGTCCAATGTCCGCAATGGGGTAGAGGTGAATCGGACAGCACCCTAGCTTATGGAAGGATCATTCAGAAGCCTGATAACAGAGGGGAAGAAGCTGTTCTTGAGTCTGGTGGTGCGGGCTTTCAACCTTCTGTACCTTCTGCCGGACAGGAGCAGGGAGAGGAAGGGGTGACCGTGGTGGGGCAAGTCTTTGATTATGTTGGCTGCTCTACTGAGGCAGCGTGATGTGTAGATGGTGTCAATAGTGGGGAGTCTGGTCTGTTTGATAGACTGGGCTACATCTGTTTGATAGTGAAGTGTTCCATCTACACCTCACGCTGCCTCGGCAAGACCACCAGCACAATCAAGGACCAGTCTCACCCCGGTCACTCCCTCTTCTCCCCTCTCCCATCAGACAGGAAGTACAGAAGTGTGAAAACGCACACCTCCAGATTCCCATCTTACTTCCCAGCTGTTATCAGGCAACTGAACCATCCTACCACCTACGAGAGGGCGGTTCAGGACTACGATCAACCTCGTTTGAGAACCCCAGACTATCTTTAATCGGACTTTATCTTGCACTAAACGTTATTCCCTTTATCCTGTATCTTTACGCTGTGGACCGGCTTGATTGTAATCATATATAGTCTTTCCGCTGACTGGATAGCACGCAACAAAAAGCCTTTCATTGCACCTTGGTACTCGTGACACGAACAAACTAAACTAGTCAGTGTGGACATAGTGCACTGAAGGGTTTGTTTCTGCGCTGGGCGACTCTGGGATTCTAAGACTCCATAACCTTCTTTCGTACTCTAAGATTCTGCATAAAAGTGATGGATGAATTGTCCCTTGGAGAATTGAGAAAGAGATAAACTGTTGCCAGCCAGCAGACAGCCAGGATTTTATTAATGAGAAAACGGAGGAACACAGTCACAGGTGAAGCTATCCTGGGGCATGGACTCAATTTACAAATTAATTGAGTTTGCGTGTACATGGATGTAACACACGTTCACACTCCCGCAGGGAATGTAATGAGGGGGAAGCTGTTCCGAAGCAGCCTCTCTGATTGAGTGCCGCTCCCGACGGGAAGAAAGAGACAAAGGAAAGAGAAAGAACTCGGATATATTATCTCCGGCATCTTTGGTCCGGTTTAGCTGAGAGATACAGTATGGAGACAGGCCCATGCTGGGGCCCATGGCATCTTTGGTCTAGTTTAGCTGAGAGATACAGTGTGAAGACAGGCCCAGGCTGGGGCCCATGGCATCTTTGATCCAGTTTAGCTGAAAGATACGGTGTGAAGACAGGCCCAGGCTGGGGCCCATGGCATCTTTGGTCTAGTTTAGCTGAGAGATACAGTGTGAAGACAGGCCCAGGCTGGGGCCCATGGCATCTTTGATCCAGTTTAGCTGAAAGATACGGTGTGAAGACAGGCCCAGGCTGGGGCCCATGGCATCTTTGGTCTAGTTTAGCTGAGAGATACAGTGTGAAGACAGGCCCAGGCTGGGGCCCATGGCATCTTTGGTCCAGTTTAGCAGAGAGATACAGTGTGAAGACAGGCCCAGGCTGGGGCCCATGGCATCTTTGGTCTAGTTTAGCTGAGAGATACAGTGTGAAGACAGGCCCACGCTGGGGCCCATGGATGAAGCTTTAGTTTAGTTTAGTTTAGTGATGTAAGATCAAAACAGCCCACCGAGACCGCGCCGACCAGCGATCAACCTGTACGCTAGTTCTATCCCACACACACACACGCACTAGGGACAATTTACGGAAGCCAATTAACCTACAAACATGCATGTCTCTAGAGTGTGGGAGGAAACCGGAGCACCCGGAGGAAACCCTTGTGGTCACGGGGAAAACGTGCAAACTCCGTATAGACAGCACCCGTGGTCAGGATCGAACCCGGGTCCTTTCCGCCAGAGATGCTGCCTGACCCGCTGAGTTACTCCAGCACTATGTGTCTATCTTCGGTTTAAACCATCATCTGCAGTTGTCTGTTTCTACCCTCTGTGTTGATGGGTTCAGGAGGATCGCTGAGGTAGGAACGTGTAATCGCTTAATCTAGTTCCACCAACGTCTGGGTGAGGTTGAGGAAAACTGCTTTCACTTTCCCCCGATAGTGAATCTTTTTGTCAAACTTCGGCAGAGACGTCTTATCATTTAAATCACTGATGATCTGTTTGTTCAGGTCCATTTGAAAAGAGCTTCTGTAACAGGGGCGAGCAGAGATCTTATCGAACCTTCCCGGGAGCTGTGGGATGGGATTTTAGTTGAGTTTAGAGACATGGCCTGGAGACAGGCCCTTCGGCCCATCGAGTCTGTGCCGACCTTCGATCACTCGTCCGCACTAGTTCTATGTTATTCCACTTTCTCATCCGCTCCCGACACACATGGAATAATTTACAGAAGCCAATTAACCTACAAACCTGCACGACTTCAGGATGTGGGAGGAAACCGGAACACCTGGAGGAAACCCACTTGGTCACAGGGAGAACGTCCGAACTCCACACAAGCAACACCTCCTTCTCCTCCCACCCTCCCCTTCCCTCTTCCCCACCTGTTCCCTTCCACCTAGATCCCTCTTTCACATTTCACTCCTCCTCTTCTCTCCCTATCTGACACTCTTTTGTCTCCTTTTCATCTCTGGCCTTGGTCCTCCCATCTGCCAGTCAAACCCCCCTCACCCCCTGTATCCACCCATCACTTGTCCTGGCCCCACCTCTTTTCCAGCTCTTTCCCCCACCCCCTCACCCCCCCCCCCCCCCCGCCCTTCACCCCCCACTCAAATCAGACTTAAAATGGGACCGGTCCTGACCCGAAAGGTGGTCTGTTCATCGGTGGACCGAGCACAAGTGTTTGGTGAGACGGTCGCCGGGTCTACACTGTTCTCACTGACGTAAAGAAAGCAGGAGATGAGGTTAGAGGAGGTGCACATGAACCTCTGTCTGACCTGCAAGGACAGCTGGGGTTCCTGGATGGAAGTGAGATCATAAGATAAGATCATGTGATAGGAGTAGAATTAGGCCATTTGGCCCATCAAGTCTATTCTGCCATTCATTCGTGGCTGATCTATCTCTCCCTCCGAACCCCATTCTCCAGCCTTCTCCCCATAACCTCTGACACCCATACGAATCAAGAATCTATCAGGTGTTACATTGCCTACAGGCTTGTAGGTTAATTGGCTTCGGTAAAATTGTAAATGGTCCCTGGTGTGTAGGATAGTGCTAGTGTACGGGGTGATCGCTGGTCGGTGTGGATATGGTGGGCTGAAGGGCCTGTTTCCACGCTGTATCTCAACTGTCATTGAACCATTGAACCATCGCCACCAATTCCACTAACTTTATTGTCCATCCACTGCCTCCCATTTAATTTGCCGACTGTCTTTAGTGAAGAGGAGTCCCATCCATTTCTCGACCACCAACTCTCCTCTTTGTTTTGTTGTTCGTTATCAGTTTGTGTTTACAATAATTCTCGGCCACTGTTATTGGAAAACGAGATGGGAACAATATCTCTGCTTGTGCCCGCTCAGAGCTTGCCTCTCCTCCCCGATGCCAGGCTTTGTAAGCGCTGTTTTATCTGATACTAGGACAAAGAGGCATTCATTTACTTTCTCCAGCACACCCGCATTGTTTAAGCCTGAGCTTCAGGGAGAGGTTTATCAGGCTAGGACTTTACTCTTTGGAGCACAGACCGTTTTGCCGAATACTTGCACTTGGTCTACCGAGGCCTGCTGGATCTCCCGGTTGCTCAGGGCGGCACGGTGGCGCAGCGGTAGAGTTGCAGCCTCACAGCGCCAGAGAGCCGGGTTCGATCCCGACTACGGTTGCTGGCCCTGTGGAGTTTGTACGTTTTCCCCGTGACTGCGTGTGTGTTTTCTTCGGGTGCTCCGGTTTCCTCCCACATCCCAAAGACATGCAGGTTCGTAGGTCATTTGGCTTCTGCAAATTCCCCCTAGTGTGTAGGATAGAACTAGTGTACGTGTGATCGCTGGTCGGCGTGGACTCAGTGAGCTGGAAGGCCAGTTTCCATGCTGTATCTCTAAACTTAACTAAACTAAACTAGCCACTTTAACTCCCCGTCCCATTCCCACACTGACCTTGCTGTCCTGGGCTTCCTCCATTGCCAGAGGGAGGCCACACGCAAACTGGAGGAACAGACACTCATATTCCGCTTGGGTAGCTCACAACCCAATGGTATGAACATCGAATTCCCCAATATTAGATAACTAACAACCCCCGTCCCCTTTCCCCTCCCCACCTTCTTTCTTCCCTCCCCCCTGCCCCATCCCCTGTGTTCCACGTTGACTCACACCTATCTCTTCCCTCCCCGTTCTCCCTACTTTCCTCTCTCCTCACAATTCGTAACTCTTCAATCTTTTTGTCTCACATCATTTTTTTCCATCCCTGCAATTCATTCTTCCCTCGCACAATTAAAGCATGGACCAGTCTTCACCCTACTATAGTTACTCAACCAGACGCAACTACATTCAAGGCAGCTCTTCTCCAAGAGGCCCTTCTTGGTTAAGTCCATACTCCGCCACCTCCAGTTTAAATTCCATTTGGAATGTTTTGGAGGACCAAGAACCAAGACTTCTGCCTATCAAACACCCCCCTCCCCTGTATCCACCTATTACTTGCCAAGCTTTATCCTGCACCACCTCTTCCAGCTTTCTCTCTCCTCCTCTACAATCAGCCTGAAGAAGCGTCACCAAACCCATGTTCCCCAAAGATGCTGCCTGATCTGTGGAGTTACTCCAGCACTGTGTCCCGCATTTCATTCTCCCTACATCCCAATAACTTCCTCCACATTATACCCCTCTGACACACATCAAGTATTTCACTGCCCCTCGGTACACGTGATAATAAAGAACCATTGACCATTGACATCACGGGCCAATTGACCCACCGGCCTGCACGTCTTTGGGATGTGGGACGAAAACGGAGCACCTGGAGGATCCGGGTGGCCACAGGGAGAACGTACAAACTCCGCACATTTCATGGAGTGAAGAGCCAAAGAGCTGACCGCTCCCCCGGCAACCACTCTTTCTGAAGAGGAAGGGACCTCAGAGGGCTCGCATCAGGAAGGAAAAGGAGAGGAGGTGAAGAATGTACTCTGGCTGCCCCAGCTTGGCTGACTGCCAAGTAGCGAAATGGTTCTGCATATCTACTAACCATGCGGGTAGTTACTGAGTGATGATCCTTAATTTACACAGAGCCCACATCTGAATGAGACAGGGATCCTTTTTGTTGGATACAATGGGGTAAACATAACACAAATTATTCTCTCTCTCTCTCTCTCTCTCTCTCTCTCTGTCTCTCTCTCTCTCCTGCTATGTCGCTCCCCTCTCTCTCTCTCTCTCTCTCTCTCTCTCTCTCTCTCTCTCTCTCTCTCTCTCTCTCTCTCTCTCACACACACACACAAAAACATCCCACACATCACAGACACAAAGACATACACACAACATGCAATAGATGAACCACACACACACCGCAAATCACATTTGATACAGAGACCACACACACACAGATCAACGTAGAGACACACCGCATGCACTTAATTCTCACACATACACGCACATCACTAACAAAACACACATGCACCGTGCAAAGATGCACAATGCAAACGGACATCTGTATCCATTAACCACTCACACACACACACACACACTGAATCACACACGCACACGCACAGAAACACATCACAATGTACAGAAACACACACACACCCACACGCACAGATGATACACTGACACACACACGCACGATAAACAGACACAGAGACAATACAGTAACACACAAACACACACACACACACACACAACCACACACACGTGCACACACACACACACACACACACACACACACACACGATGTATAGACAGACAGACACACACATGACACACAGACCCTTTCTGCTCACTCTCTTGTGGAACATGTATACCTGGTGTATAATTTACAGTTTTGCGTGCATGGTCAGGGTTTATGTGCCTGTGACCCTGCTACACGCAAGATTGTAGCTCACCGCAGTTATGGAATGACAATAAACTCAATTTGACTTCAAGTCAGAGTCATAAAGCATGGAAACAGGCCCTTCAGCCCAACTCACCAATGCCAGCCAAGATTCCCCATCTGCACGAGCTCCATCTGCCTGTGTTTGGCCCATGTCCCTCTAAACCTTTCCTACACAGGTACTTGATTCCCATTACAGGGGGAATTGTCAGGCCTCCCCTGTCCACCCACATGTGATCAATGTGGTACTCAAACTGAGGAAAAAAGGAACTGCAGATGCTGCTTTCTACCAAAGATAGACACAAAGTGCTGGAGTAACTCAGCGGCTCAGGCAGCATCTCTGGAGAAAAGGAATAGCTGACGTTTCGGGTCGGAACCCTTCTTCAGACTTAAGGCTCAAGACCTGAGAATCTTAGGATGTTTTACAATCACATCCGTCTGGGCTTAAAACGCACACGCTTAATTTCCTCTGACTTTAAGGTGCATTGAATCATCTCTAATGAATGGGCTTTACATCTGGCTTGCCGGAGCGCTCTGCTGGAGATGGTGATGGCACAGTAACACCGCAATCTTCCGCCTCCAGGCAAGTTTCTGCTTGGAAGATGCAAGTGCTTATTTCCTTGTTTCAATAATGAAATGTTGTGTTCAAAAATTAAAGAGGTGTGCTGTGTCTGTGAGCCGGCTGGTGAGGCAGCCGCCTGTGGAAGGTGGGTGGATGCACTGTCTAGTCAGAGGTTGCCTACTCGATCTGACCCAACGGTTAGAGGCCGCAAGAGTCAACGATTACGGGGAGAAGGCAGGAGAATGGCCTTTTAGACTTTGGAGATAGAGCAGGGAAACAGGCCCTTCAGCCCACCGAGTCCGAGATCATTCCCATATACTAGCACCACCCCACACACTAAGGACAATTTACAGAAGCCAATTAACCTACAGTCCCACACGGGAGCCTCTCTCACTGCTCCCCCCTTCGGCCCACCGAGTTCCAGTCATCCATCGATCACCCGTTCACACTGGTTCTACGATGTCCCACTTTCTCATCCACTCCCTACACACGAGGAGGCAATTTACAGAGGGCCGATTAACCTACATTGCCACATGTCTTTGGGATGTGGGTGGAAACTGAAGCACCCAAAAACCGAGACCCGCCAAGCCCGCGCCGACCAGCGATCACCCAGTACGCTCGCACTACCCTACACACTGGGGACAATTTTACAATTTTTACAGAAGCCAATCAACCTACAAACCTGCACGACTTTGGAGCATGGGAGGAAACCGGAGCACCCGGAGAAAACCCACGCGGTCAAAGGTTTCAAAGGTTTCAAAGGTGTTTTATTGTCACGTGCACCAATTAAGGTACAGTGATATGCAGCCATACTTAAAAAAGCAACAAGACACACGACTACATGAAAGTTAACATCAACATCCACGACAGCGGATTCCCACGTACCTCACTGTGATGGAAGGCAATAAAGTCTAATCTGCTTCCCTCACAGGGAGAACGTACAAACTCCGTACAGACCGCGCCCGTAGTCAGGATCGAACCCGGGTCTCTGGCGCTGTGAGGCAGCAACTCTACCGCTGCGCCACCGTGCCGCGCTTAAAGCTCCTGTAACTTAGTCCCAGCCATCTGTTCCCTGTGGAACATTCCAACTATTCAGACAGCTGTGGATAGGTATATATTATACCAAAGAATCCTTTGTGACAGTCTCAGTGTACTTTGTAGCCTCAGGGAATGAGTGGTGTGAGGGGGAGAGGGGACTGTGCAGCCTAATTATAGGATTCACACTCTGCTGTTAACATAACAACATCTTCATTCAATCACACAGGTCTACAGGTTATAATGAGAAACATATTGGGCTGTTAACTCAACAAAGACAGATACCATGGGAAAAATGATGATTTTCTTGCAAAGCTAATGTTGTAAATAAGACTGAGACTGGTGCATTTTACAGAGTACCATAGCATTAGGGTGTCGTAAGGAACTGCAGTTGCTGGTTTAAGATGGACACAGAATGCTGGAGTAATCAGCGGGTCAGGCAGCATCTCTGGAGAAAATTAATAGGTGACGTTTCGGGACGGAACCCTTCTTCAGACTTCGGCCCCACCGAGTCTGCACCGACAGGCGGTGCTGGCTCGAAGGGCTGAATGGCCTACTCCTGCACCTATTGTCTATTGTCTATTGACCAGCGATCCCCACACATTTACACCATCCTGCACACACTAGGGACAAGCCAATTATCCCAAGCCAATTAACCTACAAACCAAAGATCTCTGAGAAAACCCACGCAGGTCACGGGGAGAACGTACAAGCTCCCTACAGACAGCACCCTTAGTCAGGATCAGATGTAAGGCAGCAACTCTACTGCTGTGCTACTTTGCCACCATTTCAGATGGTTCAGCTGCCTGATAACAGTTGGGACGAAACTGTCTCTGAATCCGGAGGAGTGCGTTTCCACACTTCTGTACCTCTTGTCTGATGGGAGAGGGGTGAAGAGGGAGTGACCGGGGTGAGACTGGTCCTTGATTATGCCGCTGGCCTTACCGAGGCAGCGTGAAGTGTAGATGGAGTCAATGGAAGGGAGGTTGATTTGCAGATGGTCTGGGCTGTGTCCACAATTCTCTGCAATTTCTTGCGGTCTTGGATGGCGCTGTTCCCAATTCATACTGTGACGCATCTCGATAAAAATGCTTTCTACAGCACATCTGTAGAAGTTGGTGAGAGTAGCTGGGGACATGCCAAACTTCCTCAGCCTTCAAAGAAAGTAACTACAGGCATCTAAGATAGTGCAGACACAAGGAACTTGAGGATGTTTCCAGGACTCAAGGACTGAGCCAAGAGAGTTAAGAGTGTTTTAATGTCCCAAAACGGAACAAGGAAGTAGGGAGAGGTTGGGAGGGCTATGACTGTGTTCCTTGGAGTGCAGGAGGCTGAGGGGTGATCTTGTATTGGTGTATAAAATCATGAGAGGAATAGATAGGGTGAATGCACACAGCCTTTTACCCAGGATAAGGGAATCAAAAACCAGAAGACATAGTTTTGAGGTGCGAGGGGAAGATTTCATAGGAATTGAGGGGCAACTTTTTCACTTGGAGGGTATATGGGTATATGGGTATATGGAACGAGCTGTCAGAGGAGGTAGTTGAGGCAGGTACAATAATAACATTTGAAAGACACTTGGACTGCTACCTGGATAGTAAATATTTAGAGGGGCCTGGGCCAAATATGGTCTGGCTTAGACCGGGCATCCTGATCGCCATGCACAAAGGACCTGTTTCTGTGCTGTATAACTCTATGACTCTATAACCGCAGATGCTGGTGTACAAAAAAAGACACAAAGTGCTGGAGTAACTCAACGGTCAGACAGCTTCTCGGTGGAACACAAATAGGCATTTGAACAGATTGCCTTGCAATGAGGATAGAGTGTTACACAGAGAGAGTTACATGTGAGAGCCTTATACTGAGGCTGGTTTATAACATAATCAAGGGCTTTTCTCCCCTCTCTCATCAGGCAGAAGATACAAAAACTTGAAAACACGTACCACCAGATTTAGAAATAGCTTCTTACCCGCTAATATCGGACTACTGATATGTCCCTTATAACGCCAGAGACCCGGGTCCAATCCTGACTACGGGTGCTGTCTGAACGGAATTTGTGCATTCTCCCTGTGACCATGTGGGTTTTCTCCAGGTGCTCTGGTTTCTTTTTAGATTTACAGACACAGCGCGGAAACAGGCCCTTCGGCCCACCGGGTCCGCGCCGCCCAGCGGTCCCCGCACATCAACACTATCCTACACACACTGGGGACAATTTTTACATTTTGCCAAGCCAATTAACCTACATACCTGCAAGTCTTTGGAGTGTGGGAGGAAACCGAAGATCTCGGAGAAAACCCACGCTCTCGGAGAAAACCCACGCTCTCGGAGAAAACCCACGCTCTCGGAGAAAACCCACGCAGGTCACGGGGAGAACGTACAAAGTCCGTACAGACGGCGCCCGTAGTCAGGATCGAACCTGAGTCTCCGGCGCTGCATTTGCTGTAAGGCAGCAACTCTACCGCTGCGCCACCGTGCCGCCCTCACACTCCCACACTCCAAAGACATACAGGTTTGTAGGTTAATTGGCTTCACTAACTTGACCCTAGTGTGCAGGATAGAATGGGTGATTGCTGGTTGCGAGGACTCGGTGGCCAAAGGGCCTGCTTCCATGCTGTATTTAAAGTTTAAAGTCTACCGAATGGTCCTCCCATAAGCTGGAGTAAGGTCCCCATCTTCCAACCTACCTCATAGCAGACCTTGCACTTTTCCTCCTTAATTGTAATGCTGCAATGCTGTAACACTATAATCTGCACTCTGTTATTTTTCTCTTTGCACTACCTGTTGCAGTTGTGGCTTGAATTGACTAGATAGCATCGCAAACAAAGCTATTCATTGTATCTCAGTAAACGTGACAATAATAAACCAATATCAACATAGGGCATGTTATAACAGATAATACTGAGTATATTTAGTTTAGTTTGGCGATATAGTGTAGAGACAGGCCCTTCAGCCCACCGGGTCCACGCCGACCTGCGATCACACGTACACTAGTTCTATCCTACAAACTAGGGACAACTTACAGAAGCCAATTAACCTACAAACCCGCACGTCTTTGGAATGTGGGAGGAAACTGGAACACCTGGAGAAAACCCATGTGATCACAGGGAGAATGTACAAACTCCACACAGACAGCGGGCGTAATCAGGATCGAAACCGGGTCTCTGGCGCCGTGAGGCAGCGGCTCTACCACTGCGCCACTGTGCTGCCCTTAGCATTGAGGGACAGAACGAGAGCGGGAATCACGGTCCCACCTCACGTCATCATCTGGCACACACCATACTCTATGCTGCCGTACATTGCCAGCATTCAGCAGAACATACAAGCAGGTGATGTTACTCACAGTCTGTGCAGAGTGGGGTTCTTCTGAAAGAGCAGCTCTGGCAAGATCTGCAGCTGGTTTCGATTCAGACGCCTGTACAGGGAGACAGAGAGAGAGACACACTCAGCTAAAAGCATCAGGGCGCAATTCTGCATCGTTACGGCCTTCTTCGCAAATCTGTCTACCCCAAGCACACTGACGCCGACTCCTGCTAGGGTCACGTGCACAGATAGCAAAGGCCCTTGTCCCTATCTGGAGTTATCTTGCTTGGTTATCCCCTGGCAATGTATTCTCTGTTCCATTGCAAGGTCATAGAACATAGAACATGGAACGATACAGCACGAGGAAAGGCCCTTTGGCCCACAATGTCCATGCTGAACATGACGCCAGGTTGAACTAATCTCCTCCGCCTGCATGTGATCCATATCCCTCCATTGCCTGTATATCCATGTGCCTATCCAAAAGCCTCAAATGCCACGATCGTATCTGCTCCACCACCACCACCGACAGTTAATGGCAGACACGCACCAGCATTGATAAACAGCGATGGTCATATAGCGTGGAAGCTAGGCCCTTCGGCCCAACTTGCCTACACCGACCAACATGCCCCATCTACACCAGTCGCAACTGCCTGCATTTGGCTCATATCCCTCTAAGCCTACCCTATCCATGTACCTGTCTAATTGTTTCTTTAAAACGTTGTGATTAGAACCTGCCTCAACCACCTCCTCCGGCAGCACGCTCCATACACCCACCACCCTCGGGGTCCTATTAAATCCCATTTAGAACTGAGATGAGGAAAAACTTTTTCAGTCAGAGAGTTGTGAATCTGTGGAATTCTCTGCCTCAGAAGGCAGTGGAGGCCAATTCTCTGAATGCATTCAAGAGAGAGCTGGATAGAGCTCTTAAGGATAGCGGAGTCAGGGGGTACGGGGAGAAGGCAGGAACGGGGTACTGATTGAGAATGATCAGCCATGATCACATTGAATGGCGGTGCTGGCTCGAAGGGCCGAATGGCCTCCTCCTGCACCTATTGTCTATTGTCTAAATCTTTCCCTCCTAATGATGTTGGGGTTCAAGTCCACGCATCCCTGAAAATGGCAACACAAGTAGACAGATTGGTAAAGAAGGCATGTCGTCTGCTTGCCTTCATAGGTCAAGGCATTGAGAGGGATCTTGGGGTCCAAGACCATAGCTCCCAGGAAGTGGCAGCACGAGTGGATAGAATGAATTATTAATAATAGACTTAATAATAGCAGCAATAGCTATTAATAACAGCATTACTAGCATTAATAGCTATTAATAATAGCAATAATAATAGCCATTAACACTAGCATTCCTGGCATTGCTAGCTATTGATAATAGCATCAGTCGCAATTAACATGAGCATGCTATCAATTAATTATGCCGCTATTAATCTTTTGAGTGTGTAATGCCGTGAAAATAAACCTTGCACTTACAATCGTTCCAACTCCTTCATGTCCTCAAAGACTCCACGCTCGATGGAACTGATATGATTTTCCATGAGTTGCCTATTGGGAGAGAGAAGCATGGAATATGCATGTCAGGGTCAACGTGATGTGGTCACTTACCCCAGGTGCAGCCATGCACAGTATATTGCCAGGCATGAGGCAAAAGGACTTCTGCCCTTAGGAGGGAACGACACTCAACTCCCCCTCCCACTCCCAGTCTGGCCTTTCTGTCATGGGTCTCCTCCAGTGCCATAGTGAGGCCCACCGGAAATTGGAGGAACAGCACCTCATATTTCGCCTGGGCAGCTTGCAGCCCAGTGTTATGAACATCGACTTCTCCAACTTTAGATAGTTCCTCTGTCCCTCTCTTCCCCTCCCCTACCCAGATCTCCCTCTATCTTCCTGTCTCCACCTATATCCTTCCTTTGTCCCACCTCCCTGACATCAGTCTGAAGAAGGGTCTGGACCCCAAACATCACCCATTCCTTCTCTCCTGAGATGCTGCCTGACCTGCTGAGTTACTCCAGCATTTTGTGAACGCACAACCCAAACCATCGCTTCACCTGCTGCTGAAATGAACAGAATGTTCTCATCCCAAAACTATTCTTAATGTATGGATCATAGAGTCATACAGCATGGAGACAGGCCCTTCGGCCCAACTTGTCCACACCGACCAAGCTGCCCCATCTACACAGGTCACTCCTTCTCCTGTCTGACCCATATCCCGAAACTTTTCCTGTCCATGTACCTGTCCATACAAAGCAACGATCCATATAAACGAGGCAATCACCCGATCCCAGGGCAGAGACAGCACGGGTTAGATACAGAGTGAAGCTCCCTCTACACTGTCCCATCACATGCTCCTGAGAACAATGCAAGTCGTTTCACACTTGTCCACTGCCCAACCAAAATTGGCTCGTCACAGCACAATGGCATGGTCACATGCTCTGTAGCCAAACTACGTGAGCCAAGGTTCAGAAGCGAAACCCTTCCATTTAACTACCCAATGGCACAATTCCTTCTTAGTACGTTAGGAAACAAGTAACGCTCCTGGGTTTACAGAGACGTTCTTTTAGATTGATTGAAAAATACAGCCTGGAAACTGGCCCTTTGGCCCACTGAGTCCACGCTGGTTGGCGCGGATTCAGTGGACAGAAGGGCATGTTTCCGCACAGTATCTCTAAAGTCTAGAGTCTAATGAACAGGCCCTTCGGCCCACAGTTTTTGTGCTGAACATGATGCCAAGAGCAACTCTTATCTGCCTGCATGTAATCCATATCCCTCCATTCCCTGCATGTCCGTGTCCCTATTCAAAAGTCACTTCATGTGTGTTGTTCGCATGTGCTTTCTCTTGACGCTGTGATACTCACAGGACCCGGACGTGTCTCAGTCCCGCAAAGTCACTTTTGCTAATCCGTGTGATATTATTCCCGTTGAGCTCCCTGTGAAAGGAAACAGATGAAGCCGCATGAACTTAACTCTCCCAATCCATTTCTGAATCATACAGAGATACATCACAGAAACAGGCCCTTCGGCCCAGCAGGTGCTTGCTGACCACCAACCACCCACTTATACTCGAGGGTGGCGCAGCTGCAGAGTTGCTGCCTCACAGCGCCAGAGACCCGGGTTCGATCCTGATTACGGGTGGTTGTCTGTACGGAGTTTGTACGTTCTCCCTTTGACCTGCGTGGTGCACTCCGGGATCTCTGGTTTCCTCTCACACTCCAAAGACGTACAGCTTTGTAGATTTATTGGCTTGGTATAATTGTAAATTGTCCCTTTGTCCCTAGTGTGTGTAAGATCGCGTCAGTGTACAGGATCGCTGATCGGCACGGATTCGATGGGCCGAAGGGCCTGATTCCATGCTGTATCTCTAAACTAAACTACACTCATTTTACATTAATCCCATTAAAAAAAAAATCCACACATTTTCCAACCTAGATTTTATCACAGAATCATTTAGACATACAACATGGAAACAAACCCAATTTGTCCATGCCGATCAAGATGCTTTAGGTAATAAAAAGTAACTCAAGGTGCTGGTTTATACCAGATAGAAATAAAGTGCCGGAGTAACTCAGCGGGTCAGGCAGCGGCTCAGCTGGTCTCGGGATACATGGACAGGTGATGTTTCGGGGCAGAACACTTCTTCACACTTTAGGTTGAGCTTTATTACTATCATGTGTCATGAGGTACAGTGAAAAGCTTTGTTTTGCATGCTATCCAAACCAGAGCAGCTAATACTATACATAAATACAATCAAGTCAAACTCAAGGACAATTGGTACCATGTTAGAGGAAAGACGTTGTCAAGTTGGAAAGGATACAGAGAAGATTTACAAGGATGTTGCCAGGACTCGAGGATCTGAGCTATAGGGAGAGGTTGAGCAGGCTAGGATTCTATTCCTTGGAGCGCAGGAGGATAAGGGGTGATCTTATAGAGGTGTATAAAATCATGAAAGGAATAGATAGGGTAGACGCACAGAGTCTTTTGCCCAGAGTAGGGGAATCAAGAACCAGTGGACATCGGCCAAGCACTGTTTGGATGGGGACCCTCATCTACACCAGTCCTACCTGCCCGCAGATATCCCATATCCCTCGAAATCTTTCCCATCCATGTACCTGTCCTATTGTCTTTTAAATGTTGTTTTATAGTGCCTGCCTCAACTACCTCCTCTGGCAGCTGGTTCCATACACCCACCATCCTCTGTTTGAAAAAAGTTAGCCTTCAGGTTCCTATTACATCTTTTCCCTTTCACTTTAAACGTATGTCCTCTGGTTTTTGATTCGGGTAAAAGACCCTGCACATTCACTCTATGTACTCCTTTCCCGATTTTATAACCCACTGTAAAATCACACGTCATCCACCAGCTCTCCAAGGAATAAAGTCCTCGACTGCCCACCCTATCTCCATAGCCCAGGCCCTCGAGTCCCTGCTGAAAAACGTGTGCATATTTTACACCTTACTGACACACTGGGGGCAATGCAAATCCCGCACGTCTTTGGAATGTGGGTGGAAACCATGTCCGTCTCTGGGGATGTTTTAAGGTAGGGATCTAATCCAGGGGTTCAGGGGGGTTTATATGTAGAATGACAGATCTCAGAGGGTGGGTGGGAAGGAACTGCAGATGCTGGTTTAAACCGAAGATAGACACAAAGTGCTGGAGTAACTCAGCGGGTCAGGCAGCATCTCTGGAGGGAAGGAATGGGTGACGTTTCGGGTCGAGACCCTTCTTCAGCAGTGAGTTCCTGGCCAGGATCTCGGTGTCTGGGACTGGTGGAGGGAGAGCTGTGATCTCTCGGTAGATGCTCCCGGGGCGCTGACCCGCCCGGGGTGTCCAGAGACTGTCCTCCCCTCTACTCCCTCCCTCCCCGTTTCCCTCCCTCATTCTCCTCCTCTCATTCCCCCCCCCCCCCCCCCCCCACCCCTCAAAGGTAATTCCAGCGGCCACTCTGGGACCTGAGCCGCATGTGCTAGCCCAACTTTGAACTACAAGAAACCCGAGCCTCGGACTTGTACCAAACCCTCCTCTCAACCCAACACCCTCCCGCCGCCTATCCGGCCGAGTCTAGCAACGTTACAACAGTCTCCTCCTCAATTAAAACATTGCCACCCTCAAAGCCTCGCCAGGCGAAATTAAATCCCCGTCCGAAATACACTCGCTGTTATCCTGCAAGATCCCACGGACGCCAGTTGGATGGTAACCCTGTTGCAACGATTGGCTGCCGATGTTTATAGCGTGGTATGTACCTTGGTTTAGTTTGAAGATACAGCGCGGAAACAGGCCATTCGGCCCACACAGTCAGCGCCGACCAGCGACCCCCGCACACGGACACTATCCTACACACACTCGGGACAATTTACTTTTCTTTTTTAACCGAAGCCAATTAACCTACAAACGTGTACAGCTTCGGAGTTTGGGAGGAAACCGGAGCACCCGGAGAGACCCCACGCGGTCACCTGGAGAACGTACAAACTCCGTACAGACAGCGCTCGGTAGTCAGGATCGAACACGGGTCTCTGGCGCTGTGAGGCAGTATGGGGTCTTGCTATGTAAAGTTGGCATCTCCGGGGCCAGTGTGGCGTTCCCCACTGCGCTGCGGGTCAGTCAGCATCTGTGAAGGGTCACACTTAGGGTCGGGACCCTTCCCCAGTCTTGGAGAAAGGTCGAAACCAAGAACTGCAGATGCTGCTTTATGCCAAAGATGTACACAAAGTGCCGGAGTAACTCAGCGGGCCGGGCAGCATCTGCGGGGGAAATGGGTATTGACCCTAAATGTCGTCCGTCCATTCCCTCCGCAGATGCTGCCTGACCATCTGAGTTACTCCAGCGCTTTTTTGGTAAACCAACATCTGCAGTTCCTTGCACCTCTCCTTTCCAGCGTTCTCCCCTCTGCTACAATTAGTCTGGAGAAGTGTCCCGACCCGAAACGTCTTCTGTCCGTTTCCCTCCACAGATGCTGCCTGACCCGCTGAGTTCCTCCAGCACTTTGTGTTTCTCTCAAGATTGCAGCATCTGCACTTCCTTGTGTCTCCCTCAACTACTCTTGACCATTGAGCGCTGGATGCTTGCAAAAGGTTTAGAAATGTGGGATTATTACTGTCTACAAATGGGCGCCACCCTCTCCATGCCCTTTCGCCCCCCTCACCCCCCCCCCCCCACCCCGCGTTCCCTCCTTCCAACCCACACCACAGTTATACAGCAAAGATACAGGCCCTTCGGCCCTACTAGTCCATGCCGATCAACATGCCCCATCTACACTAGTCCCACCTGCCTGCGTTTGGCCCATATCCCTCCAAACCATTCATATCCATGTACCTGTCGAAATATCTTTTAAATGTGTTATGAAAATCTGCCTCAACCACCTCCTCGTTGCATACACCCACCACCCTCTGTGTGAAAAGGTTGCCCCTCAGGTTCCCTTTAAATCTCCCCCTGCTCACCTTAAACCTATGTCCTCTGGTTGGTGAATCTCCTACTCTGGATAAAAAAGACTGAGCATTCACCCTATCTATTCCGCTCATGATTTTATAGACATTTTATATATCCCCGGTTCGGGGAAACAGAAATCAGAGGGCATAGGTTTAAGGTGAGAGGGGCAAGACTTAATAGGAACCCGAGGGGAACTTTCTCCACACAGAGGGCGGTGGGTGTATGGAACGAGCGGCCAGAGGAGGTAGTCGAGGCAGGAACTATCACAACATTTACAAGACACTTGGACAGGTACATGGACAGGACAGGCTTGGATGGACATGGACCAAGCGCAGGCAGGTGGGGACCATTGTAGATGGGAAATCTTGGTCAGCATGGATGAGTTGGGCCGAAGATGGGAAATCTTGGTCAGCATGGATGAGTTGGGCCGAAGGGAGTCTCGATGAACCGTGATTAGGTCCTTGATTAGTCCGGGTGTCAGGGGTTATAGGGGGGGGGGGGGGGGGGAGGGGGTTGAGAGGGAAAGATAGATCAGCCACGATTGAATGGGGGTGCAGACGTGACGGGCCGAATGGCCTCATTCTGCTCATATGAACTTATGAACCGCTGATGCTGGTTTACCAAAAACAACAACAACAAAAAGACACAAAGTGCTGGAGTAACTCGGCTGGTCGGGCAGCATCTCCGGAGAACATGGAATGGGAGATATTTCGGGTCGGGACCTTCCTTCTCCAAGGGGCCTGGTTCCCCGCTGTGTGTCTCTGTGTGTCTCTATAAGATGTCGTCGTCGTGTCTCCCTCCCTTCTCCTCCCTCCCCTCTCTCAGCCCCCGAGAGGTAAAGTGCGAGCCCGCCCTGCCTCTCCCGACAGCCCAGGTCCAGGGGGGAAAAGCGGCGGCTTGATACTCACAGTCTCTCCGCGTTCCTGGGGATGTTCTTGGGGATGGTTCTGAGTCCGAGCCCGTGACAGTCCACGGTGGTCCCCACGCAGTTACAGAGAGCGGGGCATGAACTTACACCGAGCCCGCAGGTTGCCAGCACCACCAAGATCCCAGTCCTGAACATGTCTGGCAGCAGCCGCCTGGGCTCCATGGCGATCGAGTGGCCGGGGGCTGGCGGAGGGACAGACAGGAGGAGGGACCCGGCGATCCTTCAGTCTCTCCCTCTCCTTCAGATCATGGTTTGGGGCAGCGCAATCTTCCCTCAGATCCTCGCACCGCGAATCCCCGCCGTTGGGGGTCACGCACAATGGAACCGCCGAGATACAGGTCTCCAACGACCACCTCGGCTGAATCAGGAGAATCCTCAATTGCCCCGCTCTCCGTTACAAACAAACAAACGCACGCACACACTCACACACTCACTCACTCACATGCACCAGGTTACAAGCTGCATCTGACGGCTCGTACAATAAAACAGCGCCTCTCACTCTCTCTCTCTCACACACACATAGCCATCAATCTGACCACATATAGCAGAATCCACCCCGCCCACCGAACACAACCTCCCCCCTCTCGCCGGCTCATCTAACACAAGGAAGCCGCCGCCAATCACACCCCCTCCACCCCACCCCACCCCTCCCTCCCTCCCTGCCCGCTCTAACAGCAGGTTGCAGGCAGAGAATACGCCGTGAACACAATCACTGCTGCAAGAGGCCGGTGTCTGTGTGTGCGCCACTCTGTGTGTATGTGCCTGTGTATCTGTGTGTATGCCTGTGTGTGTGTATGTGCCTGTGTGTGTGTGCCTCTGTGTGTGTGTGCCTGTGTATCTGTGTGTATGTGCCTGTGTGTGTGTGTGCCTCTGTGTGTGTGTGTGTGTCTGTGCATCTGTGTGTGTGTGTGCATCTGTGTGTGCCTCTGTGTGTGTGTGTATGTGCATCTGTGTGTGTGTATGTGTGTGTCTGTGTGTGTGCCTCTGTGTGTGTGTGTATGTGCATCTGTGTGTGTGTATGTGTGTGTCTGTGTGTGTGTGTGTGCATCTGTGCGTGTGTAACTGTGTACCTCTATGTGTGTGTGTGCTTATGTACCTCTATGTGTGCGTGTGCCTTTGTGTGTGTGTGTGCCTGTATGCGTGTGCTTGTGCGCCTCTGCGTGGGAATGTGTCTGCCTGTGTATATGTGTGCCTCTGTGTGTGTGTGGGTACCTCTGTGTATGTGTGTGTGTACCTCTGTGTGTGCGTGTGTGTACCTCTGTGTGTGTGTGTGTGTGTGTGTGTGCATATACCTCTGTGTGTGTGTGTGTGTGCATGTACCTCTGTGTGTGCGTGTGTACCTCTGTACCTATGTGTGTGTGTGTGTGCCCCTGTGTGTGTGTGTGTGTGTGTGTACATCTGTGTGTGTGAGATTTAACCTGCATTCAAGGGGAAGGGGAGGCTGTGTGCACGTGGATGAAAGGAAGAATTAGTCTTCAGAAGGTTTTTGTTTCAATCTCTCTCCATCATCTGTTGTGTTTCTTGATCATTTTTAAATCGAAACACACACAAACACGCAGACCTGCTCTTTGGGAAAGTCTAACACCATCCTTCTTGCTTCTGTTGCAACAGTAATCCATGCAGGAAATAATTCCCAAGATTGCAGCGCAGCTAATTACTGTTTATGATTTATTGTCACTGGGAGTGGAGGGTGTCCGTGGGGAGGGGTGGTGGGGGGAGAAGGTAGCTAGCTGGCAGCTCTCTTCCTCTCTGCAGTCTGTGTGTGTGTGCGTGTGTATCTGTATTTGTGTGTGCGTGTTTATGTGTCTGTGTGTGTGTATCTGTATTTGTGTGTGTGCGTGTTTATGTGTGTGTGTGTATCTGTATTTGTGTGTGTGCGTGTTTATGTGTCTGTGTGTATCTGTATTTGTGTGTGTGTGCGTGTCTGTGTGTGTGTATCTGTATTTGTGTGTGTGCGTGTTTACGTGTGTGTGTGTGTATCTGTATTTGTGTGTGTGCGTGTTTACGTGTGTGTGTGTGTGTATCTGTATCTGTATTTGTGTGTGTGTGCGTGTTTATGTGTGTGTGTGTATCTGTATTTGTGTGTGCGTGTTTATGTGTGTGTATCTGTATTTGTGTGTGTGCGTGTCTGTGTTTATGTGTGTGTGTGTGTGTATCTGTATTTGTGTGTGAGTGTGTTTATGTCTGTGTGTGTTTATGTCTGTGTGTGTATGTGTGTATGGTTTGTGTATGTGTGTAGTGTGTGTGAGAGCCCATGTGTGTGTGTGTTAACAATAGCGGGAACATTTATGTTGCAAAAAAAAACACAATTTCCCTCCTCTAAAGCCGATTACAATTATTTAATAATTTACCCCCCCCCCCCCCCCCTTGTTTAAAATCACGGGGCAGATCGATAGGGCGAATGCCCAGATGGGATAAACAATCAGAATAATTTCCCCAGGATGGGAAAATCGGATCAGGGAATAGCTTTTAAGGCGAGAGGGGCAAAGATTAAAGGCGATGTGCTGGGCAAGTATTTATGGTGGTGCCCTGGAACCTGCTGCAGGAGGTGGAGGCAGATACAACAGTGGGACTTTAAGATAGGCACATGGATATGCAGGGAATGGAGGGATATGGGATGTGTGCAGGCAGACAAGAGCTGGCCATGGCATCTTCGGCACAACGATGGGCCGAAGGGCCTGTTCTCGTGCTGTGCGGTTCAATTTGCTGTGTTCTGTGCTTTTTCCCCCCAGTGCAGGGGAATTAAGAATCAGAGGACATCGGTTTAAGGTGAAAGATTTAACAGGAACTTTGAGGGGCAACATTTCCGGTGGGTAGATGGATCGAGCTAATAGGAGGTAGTCGAGGGAGATACTATTATGGCATTGAAAAGTCAATTGCACAGGTATAGGGATAGGAAAAGTTTAGAGGGATATGGGCCAAATTGAACTAGCTTGGAGGAGGCAGCTCGGTCAGCATGGATGAGTTGGGCCGAAGAAACTGTTTCCATGCTGTATGATCATGACACCATGACCCTATGATTCTCTCCAAAGATGCTGCCTGACCCACTGAGTTGTTTGCAACATATTCCAGTTGATTAAAAGACGCAGCATGGAAACAGGACCTTCAGCCCACCGAGTCCATGCCGACCATCAATCACCCGTTCACACTAGTTCTATCTTATTCCACATACTCATCCGCTTCCTCCGCACGGCGTTTTACACAGGGGGCCAATTACCCGACAAACCCGCACGTCTTTGGGATGTGGGAGGAAACCAGAGCACCCGGAGGAAACCCACGCGGCCAATGGGAGAACGTGCAAGCTCCGTACAGACAGCACCCGAGGTCCAGATTGAAACCTGGTAATCCAGGTGCTGTGCTGTGAGGCAGCAGCTCTACCCGTTGCCCAACTGTGCCTTCACCTTGACTGATGGATTTTAAATTTTACAACTGCAGTTTTGCTTTTTGATTTGCAGAGTGGCTGCCGGAGCAGGTGAGAGAGACCAAGGATCCCCCTGGTCAGTAAACACCGGCCCACTTCCCCAAAGCGTGACCACCTTCTCCGAGCGTCGAGGCAGGTGCGTTGCTAAGCATGGGTGGAACATCACCAGTTGCAAGGAGGGCCACACAGTGGAGCAGCGGTAGAGTCGGTGCCTCACTGCGCCAGACACCCGCGTTCCATCCTGAACTCTGTACAGAATAGCCCCTAGTGTTAGTTGTTTACACAGAGGGTGGTGGGTGCCTGGCACTTCTTGTAGGGGGTGGGGGTGGGGGTGAAGGTAGATGCAAAAGTGTCGTCCATGAGATTTTTGGATAGGTGCATGGATATGTAGGGAAGGATATGGAAGATAGGAATTGGTCTTGGCATCATGTTCGGCACAGACATTGTGGGCCGAAGGGCCGGTCCCTGTGCTGTTCTATGTGCTAAATGTAGAGTTCCATGTGGCTGCACTGATCCTGAATGGAAACCTGCCACCTGGTGGTCATGTATTGAACTGAAGAACCATCTCGCATCTGGCTAATTCAAACCTCCAGTCACATCAGCTTTTGGTGGACAGATTGACCTCCAATGCTTTTTAAAAAATGTAAATTTATTCTAGAGCTAGAGATAGAAACATAGAAAATAGGTGCAGGAGTAGGCCATTCGGCCCTTCGAGCCTGCACCGCCATTCAATATGATCATGGCTGTTCATCCAACTCAGTAACCTGTACCTGCCTTCTCTCCACACCCCCTGATCCCTTTAGCCACAAGGGCCACATCTAACTCCCTCTTAAATATAGCCAATGAACTGGCCTCAACTACCTTCTGTGGCAGAGAATAGAGAACATGACACACTGGGAGTGGAATTACAAATTCCTTTTACTAAGAAGTTAAATGCCATTCTCAGGATTGTCGTCAAACACTATCAAACCTCTACAGGTATACAGTCGGGAGTGGACAGGCTGTTGCATCGTGGCCCGATTCAGCAACTCAAATGCCCAGGAACAAAGGAGATTATAGAGAGTGGTGAACACTGCCTGGTCCGTGATAGGGAGAACATGCAAGTTCCACACACACAGGCAGAGCCCAAGGTCAGAATGGAACCCGGGTCTCTGACGCTGAGGCAGCAGCTCTACCAGCTGTGCAACCCGCTGAGTTTCATCAGTACTTTGTGTTTTGCTCAAGATTCCAGCATATGCAGTTCCCTGTGTCTCAATGAAGGTTTATTCATGCACTTTTGTTGAAGCTTAGTTTAATTTATTTCACATGTACCCAGGGTACACTGAAAAGCTTGATTGTTGCCTACTGTCCTGTCAGCGGAAAGACTATACATGATTACAATCAAGCCGTCCACAGCGTACAGATGCTTTAAGAGGGCATCGAAAATACCGGTGCCCAAGAAGAGTAAGGCGACGTGCCTCAACGACTATCGATCAGTGGCACTAACGTCCGTGGTGATGAAGTGCTTTGAGAGGTTGGTTATGGTGCATATCAACTCCTACCTCAACAAGAACCTCGACCCATTACAGTTCGCTTACCGTCACAGCGAGGATGCAATCTCACTGGCTCTCCACACTGCACTGGACAACTTGGACAATAAAAACACTTATGTCAGGCTGTTGCCTATAGACTATAGCTCGGCGTTCAATACCATCACCCCCTCCAAGCTGGTTCCTGTTACGGGTACCCTGGGGGTATTTCCGGGATCGTTGGGCACCGCGGGGGATTGGATGCATCCTGGATAGGGATTGTAACATAGTTGTATAGTAGTTTCATTTGGTATATTTCTTTGTATTGTATTCTGGTGGTGAGTTCTGTTTTGTTTTATTGCATTGTAAATATTGTTTTCAAATAATTGGATACGTTTTTTGATAATTTTAAAAAAAAATTTTTTTTTTAAAGCTGGTTCCCAAGCTCACGGAACTACGTCTCTGAGCATCCCTCTGCAATTCGATCCTCGACTTCCTCATCCACAGACCAGTCTTCAAATTGGCAGAAACACTTCTTCCTCATTAACAATCAGTGTGGGAGCACCTCAAGGCTGCGTGCTCAGCCCCCTGCTCTACTCACTCTATACTCATGGCAGTGTACTCATGCGAACTCCCATCTTCAAGTTTGCCGACGACACCACCGTTGTTGGACGAATTACAGATGGGGATGAGTCAGAGTATAGAAGTGAGATCGACCGATTGACCAAATGGTGCCAGCACAACAGCCCGGCTCTCAATATCAGTAAAACCAATGAACTGATTGTGGACTTTGGAAGAGGAAAGATGAGGACCCACAATCCTGTTTATATCAACGGTGGCGATGGTGGAGAGAGTGAAAACTTCAAATTCCTGGGCATGCATATTTCTGAAGATCTTTCCTGGTCCCAGCACACTCATGCAATTATAAATAAAGCACATCAACGCCTCTACTTCCTGAGAAGATTACAGAGATTCGGTATGTCAGAGAGGATTCTCTTGAACTTCTACAGGTGTACAGTAGAGAGCATATTGACCGGTTGCATCATTGCCTGGTTTAGCAACTTGAACGTCCAAGAGCGGAAAAGACTGCAAAAGGTTGTGGACACTGCCCAGCCATCACCGGCTCTGACCTCCCCACCATCGAAGGGATTCATCGGAGTCACTGCCTCAAAAAGGCAGCCAGCATCATCAGACACCCACACCATCCAGGCCACACACTCATTTCACCCCTGCCATCGGGAAGAAGGTACAGGAGCCTGAAAACTGTAACATCCAGGTTCACGAACAGCTTCTTCCCTACAGCCATCAGGCTATTATACACTGCAACCTCAAATAAGCTCCGAACTACAATAGACTGTTATTATTGCACTACTACTGTTTATTTTGTAGTGTGTGTGTGTGTGTGTGTGTATACACATCTATATATGCACACACGTGTATATATATATAAAAATATACACACATCTATATACACACACACACACATATATATATATATATTACATATATAATATATATATATATACACACACATATGCTTGTGTGTATGTGTGTATATATATGTGTGTGTGTGTGTGTGTGTGTACTTGTGGGTATATACACTGAACTTTTTTTTCCTCTCGTTTATCATATTGTTCACATGTTCTGTTGTGCTGCAGCAAGCAAGAATTTCATTGTTCTATCTGGGTCACATGACCATAAAACACTCTTGACTCTGGATAAAGGGAATAATATTTAGTGCAAGATAAAGTCCTGTAAAGTCCGATTAAAGGTAGTCTGATAGTCTCCAATGAGGTAGATAGTAGCTCAGGACCGCTCTCTAATTGGTGAGATGATGGTTCGGCTGCCTGACAGCTGGGAAGAAAC
Source organism: Rhinoraja longicauda (assembly GCF_053455715.1). NCBI lineage: Eukaryota > Metazoa > Chordata > Chondrichthyes > Rajiformes > Arhynchobatidae > Rhinoraja > Rhinoraja longicauda. The sequence goes on from NC_135968.1 coordinate 17,998,922, forward strand.
TGTCCCTGAATCTGGAGGTGTGCGTTTTCACATTTCTGTACCTCTTGCCTGATGGAGAGGGGAGGAGAGACAATAGACAATAGGTGCAGGAGGAGGCCATTCGCCCCTTCGAGCCAGCACCGCCATTCAATGTGATCATGGCTGATCATTCTCAATCAGTACCCCGTTCCTGCCTTCTCCCCATACCCCCTGACTCCGCTATCCTTAAGAGCTCTATCTAGCTCTCTCTTGAATGCATTCAGAGAATTGGCCTCCACTGCCTTCTGAGGCAGAGAATTCCACAGAGGGAATGATATGGGTGAGAGGGAGTGACATGGGTGAGACCGGTCTCGTGCAAGACACAGTCCAGTAAAGTCTAATTAAAGATAGTTTGGAGGTCCCAAGGTTGTGGGGTTGGGATAATAGCGGTTTAGCTGGACTGGATAACATAACAGAGCTTTATTTGTCGTTCGGTACCGAAGTACCGAACGAAACTACATAGCAGTCATAGAAAAAAAAAGAACACAAGACGCATAACCCCAACACAAACGTCCATCACAGTGACTCCAAACACCCCCTCACTGTGATGGAGGCAACAAAACTTCCACTCTCTTCCCCACGCCCACGGACAGACAGCTCGTCCCCGACCGACCCGCACAGTCCCCGCACCGGGCGCTGAAACGTCCCGCGGCCGAACCGGGCGATGAAAGGCCTGCGACCAAGCCTTGCGCAGCTAAGTCCCGTGGTCGAGCCGCACTGGGCGATGTCAGGTCCGCAGCCGAGCCGCACCAGCGGTGAAAAGCCCCGCAGCCGAGCTGCACCGGGTGATGTTAAGCCCCGCAGCCGAGCTGCACCGGGCACTGTTAAGCCCCGCAGCCGAGCTGCACCGGGCACTGTTAAGTCCAGCGGCCAAGCCGCACCGGGGATGTAAAGTCCAGCGGCCAAGCCGCAGCGGGCGATGTTAGGCCCCGCAGCCGAGCCGCACCCCGCGCCGTGAGGAAGAGAAAAGCCCCCCCCCCCCCACCCACACCACCCCCTGCCACACATACACAACCAAAAAATATATATAAAAACCACCCCAACACCGACACACAACAAAAAAAGGGGAAAAAAAGACGGACAGACTGCTAGTCAGCCGCTGCCGTTAGGCGCCGCCACATTCAGGCTTTCAATGTTTTTTTTATTGAACGCGAAGCCTTCAAGCAACACTTTTCATTTAATAAAACACCCCAAGGCCACGCTTGGCAGAACAATCAGTCGAAGAGAAAATTGAGATTCAGCTGAGAGGATTGCAAGGACAGGCGAAGAAAAACTCAGCGGTAGGTTTTAACAGAGACTTAACAAGCGGAGAGTTTTATGGTGAACAATGCCAACCGTGCAGCTACATTTGACAATAGAGAGCACAGCAAGTGGGAGGTGTGCAATAAAGAATGGGAAAGCTGTCGATATTTGACAAGAAGGCATTGAGCAGCCTTTCTCCCATGCAGGCTCAAGTGGGTAAGCCTTCAATGGTACAACAACTTCCATTTAGATGAAGAGGTTCAGGTTTATTATTGTCACGTGTTCCAAGGTACAGGGAAAAGTGTGTAGAGTCAGTGTCTTACAGTGTGGAAACAGGCCCTTCAGCCCAACTTGCCCACATCGTCCAACATACCCCATCTACACTACTTCCACCTACCTGCATTTGGTCCATATCCCTCTAAACCTGTCCTATCCATGTACCCGTCCAATGTTTCTTAAACATTGCGATAGTACGTGCCTCAACTACCTCCTCCGGCAGCTCGTCCCATACACCCACCACCCCTTGTGTAAAAAAAGGTTACCCCTCAGGTTCCTATTAAATCTTTTCCCCCTCATCTTAAACCTATATCAACTGTGTAGGAAGGAACCACAGATCCTGGTTTATAACAAAGAAAGGCACAAAATGCTGGAGTAACTCAGTGGGCCTGAAGAAACCGGAGCACCCAGAGGAAACCCACGCATTCACAGGGAGAACGTGCGAACTCCACACAGATAGCACCCATAGTCAAGATCAAACCTGGGCTGACACATCATCGCTACTGTTGAGCCACTGTGCTGCCCCTCAGATTGGCCTTTCTGCAGTTCCTTGTTCCCTTGCAATAACGGCTGTGTTGTGACAGCATTTGTTACTCTTGTAGCCAGGGAATAATTTATTCTCTTACAGGGGATGCAGCAAAGGTGCTTTGGCTCAGTTGTGGAACGATGCTGATTGAAAACACTTGGCTTATATTCCCTAGAGTTTACATGAATAATTTCATTGACAAATGTGAGATTGCCAGATAGAGATGAGATGCTGTTTTACTTGGCTGTAAAAGCCTGTCGCAAAGATTGAGAGAAACTATTCTTTGAAGGCATCGTAAATCTTTGGAATTCCCTGCACCAGAAGGACGTTCAATTGCTGTGTACTTTCAAGATAGATGGATATTGTTTTCAATACCGAGGCAATCAATTGATACGTGGGTCAGGCATGAAGGAAGGTGTAGTAGGAAATAGCTATGATCATATTTCAGGCAAAATTGCATTTAGTTCAGTTTAGAGGAACAGCGCTGAAATAGGCCCTTCAGCCCACTGAGTCCGTGCCGACCAGCAATCCCCACACATCAACACTATCCGACACATTCTACGGACAATTTACAATTTTATCAAAGCCAATTAACCTACAAACCTGCAGATGTGTGGGAGGGAACTGCTGCACCCGAAGAAAACCCATGCAGGTCACGGGGAGAACGTACAAACTCCATTCAGACAAGCACCCATAGTCAGTATCAAATCCGGGTCTCTGGCGCTTGAACAATAGACAATAGGTGCAGGAGGAGGCCATTTGGCCATTCGATGTGATCATGGCTGATCATTCTCAATTAGTACGCCGTTCCTGCCTTCTCCCCGTACCCCCTGACACCGCTATCCCAGGGCCGTCTTAACGCATGGGCCTGATGGGCACTTGCCCGGGGGGCCACGAGCATAGGGGCCCTATGCTGATCTGTGTATGTTAAGTGACGCAATAAATAAATACTACTTTAAAAATGTAGGTTCAAAACATTTTTGGTCACTAAGTGCTTCTCACAGTGATCTGTAAGTGCTTTTCGCAACAATGTAGCACCATTCGCTAAGTGCTTTTCGGTAAGTGCTTTTCGCCAGCACGACGTAGGGGCCCCAGTACACTGCTTTGCCCAGGGGCCATAATGCTGTAAAAACGGCCCTGCGCTATCCTTAAGAGCTCTATCTAGCTCTCTCTTGAACAATTCTACTGCTATGCCACTGGGCTGCCCATGTTCTGAATCCTCTCACTCATATGGCCTTCACTTTCTTAGGAAAGCCACACCACATTTTGGCAACACCCCACTGTTTTAGATGTGTAAATAATGAGCTGTTCTGGTTGGTTCACTGATAAGAAAAATATTCACCCTCTTACAGATCCCATCCTGTCAGGTTGCATCACAGGTTGGTTTAGGAACAGTTCTGCTCAAATTGCAGAGTTGAAGATGTAGCCCAATCCATCACACAGACCAGACTTCCCACCATCGACTCCATCTACACTTCACACTGTCTCGGGAAATCAGCCAACATAATCAAAGACTTGTCCCACCCCAGTCATTCCTTACCTCCCTGTTCCCATCAGAAAGAAGATACAGAAGCTTGGAAGTGCACACCATCAGACTCAGCATCTTCCCCTCTGTTATCAGGGTTCTGAACGGTCCTTCCATAAGCTGGGGTACTGTCCGATTCACCTCTACCCCATTGCAGACATTGGACTTGGTCTCTGGAACTGATGCGCTACAATGCTGAGACTATATTCTGCATCTGTTTCTTCCCCTTGGTTTGGTCCGATTTTATCCATGAACGGTATTATCTTATTGGAAAGCATGCAAAAATACACTTTTCACTGTACCTTGATGCACGTGACAATATACCAAGGGTCCCAACCCCAAACGTCACCTACCCTTGTCCCCCAGATGCTGCCTGACTGCTGCATTACTTCACCACTTGGACATAGCACAGAAACAGGCCTTTTATTGCCCACATCAACAAAGTTGCCCCATCTAACTAGAACCACCTGCCCACATTTGGCTCATATCCCTCTCCCTTTCCAGTAGCAGAAGTAAAGAACCAGAGGGCAGAACCTCAGAATAAAAAGATGTTCCATCAGAATGGAGATGACGAGGAATTTCTTTAGCCTAAGGGTGGTGAATCTATGGAGTTCATTGCCGCTGATGGCTGTGGAGGCCAAGTCATGGGGTATTTTTAAAGCAGAGATTGATAGATTCTAGATTAGTACGGTTACGAAGAGAAGGCAGGGGAATGGGGTTGAGAAGGAAAAATAGATCAGTCATGATCGAATGGTGGAGTCGTCTCGATGGGCTGAGTGGCCTAATTCTGCTCCTATATATTATGGTCCAAACCAATCCTATCCATGTACCTATTCAAAAGTGTTATAATACCTGCCTCAATTACCTCCCCTGGCAGCTCATTCCATTTCCCCCCACCACCTTCTGAGTGTAAAAATGACCCCTCAGGTTCTGATTAAATCTTTCCGTCTCACCGTAAATCTGGTTCTTGATTCCCCTACTCTAGGTAAAACACTGTGCATTCACCCTATCTATTTCTACTTTGTGTATTTTTTTTGATAAACCTAAACCTATAGGACTTTTTAATTCAGTACGCCAAGCTCCACCTTTATCATAAATGATCTGACTGTATGGAATTAATCAAGGATGAGTCACACCCCGGCCACTCCCCCTTCTCCCCACTCCCATTAGGCTCGAGGTACAGAAGTGTGCAAACACACTTCCAGATACAGGGACGGTTTCTACTCTGCTGTTATTGGGCAACTAAACCATCCTACCACCAACTAGAGAGCGGTCCTGACCACCCATCTACCTCATTGGAGACCTTCAAACTATCTTCAATTGGACTTTATCTAGCACTAAACGTTATTCCCTTTATCCCGTATCTACACACTGTCTTTTTACTGACTGGATAGCAGGCAACACAGGTTTTTCCACTGTTCCATGAGAATAATAATGTAGGAGCCATTTACGCTTAATTCAGTTATTGTCATTGTGTTACGGCTATGTTTTAATATTTCTAGTTTATGTCTTTTTTGCCTGTTTGTGGGTGTGACCTAATGCGTAATTGGGAGTGTCTAGATGGGAGGAGCCTAGCGTGGCGACAGAGGTTGTGGGTCAGTTTAGACTTGGAGGATGGTGAGCATACAGTTCTTTAGCACACACGCGCTCGTACCACACGCGCTCGCACCGGTTATATTTGTAAGAACCATACGGTGACAACTGCAAGAATTTCTAGATATTGTTTGAAGAAGAAACAGTTGACAAAGAACAGAAACTGATGAGTTACTCTATGATTTGTGCTACTTTAATAAAACCAATGAATGAAGAAAAGGAGTTTGGAAGATTCGTTTTGTCATATCAGGGTGCGACGTGTGCGTAAGCTATAACTACATTTCATCCCCGAGAAGTAATGGCTATCGAAGTGGGATTTCGAGATGGTATAGAAACTGCCATTACAAATAAACTAAACTAAATCATTGCCAAGTATATACCTCCCATTTTAACACTTTCACTGACTTCTCATGCTCCCATTATCCATGTATATCTACAATCGCTTTTCATCTGTATAGATATCTCTGAATACACCTACTCATTAAACAATTCATTGCATTAACCCCTTCATTACCCACATCTCGTTGCCCATGAAACCCAGATGCATAAATAGCCCAGTATAACCTACCACGATGCAACGTCCAAACATGCTTGACTTATGACTTGAGCGACTATACGCCCCACAACACGACATGCGCGCCTCAAGTCACGGCGCCCCTTTGCCATGCAAGCCCACGAGCTGCTCTGTACAACACCAGTTGACACTTCCAAGGCCACCTGGGTCAAGACGAGATGGAGAGACCAGTGGGAGTCAGCTGAACCATCTAGGCTACACCGCTACATCGGTGAACCCATGGACGTCCCTGGCTAGGACATGCCCCGAAAGCAGTGGATAACCCTCAACCGCTTGAGGACAGGCGTCGGACGCTATGGAGTAGCGATGAAGAGGTGGGGTCTCGTGGACAGTGCCTCCTGCGAGTGTGGAGACCCAACACAGACAGTGGAGCACATAGTCACCAGTTGCCCCAAATACCGGCCACCAAATGGTGAACGAGGTCTGATTGACCTGGACGATGACACGTTGGCCTGGCTCACCTTAACGGAGCTGCAGGTCTAAAAGACATACGACAGAAGAAGGCGTCCCACTTATTCTTTTCTCCGTTACTCAATCGAGGGCAGCACAGTGGTGCAGCAGTAGAGTCACTGCCTCACAGCACCAGAGACCTGGGTTCAATCCTGACCTCAGGCGCTGTCTGTGTGTGGAGTTTGCACACTCTCCCTTTGTCCATGTGGGTTTCCTCCGATTTCCTCCCACGTCCCAAACATGTGGATTTTTGGGTTTATTGGTCCTGTGTGAAATTGCCCCTAGTGTGTAGCGAATGTTTAGTTCATTATTATTATCAGTCAAAAGCTTTCTTGTTGCATGCTATTCGATCAGCGAAAAATCGGAGTGAATAACAAAGTGGAATAACATAAAAGTAGTGAGAACGGGTGATCGACGTTCAGCAGGGACTCGATGGGCCGAAGGGCCCGTTTCCATGCTACATCGCTAAACTATACCCCAACACCCAAATTACATCTTTAATGTTTCAAATAATACAAACACAAGGCTGAAACATGTCATGTTAGAAAATTTATCAAATGCGAAACAGTCGTTTGGCAGATTTATACTTGCAGAAAGTGATTATTTGGTTCTTGTTTTATAGATATATATATATTTAAATACATTACAGAATATACAGTGTTTTATCAGAACAATACATTATAGAATCAGTGTCCAAGCAACAAAAAAAAAAGCAGCTTAAACTGGCAGAAATGTTAATGATCACCAATTCCTCTGAGAAAGTAAATTATTCATTAGAGTCTAATAATGTTACACCATGGTTCACAAGCCTTGCTGGTATTGTCAACACAACAACCTGAAGCGTAATAAATGTTCGTCTTTAAATGGCCAAATATTGTGGGGGCTGCTCACAAGTAACTCAAGCTCTCTGATGGGAGGTAAAAGCCAACACTGATCAAAGGAGAGCTAACTATTCAGGCATTGACACAAAATGCTGGAGTAACTCAGCGGGTCAGGCAGCATCCCTGGGGTACATGGATAGGTAATTTTTAGTTTAGAGATACAGCGAGGAAACAGGCCTTTTGGCGCACCGACCCCGCGTTGACCAGCGATCTTCGCACACTTACACTATCCCACAGTTACCAGGGACAATTTAACCAAAGCCAATTAACCTACAGACCTGTACGTCTTTGAAGTGTGGGAGGAAACTGGAACACCCGGAGAAAACCCACAGTCACGTGAAGAACGTACAAACTCCGTAGACAGCACTCGTGGTCAGGATCGAACCCTGGTCTCTGGCACTGTAAGGCAGCAACTCTACCGCTGCGCCAACGTGCTGCCCGTGCCACTCTGAAGGATCTCGACCTGAAACGTTACCTCTTCCTTTTCTCCAGAGATGCTACATGACCAGCTGGACTTACTCCAGCTCTTGTGCCTACCTTCGGTGTAAATCAGCATCTGCAGTTCCTTCCCACACTAACCATTCAGGCATTTTGGACAAGCACCTGTTTCTAAATCTCCTCACTAAATGATGGGCAATGTTGAGGCCAGATCTCGACCAACCTATTTCAGATGAAGTTCTAGCTCCCCCTGTGAATTCAGGACTTCCAAGTGAAGAGGCTGTGTATGATCTACTGATGGGTTGACAAAGAGTAGCAGCTAAACATTGATGGCATTAGAAGTCATCTACAGAGTCCCGGACTTCCCCTTACAGTAGGGTCACACTGCCAGTGTATCACACACCCATTAGACAATGTAATTTAAACTGCCAGACTTAAACAAAATCCATGACTTAAGGCAAAAATACTAAACCAGTATCTATATTCATGGTTTCGGTCACTTTGTACAATCACAGAGGGCCGTGGCCCAGTGACTTGCATAAGAGTTCTTGACCAGTGTGCACTATGATAAAAGTTTGTAGTTCCAAGGTAAGGTTGACAACTTAACCGGAGTTGCATTACTACAAGGACTCTTCAATCCCAACCCCAAAATGTTGAGTCCTTTAAGATTACTATGTAATCCCCCCCCACAACACTCTCTGTCACAACAGTATTCACGTGGCCTTGATTCAGTGTCAGAATTAAGCATGAAGACCAGTCTGGGCATGATGGGGCAACAAAGCAATCACAGGATAAACTTTTTAAACACGTTTGATTTTTTCAAGATCAGCATCTGCAGTTTAGTTTAGAGATACAGAATGAAAACAGGCCCATTGGCCCACCGAGTCCATGCCGACCAGCGATCTCCTGAACACTAGTTCTACTGGGAACGACTTACAGAGGGACAATTAACCGACAAACCCGCTTGTCTTTGGAAAGTGAGAGGAAACAAGCGCACAAAGGGAGAACGTGCAAACTCCACATACAGACAGCAGCCGAGGTCAGGATCGAACCCGGATCTCTGGTGCGGTGAGGCAGCAACTCCACTGCTCTGCCACTGTGTCGCCCTCGTCTCTATATCTTGCTTGATATTCAAGGATTTGGGAAAATCACCTATCCGTATTAATCTTGTGCAAGGTGTAAACTGCAACACACAGCAGGGGGCAAGAATGCAACGCCTGAAGTGGCCATGGAACAGTTAAGTAAGTCCGCATCAGATACCAAATGTGGAATAAAGTCAATGCAGCCACAACTCATGACTGCTGTACCAACGTGAATCTACAAATAAAATCAACACGCTGGCAATACATAGATCATTGATCAAACGGTTGCTTGGTTGGGAAATACCCCTTTCCTGCTGTTTGTCTACCGTAAACTATTTCGCTTGGCAAAAGGCAGTAAATCAGCATTGGGTCTCTGAAGGAAGTGCATGGAACCTTTACAGGAATTAGATATATATTTGAGCTGCCAGTTTGAATGCATACTACAGATTTCCGTATCCATCGATTTTCCAGCACCATTGGTTCCAGAGCCTTTCTGGATTATCCATTTTGTCGGACCAACAGAGGTCACAGCCTTGTGGGGGGGGGGGGGGGGGGGGGAGGGTCAGATACCGACTCACAAGGTAGGCCGCAGAGATCTGCTGGCTCAGGCCAGGCCGGAGTTCCAGAGCCCCGGCCACTGGGGGCAAATTCAACCCATCGACCGGCTGCGGAAGTCAGGATGAGGTAGAGATCGGTCGGCTCACCCGGCCTAAGTACATTTTGGGGGGGACTTCCGGGGAGGATTTTGTCCGGATTAAAGGGGGGTCGGGGGGGGGTGGCAGACCACCAGTTGCTGGAATATCGGCAGTAGTCCTGTACTTGGAAGGTAGGGAAAGTCATGGAGACCAGAATTAAGACAATCAAATGGATATGTTTTGATAGACTTAAAAGGGTTAAAATGGATACCACCCTCTTAATTGCAACAGGTGAGCAAAAAAGAGAGGCAGATGACAAATCAAATCAAGGAAGTGTTCAGAGGTGACAACAGAGTAGCACTAAGATTTAAAGTTTATTATCGTGCAATTGATTGGTACATCATAAAATCTGCCATTTTAAAATCTGGTTTTCTTGCTTGGAAACAGATTCAAGTAGAATTTATTTTAAGCACATTCGGCTGGGGGAGGTGAGGCGGTCGGTATCTGGGGAACCCTATACATTGCCAGAACTAACCACTGCTAACCATGAAGTGTAATTAGGTAGCCTTTGGTAGGGGCTGGTGGGACGGAGCCCTTGAAAACATGTGCACAATCTCCTAGGCTACGCAAGAAAAGGTGGCGATGGGGGGGTGGGTGGGAGAAGAGGAATGTAAACCAAAGACCGACACAAAAAGCTGTAGTAACTCGACAGGCAAGGCAGCACGTTACCTATTAGGGTGACATTTCGGGTCGAGCCCCATCTCGACCCGAAACGTCACCCATTCCTTTTCTCCAGAGATGCTGCCTGACCCGCTGACTTACTCCAGCTTTTTGTGTCTTTGGTTTAAACCAGCAGCTGCAGTTCCTCCCTACACAATAGAAATCAGAGGTTGCACAAACCGATGAGACAAAATGCAGTGTGGGCTGCTGCCCACTGCATGTTGCTCTTTCCCCCCCCCCCCATAGCGTAGGACCGCTAGAGGTTTAGCCAAGCAACCAACCTGCAGTTAAAAGCAGTGTGTTGACAAACTACACTCCAGGAGAGTATTGTACCAAAGATCAAATACATACATCTTCTGGCAAAGGGACTGACAGGAGGCAGAAATGTATGCACACACCGACACCTCTCCCTTCACACCAGCCATGATTAGATTAAAACCACAAGATTCCATTACAAAATTAAAGGTAAAAATCACGCAAAGGTTTTCCTAACTTTATTTTCTACTCTTTACTCCCCCCCCCACCCCCCCCAAACACATACACACACAAAAAGATTAAAGAAGGCTGTGACTTCAGCTGTTGCCAGAAACAAAACCCATGGGGTAAATCATTTTAACATCAATCCTAACTGGACCAGATTGTACAATATTTGAAGTTTTATTTTATTCAGTCATCAACAGCATTACACAGGCACCTTCCAATCGAGTTTCTCAAATCAGAACTATTGCACAGTGCCACTAATAATTACTTCAGGGATTGACAGATGCAGAGATAGCTTCTGTTAATGCATTAATTTAATGAGCGCACCTAAACGTACTTGGTTTAACGTGCACCCGGGGAAACCAAAAATAGTCAGTATATTTTCTAATAAATGTGATGATGTGATGTTATCAGTAGAGAGACACAAAATGCTGGAGTAACTCAGTGGGTCAGGCAACATCTCTGGAGTAGGTGATGTTGAAGATGGGCTCCGACCTGAAAAATGTCACCTATTCCTAATCTCCAGAGATGCTGCCTGACTGGTTGAGTTACTCCAGCAGTTTGGGTCTATCTTTGGTATAATTCAGCACCTGTAGTTCCTTCCTGCACAGTGCATTGCCAGGTTTCTGGAATCTTCTCTCTTCCTTCACAGCTGAGGGGATACATTAAAGTACAAATAGAAGGTATCATAAAATGCTGGAGTAACTCAGCGGGTCAGACATACAAAAAGCACAAATGATCAATTGGTTTAATTCACAAAAGAACACAGTAAGTGCGCTGGCCAACTTAACTTCACAGTCATCCGTTTAGAATGCTCTAAAATATCATCTACTGGATTCAAAACTGTGCGGCTTACTTTGAGGATTTTCCATTCACGTTTCAAATACCTTCCCCCAGGAATGAATCAAAAGCTGTACACTTAACCGTTGCCCAATGTGTTCACTCACTTTGTACAAATAGAAGCCAGATAATTCTTCTTCACAATAGCTAACTCGCTCCACATGACATTGAATGCCGCGGGAAAACAGTGAGCAGAGTATAAAGGATACCCCAAGCAACACAACGACTCCATCACTTGCATTGCTCAACAAAATCTACTCAAGATAAAGCTATTGCCGCACACTTTGTACACACTAAGTGATTGCGTAAGGAAATAAATTAAAGCCTATTAATTCAGTGACGTTTTGTTGATAACATGGACCCAGTGCAAAACAAATTCACCTGGTGAATGAACGGACGACTTGGCCAGAACACGTACCGAAAAGACGAGGCTATGGTCAGATTTAGCTCAGGACATTAGCCACTGCTTAAAATCGTATTAAACAAGACAAAATCTTGGACATTCGAGATGACAGTAGATGGACACTTGGCGAAGTTCACAACCTTTTTACCGGCAAGAGTAGTGACCGACCGGGCTGTGGGAAAATAACGCTCAGTTGAGAATAGGCAGCAACTTGAATTCTCCACTGCCGTTCCCAAATCTCAGCATGTTTGTTGTGGTAGCAACTAACCATTCTCATTTTCCTGTCCACTTCTCCCATTTTATTATTAAATTAAGTTTCAGAATAGGTCAAAATAAGATGGCGGGACGTAGTAGGACACGGGAGCATTACTTGTGCTCGTTTTAGATATCCCATCTCCAACAGTTTCCTCCCTAAAAAAACAAACCTAAGTTCTCTTTCACCTCAGAGTTGGGAGATATGGGCGGACAAGCTTGGAACACCAACATAAAGTCACACGTCAACTAAATAGTGTTACTTCCTTAAAAGTACCCTTGTGTACTCAAGGTAGGGCTGACCACATCCAATAAAGTTTTACTTTCTGTTGACAAAGATGGATACATAGATTTCCGTTGACACAAAATGAATAAAAAGAATGGGGAAGGGGATCTATGTGTCAAAGGATAGTCGAAAGTATCTAATTCAAAGATGGAGGAACTGCAGATGTTGGTTTACAACAACAACAAAAAAGACAAAGTGCTGGAGTAACTCAGCACGTCAGGCAGCATCTGTGGAGAATATGAATAGGTGACATTTTGGGTCTGAAAGGGTCTTCAATGAAGCATTCCCACCCGAAACATCACCTATTCCTGTTCGCCAGAGATGCTGCCTGACCTGCTGAGTTACTCCGGTACTTTATGTCGCTTTTTGTAAATAGCATCTGCAATTCTTGCAAAGATTTCTGTTGATAAAGATGGATGGAGAGATATTTACTGATATGCAAAGACTACTTGTATTGTGATCCCACTCACTCATGCCAAGCTAATGTTGCACCATGTTTTAGTAACTGAGCAATACACCAGGATCTATAGTTGTAATGTGGGAGCCAATAACAGTGGGAAAGGAGCATGTTGACTACTTTCACATCCGAGACCGCCTCGCATCTGTAGACTATTGTTAAATAAAACTTCAGAGGACGTTAGAAGCTTTCAAACCTTGATCAGCCACCTTCAACCTCGATACTGGCTCACCATCAGTACAAATTTACAAAGCGCGTCACACACCTCAACCCTCTCTTTACCCCAATAATAATTGGGAGCAGGGTCTATAAACCCGCAGGATTTAGTGTTAGAAGCACAGACACAATCCAGTCTGGGCATTACAACTACTGAAGCAATTATTTTTTTACTGCACGCTTGTGTTTCAATCTTGAACATGCCAAAGGATAACTAGGACACCATTTAAATTCTGCTGCCTCCTAGTCAGGGGATGAGCCACAAGGTGGTTTATGCTTGCCTAGGATCAGAAAACATCAGATTCACAACAGGAGAGATGAGGGCCATCCTTTCAATTTTTAAGTAGACCAGATGCAAGTCAGCCAATTGCTCGATCTAATCAGGAATCTGGCTCTGAAGATCCAAGTTTGCATTTCAAGCAGCTTATTTCTCATATTAAACATTAAAAATAACCAAATCAGAGGCTGTCATTGTGCGGGTGATTATTCTGTGGTTTTTAATGCAGCAGATTAGAGAGAATCTTTAAACCTTGCCGTGTATGTGCCCAACATCAGAGATGAAGCATGTTGCCCATTCCAAGAGGAACACATGACCTAAATGGGACATCGCCTGCCTCTCAACAGTCTCCTTGCCCCCTGACCAACGGCTTCCTTTCCCCACTGCACCCAATGTGAAGGCAGGAAGCAAGAGCAAAAGACACTGGTATCCTCAGTCTGACAACAGGGAACCAAGGAAGCAGACCGTTTCAAAGACCAGCACCACCTCCTTTCACTCTGCCATCACTGCTCCAGAGAAATAACCTAGTTTGGGAGAGAAAAAAAGGCAGAAAGATCAGCAAAAGAGGAATATCAGCAACCTGAATAGGAATCTGCTGAGCATACTTGAGTCACAGCAAGATTAAAACCAATAATGCCAGGAGGTGGTGTACTGGAAATAGAGGGCAGCTACAAGACCCTTGTGCAAAATGTTTGCATTTACAATTATATTGGCTTGTTTTTTTTTAACATAGATATATATACATGCATGTTTGTATACATGCTATGTTGTCTTCTGATTGCAGTTATTTCTTGTTCATGATCAATCGAACTATGTAGACTGAATGCCCTTTCACATGCACACCCCTTCCTTCCCCGACTTAAACAGGTGTAATGTTGTGGAGCAGGAGGTTGAAGAGAGCAGGAGAGGAAGGGGAGTTATCTACAGAAGTGCAGACTCATGCCATGGGTTAGAGGATGAAGTCTGCAGCGAGGAGGGTTTCGACCCCGCCAGGGTATTCAGACTACAGCAAGGCTGTGGTGAGCGGACGGGAATTATCTTGCCCTTTCTCCTCTCCGTGGCGACCCATCCCAGCCGAACGAACGTTAAGTCACGTCCCCCGTCACAGATTTTTGTTCACAACGCACGGTGGCACGATTGCTTCTTGTAACCACAGATCTCTTTAGATCTTTTAAAAGCAGGAACGCGCTGCCAGATGGATTGGGAAGGACGCTGAACGTGGCAGATTGTTCCACTTCCAGCACGACCATACATTCACCGTGAAGTGCGCCTGGTTGCAATTTGAACCAATACCATTAATAGTGCAAAACAAACTCCAGTTCCGGGGCTCAGTGAACAGGGGAGAGTTAAGACAGTGGAGAGAGACGGCGCCTGAAGCATCACAAATGAGCTCAATAGAAGCAGCACCATCGATTCCAGTAGGTCTAAGCGGAGCTGGCAGCGGGTGTAGAGGAATGATGGAACCATTCAGGGGAAGGGTGCTTGAATTAAGTGCAAATCGTCCAGAAGGATTCCCCCGCGTACACCATTTTGTAGGGACGCAGTGACAGCTTGTGCAATGGTCATACACAGGGCAGCGCACAAAGCAGGCCCCAATCGCTCTGCAAGAGGTGACACGAGCCCACCGAGTGCGAAGGAGGCGGGAACGGTCAGGACCTTCAATCGGTATGTTCGCGGGATCGCTCTCCCTCTCTGCGACCACGCTACCACCACGTGAAGAAGGGTTTCCTGCTCTGGAAGCTCTGAGTGTACAAGTCGTTGCTCCGGTGGTGGCTCCGAGTCGTCTCGACGATGACCGGCGGGATGTGGATGAGCAGCAGAGGCGACTTCCCGTCCTTCAAAGCCTGTGTGAGGTTCAAGATCTTGGGATCCAGATGAGGAGGAGGAAGGAGTAGAGGAGAAAACAAACATCACATCAGACTGCGTACAACAGCAGAGATAAATCACATTAAAAAAACACATATGTGCTGCAGAAAGCATTTTAATGAGATAAATCGCAGCATGGGCCAATGGCAAGCAGGTGAGACTAGTGTAGATGGGGCATGTTGGATCGAAGGGCCAGGTGCCTCAATCAGGCCAGGTGCCATATTTTCGGGGGGGGGGGGGTCTTCCAGGGGGGATGTCAATTGCGCTATCGGAATGTTGTTCAGATTAAAGGAGTTACCAGGTGAACCTGTTTAAACAATCCAATAACATTCAACCAGTGCCTCACCTGCCCTCTCATGACCGAAATTTGCTTGTGGAACTGTCCTCTATCAAAACCAGGATCTTTCTGCAAAAAGAAATGACATTTTAAATTAGTACAAACCCCTCGCACCCTGCATCCAGCAGAACAATAACTAAAATTATTGCAGTGGAATCCTACTGACACAAATTCACAAATCACAGACTCTATAGAGAAGAGAACCTAGAAAACTAGAGGTAGAAACAAGGACCTGCAGATGCTGGGTTTTCACAAAGGGACACTTTAGTTTTATATTACTTTAGAGATACAGCGTGGAAACTGGCCCTTTGGCACGCTGAGTCCACACCGTACACCAGCACTATCTTACACACTTAGGACAATTGTACAATTTTACTGAAGACAATTAACATTAATAAAACCTCACTTCTTTGGGATGCGAGAGGAAACCGGAGCACCCGGTAAAAATCCACACGGCCACAGGGAGAATTATGGAGGAAATGGGCATTAAAGCACACGTGATTGAAGTGGACTTGCCTGCTGAATGGTCGTGACCCGAAACGTCACCTATCCATGTACAAGCTCTGCACAGACAGCACCTGTAGTCAGAATTCCCCACTTCACCACTAAATAGAATAAATCATGTGCGTTCACTCTTTTGTAGTCACTGTCTAACCTCAGCACTGCTCTCCACACCACACGGATGAAATACAGATTTGATTTAGTAAGGAATAGCTACTAACCTTGAAGAGCTCATAAAGATCCTCTTCGAGATCTTTGATGAAGTTTGGATCCGAAATCTTTGGAAGAACAAGGTCCTTAATTTCCTGGGAAAATGGTGTCTTTGCTTGAGGTAGCCAGGCCCAGTAGAAAGGATCTAAGGATAAAACAAAAGTAAATCTTCCTTAGCCTTCACCTCTTACACAACTCACACCAACCTCCACAGATGTGCCGTGGAAGCATGTTATCGGAACACATCGCAGCACGGTTTGGGAACAGCTCCATCCATTACCACAAGAAACTGCAGAGAATTGTGGGCGCAGCCCAGACCATCACACAAACCAACCTCTCTTCCATCAACTCCATTTACACCTCGCGCTGCCAAGGACGAGTGGTACATTTACATAAAATATGAGCAATGGCCTTCATAATTACACTGGCAATGTAAGCAGAATTTAATAACTAATGCATGAAAGTTTAGAGATGCAGCACGGAAACAGCCCATCAAGTCCGCACCAACCAACATACACTTGTATCACATTCGGATAGAAGTTAATTTACAGAAGCCAATTAACCCACAAACCTGCACGTCTTTGGAATGTGGGAGGAAACCGGAGCACCCAGGAATAACCCACAGTCACAGGGAGAACGTATAAACTCCATACAGACGCAACCTGTAGTCAGGATCGAAACTGGGTCTCTGGGCTGTGAGGCAACAACTCTACCGCTGTGCCACTGTGCCGCCCTTTTGAATAACTTAATACATGAAAAATTAACACCTGATTTCTGATCAAATGACCTATATTAATTTCAGGGATACATCAATACCATTCAACTTCTCCCATAGGTTTTTTGCTTCAGCTAACCTCAGATGACAAAGCCGGTGCAACTATCCAAAATCAACTCAAGTTCAAAAGTGAAACTCCCCACTTAAAGCGGCTGATATTATTCTGTTTCATCTGGGTTTTACTTACATGCCCGCCAGGAGTCTGGGTGCTTCAGAGGGAATGCCAACCCATTGTCTATGGCTGCAATCTTTATTATAGGATCCTTCACCATCACCCAGTCAGGGTCCTGCAAGGAAACACACCACCTTTGCTTTAGAAATGTCAAACGTTTAGCCCACTTCCAAATGTCCCTTTTAAATATGTTACACAATAAGAGAGGTACCACTTTTATTATGTAGGAAGGAACTGCAGATGCTGGCTTACACCAAAGATTAGACACAAAGTGCTGGAGTAACTCAGCGGGTCAGGGAGCATCTCTGGAGAAAGGTTCACCTGCACTTCCTCCAACCTCATCTACTGCATCCGCTGTTCCAGGTGTCAACTTCTCTACATCGGCGAAACTAAGCGCATTTTGTTGATCACCTCCGCTCAGTCCGTCTTAATCTACCTGATCTCCCGGTGGCTCGGCACTTCAACTCCCCCGCCCATTCCCGATCTGACCTTTCTGTCCTGGGCCTCCTCCATTGTCAGAGTGAGGCCCAGCGCAAATTGGAGGAACAGCACCTCAAATTTCACTTGGGCAGTTTACACCCCAGCGGTATGAACATTGACTTCTCTAATTTCAGGTACTCCCTGCTTCCCCTCTCTATCCCCTCCCCCTTCCCAGTTCTCCCACTAGGCTTCCTGTCTCCGACTACATCCTATCTTTGCCCCGCCCCCTCCCGTGACATCAGTCTGAAGAAGGATCTTGACCCGAAACGTCACCCATCCCTTCTCTCCAGAGATGCTGCCTGGCCCTCTGAGTTACTCCAGCATTTTGTGTCTACCTTAGGTTGTATTGATGGCTGGATCAATCTTCTTAGAATGGGCATGCATACTCTGCTGTTGAGTAGCAAAGGGCCAATTGAAGATAAAATAAAACCCAACTCACCTTCGAGCTGGCTCCATCCATAGGGCAGTCGTATTTAATTAGCCAGTTATCATTACCTCGATCTGTAAAGAGAGAGAGATCATTGTGATACCACCAGGCAAATTTATTATTTGATTATCACCTTTAAATATTCCCTTCTTTGGGAAGGAGCCATTATTCAGTTCATTCAGTGTGAATGAAACAACTGGAATCTGGATAGTTTAGTTTAGTTTATTGTCACGTGTACCGAGGTACAATAAAAAGCTTTTGTTGCGTGCTAACACGTCAGTAGAAAGACAATATATAATACAATCCAGCTGTCCAGTGTCCTTCTGTAAATTGCCACTAGTGTGTCGGATAGAACTAGTGTATGGAGTAATCGTTGCGCCTGTTTCCACACTGTATCTCTGAACTAAACCTACAAACCCTCACTACAATCAGTCTGAAGAAGGATCCCAACCCAAAATGTCATCTATCCATGTTCTCCAGAGGAGCTGCCTGACCTGCTGAGTTGCTACCTTAGACCCGGGTTCCATCCTGATCTCAGGTGCCTTCTGTGCGGCGGTTTGTAGGTTATTTAGCTTCTGTAAATTGCCACATGTGTCTCAGATGGATCGTGTGTATGGACGATCGCCGGTCGTCACAAACTCGGTAAGATGAAGGGCCCTTTTCCTCGCTATATCTCTAAACTAAGCCAAACCTTGATACACGAGACAATAATAAATCTAAATAGGTAATTAGGCTAAAGGGTCACGACCCGAAACGTCACCCATTCCTTCTCTCCAGAGATGCTGCCCGTTCCGCTGAGTTACTCCAGCATTTTAGACAATAGACAATAGACAATAGGTGCAGGAGTAGGCCATTCAGCCCTTCGAGCCAGCACCGCCATTCAATGCGATCATGGCTGATCACTATCAATCAGTACCCCGTTCCTGCCTTCTCCCCATACCCCCTCACTCCGCTATCCTTAAGAGCTCTATCCAGCTCTCTCTTGAAAGCATCCAACGAACTGGCCTCCACTGCCTTCTGAGGCAGAGAATTCCACACCTTCACCACCCTCTGACTGAAAAAGTTCTTCCTCATCTCCGTTCTAAATGGCCTACCCCTTATTCTCAAACTGTGGCCCCTTGTTCTGGACTCCCCCAACATTGGGAACATGTTATCTGCCTCTAATGTGTCCAATCCCCTAATTATCTTATATGTTTCAATAAGATCCCCCCTCATCCTTCTAAACTCCAGTGTATACAAGCCCAATCGCTCCAGCCTTTCAACATACGACAGTCCCGCCATTCCGGGAATTAATCTAGTGAACCTACGCTGCACGCCCTCCATAGCAAGAATATCCTTCCTCAAATTTGGAGACCAAAACTGCACACAGTACTCCAGGTGCGGTCTCACCAGGGCCCGGTACAACTGTAGAAGGACCTCTTTGCTCCTATACTCAACTCCTCTTGTTACGAAGGCCAACATTCCATTGGCTTTCTTCACTGCCTGCTGAACCTGCATGCTTCCTTTCATTGACTGATGCACTAGGACACCCAGATCTCGTTGAACTCCCCCTCCTCCTAACTTGACACCATTCAGATAATAATCTGCCTTTCTATTCTTACTTCCAAAGTGAATAACCTCACACTTATCTACATTAAACTGCATCTGCCATGTATCCGCCCACTCACACAACCTGTCCAGGTCACCCTGCAGCCTTATTGCATCTTCCTCACAATTCACACTACCCCCCAACTTAGTATCATCTGCAAATTTGCTAATGGTACTTTTAATCCCTTCGTCTAAGTCATTAATGTATATCGTAAATAGCTGGGGTCCCAGCACCGAACCTTGCGGTACCCCACTGGTCACTGCCTGCCATTCCGAAAGGGACCCATTTATCCCCACTCTTTGCTTTGTGTCTATCTTCGAGGTAATCACACAGTTGCAGCAAGGGAAAAGCACAGACCTGTGTTTCTGATGATGTAGTCCAGGACAACCAGCCTCTCGAACTGTATCTGCAGCTGCTGGTTGGTCTTGTCGGGTAAAGGCTCTGCCTCAAACCTGCGCAACCAGTAATCCGCGTCTCTATAGCCTTCGACAAACAGCTGGAAGGAACCGACCTACGTAGAAAAGAATTGGGGAAACTCCTTTCACTTCAAGTTAACGTTAGAAGTTTAGTTTAGAGATACAGCGCAGAAACAGGCTCTTCGGCCCACCGATTCGGCAGAGACTAGCAATCACCCCATACGATAGCACTATCCTACACACTAGGGACAATTTTACAGAAGCCAATTAACCCACAAACCTGCACCTCTTGGGATGTGGGAGGAAACCGGAACACCCATAGAAAACCAACAGGCAGAACGTACAAACTCCATACAGACAGCACCCATAGTCAGGATCAAACCTTGGACCCTGGTGCTGTGAGGCAGCAACTCTACCGCTGCACCACCCTGGGAGCTGGGAAAATATTTCCAAACTATCAGCAGCCAGTAATCAGCAGCCAATAGTAATTTGCTCCATCTTATGTGGGTGCTGCCAATAGCGTGGAAAAATAACTACACCAGTAATGAAACTTTGACCTGTTAGTTACAACTGGCTAAAGAAAATGGCTTCAAGGAGGTTATATGGAGAGGCGAGGGGCAGAGGGTGTGGAAATGGAAACATGTCTGTTAAGAGCACAGCAAAAAACAATTGGAAATACACTGCAAGTTCAGAATGCTCAAAATAAAAGGACGCACTTTCAAAATGGAGATGTGGAGGAATTTCCTTTTTAGCTAGAATCTGTGGAATTCAATGGCCCAGACGGCTGTGGAGGACGTCATTGGGTGCTTTTGAAGCAGAGATTGATAGGTTCTTGATTAGGAAGGGCGTCAAAGGTTACGGGGTGAAGGCGAATGGGGTTGAGATGGAAAAATAGATCAGCCAAGATTGAATAGAGGAGTAGACTTGATGGGCCGAATGGCCTAATTCTGCTCCTATAACGCTCATATTATGAATGCTCAGAATAAAAGGACACCTTCAAAACGGAGATGAAGAGCAATTTCTTTAGTCCGAGGGTGGTGAATCTGTGGACTTCTTTGTAACAGACGGCTGTGGAGGCCGTCATTGGGTATTTTTAAAGTGGAGATTAATAGAAAAAAAAGTTGGCACTGATCAGTATGCTAGAATAGGTTAATTCTCCTGTTTTCTCCCGGTTAAAGAGGTAGGCTTCGAGAAGGTTATTTGGGAGATGCGAGGGAGAGGATGGGGAAATGGAAACATGACTTAATGACATATCAAACAGTTAAAAATGCACAGTAAGCTAGAATAGGTCATTTGCGGGTTGCTGAACTGGAAAACGTTAGAATTAAAGAGTTAAAAATCAATGTTTGATGGACTTGCAATCATTGCATCCAATCAGTTAGAAATGGGGTTTGTAGAAGACCATTGTCTTACCAGTCGACTTTTATTTAAATTGTGTGCTTTGCACTAACGTCTTGCTTTTTGCAGTCTGCCTTTTGTTTACAATCTTGCAGAAAGTGTAATTTATGAATAATGTGTGTTCTCCGAATCTCTATCCCTGTGATGCTGCTGTTGCAAAATTTTCGTTGTACCTGCTGTACCCCATCATACCTGGTACGTAGAACAGTACACCACAGGAACAGGCCCTTCGGCCCGCCGAGTCTGTGGCGACCAGTGATCCCTGTAGACTAACACTATCCCACACCCACCCACACACACTAGGGATAACTTACAATTTCTACCGAAGCAATTACCCTGGAGCACCTGGAGAAACCCCACGCGGTCATGGGGAGAACGTACAAACTCTGTACAGACAGTACCCATAGTCAGGATCGAACCCTGGTCTCTGGCGCTGTGAGGCAGCAGCTCTAATGCTGTGTCACCGTGCCTCCCTTAGGTTCATCTATCTTTCTATGTCTACCTTTGGTATAAACCAGCAGCTGCAGTTCCTTCTTATCACATAAACGTGACCTCCTGCTTTCAGAGGTGACGCGGGTGAAACGTTAAAACAAAATAATCGGAACGTTTGGTGCAGAAAGCGTAAACAACAACCGGGAAGGTCAAATATCGGCAGTAATCAGAGGTTTGTACCTTGGGTGGCAGGCCTACCCGATGAAACCGTTGCCCTACTTTTGGCACTTTCTCGAGAGCCAGTTTCTTACCCCGGGATTTCACTCTGTCAATTGCACTGTAGTTGAAAGTTTCGCTTGCTAAATGTACTACCTGGAGAAAGAGAGAACGGGCGTTAGAAACAGTAGGTGACCTCGATTTTCAATCCGCGCTTAGTGTTGTTTTTGTGAACATTTGTCCTCTTTCCCCCACAACACCTTTCAACAAGGTCACGGTAAATTGGCTTTAAGGCGGCGACGAATGGAGGAAAGAACGGCGCTGTTGAATGGGCTGGGGCCTCCCATCAGATATCACTAAACATGACGTTGTCGAAAAGCTTGAAAGGGTTCAGAGAAGAGTTACCAGGCCTCGAGGGCTTGAGCTATAGGGGGAAGTTGAGCAGCCTAGGACTTGGAGTTGCAGGAGGATGAAGGATGATCTTATAGATGTGTACATAGTCGTGAGGGAAATAGATAGGGTAAACCCACAGAGTTGGGGAATTGAATACCAGAGGACATAGTTTTACGATGAGCACGGAAAGAGTTAATAGGAACCCGAAGGGCAACTTTTTTTACACAAAGGGTTGTGGGTGTACGGAACAAGCTGCTGGAGGAGGTAGTTTAGGCAGGTGCTTTCGCAATGTTTAAGAAACAGGTAGGTAGATAGGGTTAGAGGGATGTAGGTCAACCGCAGGCAAGTGGGACCAGTGTGGATGGCATGGGCAAGTTGCGCTGAAGGGCCTGTTTGCACGCTATATGACTCGATGAGGACATAGGGGGAAATAAGATTAAAACAGCAGAGTACATGCACACAATGCAAAGACCTACCTTAGTTCTTGGTACGATGTTAAGCCCCAGTTTCTGGTCCACCAGGCTTGCCCCAGCCTCTGAAAGATAACCCTGATTGAGAACGAGACAGTCTCTGCCAAAACAACACGGACAGCACAGTTTCTGCAGCCATTTGGTCCACTTGGGATTCAGGTGTCCGTACGGCTCCTCGTTTTTAGGTTTAAAAACACCCACGATGTTCTTTAGGGAGAGAGAAAATAGCCCTGTCAAAATGTTTCCAGTATTTGAACAGATCAAGAAACTACAAGTCACAATCTTTCTTCACGCTGTTTTCAAGGAGCCGATGTTAATAATTGACTCAGTGCAAAAGGAATGGACCACAAATGCAAGTCATATAGTCGAACAGCACGGAAACAGGGCCTTTGGATCAACTCGTCCATGCCGACCAAGATGTCCCATCGACTCTAGTCCCAGCTGCCTGCGATTGGCCCATATCCCTCCAGAGGCATGGTGATGTCACGGTAGAGTTGCTGCCTTACAGCGCCTGAGACCCAGGTTCGATCCTGACTACTGGTGCTGTGTGTATGGAGTTTGTATGTTCACCCCATGGCCGCAAGCGTTTCCTCCGGCTGCTCTAGTATCCTACCACATTCCGAAGACGTACAAGCATGTAGATTAATTGGCTCCAGTAAAAATTGTAAATTGTGCCTAATGTATAGGATAGTGTACAGTGAAACCTGGTCAGGGTGGACTTGATGGGTCGAAGGGCCTGTTTCTGCGCTGTATCTCCAAACTAAACTAAAAATCAAGAAACCAGAACTCACAAGCCTTCTTCATGGTTTAAGGAGCCAAGATTAATAATTGATTATGTGGAAAAGAATTAGCCCAAATATGCATATCATAAAGTCACACAGCACGGAAACAGGCCCTTTGGTTCAACTTGCCCACGATGTCCTACCTACGCAAGTCCCAGTTGCCCACATTTGGCCAATATCCCTCTAAACCTTTCCTATCCATGTACCTATCCAAATGTATTTTAAATGGCGTTACAATACCTGCCTCAACTACCTCTTCTGGCATATATCCATCTGAAGGAGACAGGGCAGGCACAACGTTCTGGAGTAACTCAGCGGGTTAGGCAGCATCTCTGGAGAAAGAGGATGGGTGGTGTTTCGGCTCGGGACATTTCTTCATACGAGTTCTGACCCAAAACTTCACCCACCCTTTTCATCCAGAGATGCTGCCTGACCCACTGAGTTACTTCAGCACTTTGGGTCAATCTTTGGTGTAAACTAGCATCTGCAGTCCCTTCGTACACAAAACAAAGGTTTTTCACTGCATTTACGCAATGCAATGGTAATAAACCATGCCAAAAAATATTAAATGCATAACTTTGATCCCACTTAGGGTTAAATTGCAACACAAAAATTTAAAATTCACTAAAATGTAATTAGGCGGCATTCTTGCCTCACCAGCACTAACAATGACTTGCACATTCAGGAATCCACTTCTTGGCAGACACAAGGGAACTCTGTGCACTAAACAACAATCAGCTGTGAAACCAAGCCCAGCTTCAACCCCTTAAGCCAGATATTCACCGACCAGAAGATAGCTTGGCAAGACGGCTCAATCAAACAAATGAAACCAGCCATTTTTTACACAAAAGATAGATACAAAGTGCTGGAGTAACTCAGCGGGTCAGGCGACATCTCTGGAGCATGACTCTCAACATGGATAGGTGACGCTTCGGATCGAGGCCCTTCTTCACACGGAGTCACAAATCCTTTCATTCACTCACTCGTATTATTTTAAACACGACCACCCTGTTACTGGCAGTGTAGGAAGGAACTGCAGATGCTGGTTTACAACGAAGATAGACACAAAATGCTGGAGTAACTCATTGGGTCAGGCAGCAACTCTGGAGCAAACTCATGTGTTCACAGGGAGAATGTATAAGCTCTTCACAGACAACACCCAGTCAGAATCAAACCAGTGTCTCTCGCGCTGAGGTAGCAACTGTACCGCTGCACCACTTTCCGTACTAAGTGAAATCAAAAGTGGTGGGGAACTCTACTGCAAAGATCACAGTGTAGTATAGACATAGTAACAGTAAAGCATTTTGGCATACTTGTTTCCATAGGTCGGAGTATTGAGTATAAGAGTCAGGAAGTCATGAAGCATTTCGTAAGACTTTGGTTAGGCCCCATTTGAAGTATTGCGTGCAGTTCTGGTCACCCCATAACAGGATGTGGAAGCTTTGGAGAGGGTGGAGAGGAGGTTTACCAGAAATGATGCATGGATTAGAGGGCATTAGTTACAGGGAGAGTCTGGACAGACTTGGACCCTTTTCTCTGGATCATCGGAGGTTACAGAGCGACCTGATAGAACTTAATAAAAATATGAGAGTCTTAGATAGTATGGACAGTGAGAACCTTTTTCTTAGGATGGGAAAAAATACTAGAGGGCATAGCTTTAAGGTGAGGGGCAAAGTTTAAAGGAGATGTGTGGGGCAAATTTTTTTTTAAAGGGGGTGGTGGGTGCCCAGAACTTGCTGACAAGGGTGGTGGTTGAAGCAGATATATCAGTGGCATTTAAAAGCCTTTTGGATAGGCCCATGGCTATGCAGGGATACGAGTTATGTGCAGGTAAATAGGTGCTGGTCTCGGCATCATGTTCGTCACAGGCATGTGGGCCGAAGGGCTTGTTCTTGTGCTTTACTGTTCTATGTTTAGTGACTCACTCTCATGCCTATTCCCGAGAAATCTAGTGCTAAGGAGGGTATTACTCAAAGCAAAGTGCCTTGGGGATTTGTTATAGAAGAGGGGCCAAGGCCTGCAGTCATACACCTTGAGAACAGACTTTTCGACCCAACTTACCAACACTGACCAACATGCTCATCTACACTAGTCCCATCTACCTGTATTTGGTCCATATGCATCCCTCTAAACCTATCCTATCTATGTACCTATCCAAATGTATCTTAAACATTGTGACAGTACCTGCCTCAACTACTTCCTCCGGCAGCTCGTTCCATACATCCACCACCCCTTGTATAAAACGTTTGCCCTCAGGTCCCTATTAAATCTTTCCCCCATCACCTTAAACCTACGTCCTCTGGTTCTCAATAATCCTACTCTGGGTAAAGGACTGTGAATTTACCCCCATCTGTTCCTCTTATGATCTTGTGCACCTCTATAAGATCACCCCTCATCCTCCTGCTCACCAAGTAATAACGTCCAAGCCTGCTCAACCTCCCCCAAAAGCTCAGGCCCTAAAGTCCTGGCAACATCCTCGAAGATCTTTTCCGCACCCTTGGTGTGTAGGCATGTGCAATACTTGCCGTATGATCTAGGTATTGAGTACTGGAGTCAAATTGCAATTAAAGAAGATGCCGCCTGACCCGCTGAGTTACTCCTACACGAGTCCTTTTATTTCAGCAGCTCATGGTTTAGATCAGAGATCTCCAAACTATAGCCCACGGGCCACAAGCAGCCCGCCAGGAGATTTTATCCGGCTCGCAGCAAGCTCTTAACGCGTTCTGTGCGGCGGGCTATAGGGGGATTGCACGGCAGATGAGGCCACGACCCCTGACCCGTACTGTTGCCACGCAACGCCTCCGACCGGCCTCTTCCCAGCTCCTCTTCCTCCTCTTTGGGCTCGACACTCCGCTCCTCCTCCACTTACACCGCCTCCTCCTCCAAGGCCGTCGAGCACGGCTCCCTGGGCCCTTCGCTCTCAGGCCCCGGCGGGTCGTCAACCTCAGGTGCTCGCTGCTTCTGCCCCTGCAGACCCTCCAGGCCCCCCGGCTCGGGTTCTTCCTGCTACTCTTCTCCCAGCTTGCTCAACCCCTTCCTTTCCTCCTCCTCCTCTTCTTCCCCAGCCGGCCGGTCGGTTGCTCCTTGCTGCTCAGCCTTGCTCTCCTGCCTCCCTTCCCAGCCGTGTTTTCCCTTCTCCCGCCGGCTGGCCAGATGTCTTCCCAGCTGATTCTTGTGTCCGTGGGCTTGGCAGTCCTTCTCCCGGTTCCTCTTCCTCCCCTGGATCCTCCAGCTTTTCCCATTTTTTTTTTAACAGCACAAAAATGGACCATTTTGACGGGTTTTTTTCAAAGTAAGAACGTACGTGTTGCATGTGTTACTAGCGTATCCTGGAAGCTGCCATGTACTCCAGATGGCTTGAATATCTTCCATTTGTTTTACTTAAGTTCTTTTTTGAGTTCATTAAATTTATAAAACTGAAATTTCTTTACTTTTTCTTATGGCCTGCAAAGATGTGCCAAATATATAATGTGGCCCTCATGCTGAAAAGTTTGGAGGCCCCTGGTTTAGATTACAGTTTTGTAGTGACTCGCCATGCATTTGATTTTTAATCCTTGCTTATCAGGGATTCCAGCATTCTAGCACAGATAAAAAAAACAACCAAAGAACAATGAGGCACAAGCTAAACATTTGCACAGTGGTTGTCTCGTGTGCATCAGCTTCTATCATTTTCAGAAAGGAGCAAACTGGCGTCTCAAACACGGAGCCGAGAACTCAGTGGCACAGGGGTACAGTTGCTGCCTCACGGCACCAGAGACCCAGGTTCAATCCTGACCTCGAGTGCTGTCAGTTCAGTTTGCACGGTGTGGGTTTCTTCCAGATGCACTGGTTTCCTCCCACACTCCAAAGACATGCAGGTATGTAAATCAATTGGCTTCTGGAAATTATCCCTAGTGTGTAGGATAGAACTAGTGGACGAGGTGATTGATGGTCAGCGCAGACTTGTTGGGCCAAAGGGTTCCACAATGTATCTCTAAAACTCACTGACTTTTACACTCAGAACTCAAAGCTGCTTGAAGCTCTGCACTTGATCATAAACCTGCAAAACCGTAGGTCGCAACATAATCTGCTGTTCGCCTCAATCGTTTTACAGCAATGTAGTGTCCTACAAATGGACAAGAGAACTCAAGTAGATTTTATATTCGTAAGCCCCACAGTACCACGGCCATGCTCTTATTTCACTCCTGCCATCAGCAAGAAGGTATTGGAGTCTGAAAACTGTAATGTCCAGGTTCAGGAACAGCTTCTTCCAAACAACCATCAGGCTACTGAACACTATTAAACAGTTTCTTCCCAGCTGCCATCAGGCAACCGAACCATCCTGCCAACAACTAAAGAGCAACCCTGAGCTTCGAACTACCTCATTAAAGTCCCTTGGACTATCTTTACCCTGTTATTCCCTTTATCCTGTATCTGTACACTGTGGATGGTTCAATTGTAATCAAGTATAGTCTCTTTGCTGACTGGTTAGCACGCAACAAATGCTTTTCACTGTACCTCAATACAGGTGATAAAACTATGAACTCCAAACTACCTGGGTTGCACTAGGGACTGTGGGCTTTGTTTTGTTTTTGCACTATATTGGGGCTTTTTATTTATTGAACGGTGGTTGTTTATTATATTATCTATTGAGTACTGTATTTACAAAACTATTGTGCTGCTGCAAGCAAGAATTTCATTATTCCATTTGACAGTACATATGACAGTAGAACACTTGACCCTAGACGATCTAAAACAGGTAAAGTGCCTAGACCTCTCGTTAGCCAGTTGTATTAAAAATATCAAAAACGGCAGATGCTGGAACTCAAATAAAATTAGTAAACATGGGAAAATACTCAGGCCAGGCACCCTTGTGAAGAGAGAAACTTAATATTTCAGGACAAAGGCTCTACCTCAGTACTTTGACTTGGCTTCCCCACCTCTCTACCACCTAGATTAACATTGTTTTCCTTTTGCATGCTCATGCAGGGTCTTTGACCCGAGTGGTTAACTGTATTCCTCTCTCCATTGACCAGCTCAGATCTCCCTGCCCTTGAAACTTTGAATTTATTTGAGGCTGGTGTATTATCCTGAACGCAAGGACTGTAGAGTTAAACAATGCCTCCCTTCCATTGACTCCATATACGCTACACAATGCTCCCTTCCATTGATTCATCTACTCTACATGCTGCCCTTCCATTGATTCCATCTGTTCTACTCACTGCTCCCTTCCATTGACTTCATCTACTCTACACGCAGCTCCCTTCCATTGACTCCATCTACTCCACATGCTGCTCCCTTCCATTGCCTCCATCTACTCTACACGCCGCCTCGGCAAGGCACCAGCATAATGAAGGATGAGTCTCTCCCCAGACCCTCTTCTCCCATCAGGCAAGAGGTACATAAGTGTGTAAATGCACACCTCCAGATTCAGGAGGTTTCTTCCCAGTTCTTATCGGACAACTGAACCATGCTATCATCAGCTAGAAAGCGGTCCTGACCTCCCATCTATCTCATTTGAGACCTTTGAACTATCTTTAATCAGACTCTAAAGTTATATCTTGCACTAAATGTTATATCCTTTATCTGTGCACTGTGAATGACTTGGTTCATGGATGGACTTTTCTTTGACTGGGTAGCACACAAAACAAAGCTTTTCACGGTACCTCGATACACATGATTATAATAACCTAAAACTAAATGCATAAAGTCAGTTTATTGATAGGTTCCATGCCTCACTAAATGAAGGGGATGCAGGGACTACTTTGGTCTCATCGAGCGAATTAGTCACGGTCAAGATGCAATAAACTGCACAGAGATTCCATTCAGTTCCATTCATTGAGCAGTGACTGTAATTCTAATATACTGCTCCTCCGCGTGCTATGAATGCCCTTTCTGTGGACTTCCGCACACGAGAACAACCTCCAGTTTAGTTTATTATTGCCACGTGTACCAAGGTAGAGTGAAAAGCTGTTTTGTTCCATGCGATCCAATCAGCAGAAAGACTGTAAATGATTACAATCAAGCTGTCCACAGAGTACAGCTACAGGAGAAAGGGAATGATGTTCAGTGCAAGATAAATTGCAGTAAAGTCCGTTCGTATTGTTCAAAAGTCTCCAATAGGGCAGATGGTAAGTCAGGACCGCTCTCTAGCTGGTGAAAGGATGGTTCAGTTGCCTGATAACAGCCAGGAAGAAACTGTCTCTAAATCTGGAGGTGTGCATTCTCAAACTCCTGCACCTCTTGTCTGATGGGAGAGAAGAGAGAGCCTGGTCCTTGATTATGTTGGTGGTCTTGCCGAGGCACAGGGAAATTTACTTGGAATCAATGGTTTTTGTGATGGTCTGGGCTGCTTCCACAATTCTCTGCAATTTCTTGCAGTCTTGAATGGAGCTGTTTCAAAACCATGCTGTGATGCATCCCGATAAAGTATTAAATTCAATCAATGTTATTAAATCGAAGACCAGCCTTGAAAACAAAACTTGTATCAACGGAGCCTTCCCACAGTAATCAGGCACCATTGTTTCTTAAGAACTCAGGCAATTTCATTGCAGGAGGCTGCTTGAGAGAGCAGCTTTGGAAACTGGCACCTACAATAAACCATGAGGACCCCCTGATTTATGGGGCAACAAAGAGCCACTCGTAACCCAGGGGCCACTGTCCGTCCTCCCTCCCTGGTCCCCACCTGTCCCCTTCCCCTGGGGGTCTCTAAGGAAGCAGCTGCCGCTCTCTCCCCACTCTTCTACTCCTCTCTTCCCCGTCCCCACTCGCCCCACGGGAGTCTCTGATGAAATAGTTCCCACCATCGCTGCCCACTCATCCCCCTTGGGGTCTCTGATGAAATAACTGCACCTCTCCCCCTCACTCCCCTCCCTCACATGCTCCTCCCTCTCTTCCCCAGTACACCCCGAGTGTCTCTGATGAAATTGCCCCCCTCGTCCCCAATCCTCTCCCCCTACCCCAGTGCACTTACCCCCTGGTGAAGTAGCTGACCATTTCCTCTCTCCCCTGTACTCTCCCTGGGTTTCCTCTCTGCCCTCTGGCCCCCTCTCCCCCAGTACTCACCCCGTGTCCTTTCTCCCCCTGCCCCCCTCCCTTGTACTCTCCCCCTGGGCCCCTCTCTTCCCCTGTACTCACCCCAGGGTCCTCTCTTCCCCTGTACTCACCCAGGGTCCTCTCTTCCCCTGTACTCACCCAAGGTCCTCTCTTCCCCTGTACTCACCCAGGGTCCTCTCTTCCCCTGTACTCACCCCCCGGCCCCCTCTCTCCCCCTGGCTCCTGTACTCTCCCCCTGGGCCGCTCTCCCCCTGTACTTTCCCCCTGGCCCCTCTCTCCCCCTGTACTCTCCCCTGACCCCTCTTTCCCCCTGAACTCTCCCCCAGGGCCCTCTCTCCCCTGTACTCACCCTGTGGACCCTTCACTCTCCCTGGCCCCCTTCTCTCCCCCTGTCCCTCTCTCACCCAGGGCCTCCCACCCTGGGCCCCTCTGCCCCCTTGTACTCTCCCCCTGGCCCCCTCTGTCCCTGTACCCTCTCCCCCTGGCCCCTCTCCCCCTGTACTCACCCCCTGGCCCCTCTACCCCTGGCCCCCCTCTCCCCCTGTACTCACCCCCTGGCCCCTCTCCCCCTGTACTCACCCCCTGCGGGTCTCTGATGAAGTAGCTGCCGCTCGACCCCTGGCTGATGCGCTGCGGGTGGACGCCCAGCTCCTGCGCTTGCTCTGCGCGCCGCAGCGCCTCTGTCATCTCGGGCTCGTCGGGGAACTCGTTGAGGACGGCGGGCGCGTGCCCGTGCCAGTGCGCGTGTCCGTGCGCGCCCAGTAGCGGCTGGCGCTCGTGCCCGCGGCCGGGGGATCCGGGTGGAGAGGAGGAGGAGGAGGCGGAGGCGGCGTGTACACGCACCGCGCCGCCCGCTCCCGCCGCCACCCGGGTGCCCGTGGCCGCCGTGGCCGTGGCCAGGTAGGTGTCAGGCGGCGGCTGGAGCGGCGAGCGCAGCGGGCTGGTCTCGTCCATGAAGATGGAGCGGCGGCGACACTCCTAGTCCCTCCACTGCCCGCACCGATGGCGCAGCTTCCGGTTCTATTAGAAACTTCCGGTCTTCCCTCCCCTTCCCGCTTCCGGCAGCGGCCATTACAGCTTCCGGTGATGATGTCAGCCTGTCCAGAAATTGGTGTCTGAAGAAGGGTCTCGACCCGAAACGTCACCCATTCCTTCTCTCCCGAGATGCTGCCTGTCCTGCTCAGTTACTCCAGCATTTTGTGAATGAATACCTTCGATTTGTATCAGCATCTGCAGTTATTTTCTTATACAGAAATTGCTGTCAATGGGACTTTCAGATCAGGGAAATCTTGGGACCAATACAATACAATACAATTGACTCCTTCCACTTCCTCCAAACCAGAGGCGTAGCTATGGGCACTCGCATGGGCCCTAGCTACGCCTGCCTCTTTGTCGGGTACGTCGAACAATCCCTGTTCCAGACGTACACTGGCCCCATCCCCGAACTCTACCTCCGCTACATCGACGACTGCATTGGTGCTACCTCTTGCACCCATGCAGAACTCACTGACTTCATACACTTCACCTCCAATTTCCATCCTGCCCTTAAATATACCTGGACTATCTCTGACATCTCCCTCCCGTTTCTGGACCTCACCATCTCCATCACAGGAGACAGACTAGTGACGGACATTTACTACAAGCCCACCGACTCGCACAGCTATCTGGACTACACTTCTTCCTACCCGGTCCCCTGCAAAAAGTCTATCCCCTACTCCCAATTCCTCCGTCTACGCCGCATCTGCGCCCGGGATGAGGTGTTTCAGACTAGGGCTTCCGAGATGTCCTCATTCTTCAGAAAACGGGGCTTCCCCTCCTCCATTATAGATGAGGCTCTCACTAGGGTCTCTTCTACATCCCGCAGCTCCGCTCTTGCTCCCCCTCCCCCCACTCGCAACAAGGACAGGATCCCCCTCGTTCTCACCTTCCACCCCACCAGCCAGCGGATCCAACATATCATCCACCAACATTTCCGTCATCTACAACGGGACCCCACCACTGGCCATATCTTCCCATCCCCTCCCCTCTCTGCGTTCCGCAGAGACCGTTCCCTCCGTAACTCCCTGGTCCACTCGTCCCTTCCTACCCAAACCACCGCAACCCCGGGCACTTTCCCTTACAACCGCACGAGATGCAACACCTGTCCCTTTACCTCCCCCCTCAACTCCATCAAAGGACCCAAACAGTCTTTCCAGGTGAGACAGAGGTTCACCTGCACCTCCTCCAACCTCATCTATTGCATCCGCTGCTCTAGATGTCAACTTATTAATATCGGCGAAACCAAGCGCAGGCTCGGCGATCGCTTCGCTGAACACCTGCGCTCGGTCCGCATTAACTTTTTTTTTTTTTTTTTTTTAAATCAAAAAATACTTTATTCAAATAATAAATATCATTCACAAAACATATTTTTAAACAAGCCCATCCGACATTTCCAGAGGTTACATTCGATACAGACATTCACTTAGATATTTACTTACATTTAGACATTTACCCAGTATCCCTTATTTGGAGGGGCGTCTCTCTCCACCATGTTAGGATGCTCTCTATGGTGCAGCGGTAGAATGTCGTCAGCAGCTGTTGGGGTAGACCAGACTTCTTCAATGTTCTTAGGTAGAACAGTCGTTGCTGTGCCTTCTTGACCAGCGCAGCAGTGTTATTGGACCATGTTAGGTCCTCCGAAATGTGAGTGCCCAGAAACTTGAAGCTGGATACTCTCTCCACACTGTCCCCGTTGATAGAGATCGGGACATATTCCCCGTTGTGTGATCTACGGAAGTTGATGGCCAGCTCCTTGGTCTTGGTGGTATTTAGGGACAGGTTGTTATCAGAGCACCAGTCCGCCAGGTTCTGCACTTCCGCTCTGTATTTTGTTTCATCACCGTTGGTGATCAGCCCGATCACCGTTGTGTCATCTGCAAACTTGACAATGGTGTTGGTGTCGAATGCAGGAACACAGTCGTGTGTGAAGAGGGAGTAGAGCATGGGGCTCAGGACACAGCCCTGTGGTGTGCCGGTACTCAGGGTGATAGTGGAGGACAGGTGCGGGCCCATGGAACCTTTGCTCAATGAGATCTTCAGATCAAGGAGATCTTGGGATCAATGGGACCTTTGCTCCATGAGATCTTCAGATCAAGGAGATCTTCACGTTGATAGGACTTTCCCATCAATGGGACCTTCTGATCAATGACATATTGAGATCAATGGGACCTTCCCATCATTGAGACCTTTTCATCCAATGTACAATTTTTACCAAAGCCAATTTAACCTACACATCTTTAGAATCGTCTTTAGAACCAGCACACCTGGATTAAACCCACTCGATCACAAGGAGAACATACAAACTCCGTACAGACAGTACCCGCAGTCAGGATCGACCCGCGGTCTTTAGACCTGTAACTCCATCCGCACCAACCCATCTCCTAAACCTCCTACTATTTTTATAATATAAAAAATGTAACACCTATGTCTGTCCACTGATGCAAACTCCTTCCTTTGCAGTAATCCTGCTCATGCCCAGTTTATTCCTTAAGTCTGTTCATTAGTACAATTTTCACAGATAGGTAGTTTTCATGAGAACGAATGGTGAATTTGTCACAGTAATTCCACTGACAGACTGTGGAGAAAACATAATGTAAATTGTGTAATGTGTACCAGGGCAGCAGGGTGGCGCAGCGGTAGAGTTGCTGCCTCAGAGCGCCAAAGTTCCGTGTTCGATCCTGACTACGGGTGCTGTCTGTGTACAGAGATTGTCGTTCTGGGCTTGTATTCACTGGAATCTAGAGGATAAGAGGGGATATTATAGAAACATATAAAATTCTTAAGGGATTGGACAGGCTAGATACTGGAAAAATGTTCCCTATGTTGGGGGAGTCCAGAACCAGGGGTTGCAGTTTAAGAATAAGGGGTAGGCCATTTAGGACTGAGATGAGGAAAAACCTTTTCACTCAGAGATTTGTGAATCTGTGGCATTCTCTGTCACAGAAGGCAGTGGATGCCAATTCACTGGATGTTTTCAAGAGAGAGTTAGATTTAGCTCAGGGCTAACGGAATCAATGATATGGGGGGAAAGCAGGAACGGGGTACTGATTTTGGATGATAAGCCATGATCATATTGAATGGCCTACTCCTGCACCTATTTTCTATGTTTCTTCCTGTGACCGTGTGGGTTTTCTCCATGTGCTCCAGTTTCCTGCCACACCATAAAGATGTAAAGCTTTGGAGGATAAATCCAGAAAGGAACCGTAGATACTGAAGATAGACACAAAGTGCTGGAGTAACTCAGGCAGTCAGGCAGAATCTCTTGAGAGAAAAAAAAAGATGGGTGACATGTCGGGTCGGGACCTTTAGGTTAATTGGCTTAAGTGAAAGTTATAAATTGTCCCTAAACTGTAGGATGGTGTTCGTGTACGGGGTTTCACCGCAGATTCGATGGGCCGAAGGGCCTGTTTCCACTCTGTACTTCTAAAGTCTAAAGTAAAGTCTTAATTCTGTCCCAGCGTCCCCACGGGGAATGCATCGCTTTGAGGGGTTTTGCAGGGATTAGCGTGAAAGCTGAGCTCTTTCGCACGTCCACTGACAACAAGCCCGGGCTCAGCAAGGAGCGTCCCAGCTGATCAAAGCGGCGTCCCTAGCAACCGCCTGCTGCAACCACAGATTAATAGCAACCGCGAAGGTCGCCACATCCTCTTATACCGCACAGCTTTGAAGTTTACGCTGCGACTCCGAGCCGTTTTTATTGCATTATTCCATGCCCCGTCCTTTATATTAAAGACTGCAAACTCGAATGGGTTTGTAAGTTGCATCGGAGCGGCGGCGGGTGCAGAACCGATGTCTTTCTCGCCAGATCTGCCTTTCTCCCCCGTGTCAAGCCTCTCCTTCTGCCTCAACGGACTGACGTGTCGAGAGAGGTACAGTATGCCCGAGGGCAAGCGCGTCTGCTGATGCTAGAAGCCTGAAACTTTAAAGAATCGGAGGTGTTGTAGAGATTCAGCTGGTCGGGCAGCGTCTCTGGAGAGAAGGGGCTAAGTTCCTGTTTTCAGGTCGATGGAATCACGGGCCAAGTAGCCCACTCCCTACTTTGGTAGCCACAGGGTGGAGTGAGGATAAGGTTGAAGGGAGACAGAAATTTAAGGTGAGAGGGGCAAGATTTTATTCCTTGGAGTGCAGGAGGGTGAGGGGTGATCTAATAGAGGTGTATAAACTTATGAGATGAATAGATAGAGTGAATGCACAGAGTCTTGACGACAAATGTGTCTGGGAGAGACAGGCAATGAACTTTGTGACACTTATGTATGTGTGTGTGTATATATATATATATATATATATATATATACACACATATACATATATACAAAAAAAATAATTTGGACATACAAGTAGATGGGTTGACTAACAAGTTTGCAGACAACATCAAATTTGGAGGAGTTGTGGACAATGAGAAAAGCTGTCAAAGGACACAGCGAAAGATCGATCAGGTACAGATATGGGCAAAGAATGGCAATCAACCCCCTCCCCATCACCTGTATCTACCTGTCACTCGCAAGGCTTTGTCCTTACCCTCCTCTCTTCCAGCCCCCCCCCCCCCACCTCATCAACCTGAAGAAGGGTCCTGACCCAAAACATCATCTATCCATGTTCTCCAGAGATGCTGTCTGACCCGCTGAGTTGTTCCAGCACTTTGTGTCTTTTATTTGTAAACCTGTATCTGCAGTTCCTTGCTAATCTGTGTTGTTCCCTGACCACAGCGACACCCCCAAGCGCAGACTGAAGCTCTCCCCTGACGATGGGAACCCAAGCCCCGAAGCCTTGCTCGTTGCTGCAGAGACCAAAACATCTACAGGTCTGTACAAGTTGCCTCAACTGGTTGCTATGGGGCCTTATTCTGACCAGGGTGGAGGCAAAGAGGGCAAACACAATGCAGCAAACTCTCATTATTACCTCTTTAGACCTCTTTATTACAGGTTTCTGTTACAGCAGATTGTCCCTCTAAGAACACAGGCTGCTTCTTACACTGCAGAGATTATTGGCATTGGCAAGGTATTGACATTTATAAGACATTGACATTGGCAAGGCATTGAAGTTGACAAGGCATTGAAGTTGACAAGGCATTGAAGTTGACAATGCATGAAATTGGCAAGGCATTGCTTCCATTGTACTGGAGTTTGGTGTGATTGTATTTATGTGTAGTATTATCTGATCTGTTTGGAAAGCATGCAAAACAAAGTTTTTGACTGTACCTCAGTACACGTGACAATAATAAACCTAAACACAGTAATGCTCACTCATCATTGCATTGGAAGGAAGAATGTAGACAATACACGCAAGTCCCTTGCGTGGGACTTAAATTTTACACAAATGTCTGACAAACCCACAGTTTTCTGACGGAAGTAGGAACATTGCCCACTGTCCCAAAGCAAAGAACTCTGCAATTTCTTTCTGATGTCTTAAAGGTGGCAGGGATCTTCTGAGCAAACGCTAAATCTGGAACCAGGACTGTAAACAGGTTAGTTACTTGTATTAATTGTGTGATTTTTATAGGTCGATCGCCCATCTCACCATATGGACTGGAGCCAAAGAGAAAACACACCAGGTACAGCTTGATAGAAGTATATAAAATTATGAGAGGCATAGATAGGGTAGACAGTCAGAACCTTTATCCCAGGGTGGAAATGTAAAATACTAGAGGGCACGGCTTTAAGGTGAGAGGGGCAAAGTTTAAATGTGCGGGGCAAGTTTTTTTTACAAAGAGGGTGATGGGTGCCCGGAACCAGCTGCCGGGGATGGTGGTGGAGGCAGATGCAATAGTGACATTTAAAGGGGCTTTTAGATAGGCACATGGATATGCAGGGAATGGAGGATTATGGATTATGTGCAAGCACGTAAGAGTTGGTCTTGGTGTCATGTTCAGCACAGACATTGCGGGCCAAAGGGTCTGTTCTTGTCTGTACTGTTCTGTGTTCTATGAGATACGGGGCATTTCATCCATGCATAGGGGCGGCACAGTGGCACAGCAGTAGGGTTGCTGCTTTACAGGGCCAGACACCTGGGTTTGACCCTGACCTCAGATTCTATCTGTGTGGAGTTCGGACATTCTCCCTGTGACCGCGTGGGTTTTCTCTGGATGCTCCAGTTCCCTCCCACATGCCAAAGACGTACAGGTTTGTAGGATAATTGGCCTCTGTAAATTGCCCTTGGAGTTTGGGATAGAACTAGCGTGAATGGGTGATCGCTGGTCAGCATGGACTCGGTGAGCCCAAGAGCCTGTTTTCAAAAAGTTCATCCTGTTTATTACGTGCTTGAGAGAGTCTGAAGGGGAGGGATCGTTAGTTTTGTTAATTCATCTTAAATGTGTGCATCTTTGGTAAGGCTGATATTAACTGCCTACAGAAGCTGGCACTAGTCAGAGCAGACCAAATCAGTTGATTGTTACATACATAAGGATGCAATGAAATTCCTTGTTCACACGAAGCTCCTAGAGTAAAAAATGATAGATACAACAGTAAACACAATGACTGATGCCATACTGCAGAATGGTGCAAATACCACGTATCAGGATAGGGAAAGAGAGATTGATTGACCAATTGAAAGATACAGCATGGCAAAGGCCCTTTGGCCCATCGAGTCCGTGGCGAACATCGATCACACTAGTTCAATGTTATCCCACTTTCGCGTCCACTCCCTACACACCAGGCGGCAATTTACAGAGGCCAATTAACCTGCAAACCCGCATGCCTTTGGGGTGGGAGAGGAAAAGGCCTAATTATGCTCCAAGAACGTATGAACTTTGAAACCGGAGCACCCAGAGGAAACCCGCACGGTCACTGGGAGAACGTGCAAACTCCACACAGACAGCACCCAAGCTCAGGATTAAACCCAGGGCTCTGGTGCTGTGAGGCAGCAGCTCTATCAGTGTGCCACTGTGCACAAAATGGTTTAAAATTGCAAAGAAGCTGGTGGGAAGGATGGATAGAACAGGGAAATATCTGTGATATTTCAGGCAGGGTTTGTTCAGGGTATCAGGGGTTATGGGGAGCAGGCAGGAAAAAGGGGTTGAGAGAGGGAAAGATAGATCAGCCATGATTGAATAGCTGAGTAGACTTGTTAGGCCGAGTGGCCTAATTCTGCTCATATAACCTCAGAATTATGAACATGAATAAAGTGAGAGTAGGTTGATTTTTAATATTGTTCTTTACTTGTAGCCGGACTCCCACAAGGCAGAAAGCTTCTAAACCGGTAAGATACAATAACAACTCAATTTATCTAATAAGACAGCAGATAATCGCCCTTGTGTCTGTTCTCTTCAGATTGTTGACACTGATTGTTGTTTAAAGTACTGTACCTGGATGCCTTTAGAAATTGGCGCCACAGAGCCTCTAGTGGCTGAAGGTTGCAGCTACAGTAACCCAGAAAACTCGATGCATCAGATTAATATATCACATATATATCACATTCATAGCAGGGCAACTAAGTTTTGGAACAGAAGCTATGAAAAGCACAATAATTTCTGATCCAAATTATGTTCCACATTGAACAAAGAACAGAACAGTAATAAAAAGGAGCTGCAGATGCTAGTTTATACCAAACATAGTCACAAAGTGCTGGAGTAACTCAGTGGGTCAAGACGGCATCCGTGGAGAAAATGGATAGTTGACGCTTCAGGTCGAGACCCATCTTCAGACAGTTAAAGAACAAAACAGCACAGGAACAGGCCCTTCGGCCCACAATATGACTTTCATATGAAGAAAGACTGGATAGACTAGGCTTATACTCGCTGGAATTTAGAAGACTGAGGGGGGATCTTATAGAAACATATAAAATTCTTAAGGGGTTGGAGAGGCTAGATGCGGGAAGATTGTTCCCGATGTTGGGGAAGTCCAGAACCAGGGGTCACAGCTTGAGGATAAGGGGGAAGTCTTTTAGGACCGAGATGAGAAAACATTTCTTCACACAGAGAGTGGTGAGTCTGTGGAATTCTCTGCCGCAGAAGGTAGTTGAGGCCAGTTCATTGGCTATATTTAAGAGGGAGTTAGATGTGGCCCTTGTGGCTAAAGAGATCAGGGGGTATGGAGAGAAGGCAGGTACAGGTTACTAAGCTGGATGATCAGCCATGATCATATGGAATGGCGGTGCAGGCTTGAAGGGCCGAATGGCCTACTCCTGCACCTATTTTCTATGTTTCTATGTTTCTAATATCCGTGCTGAATACGATGCCAAGTTAAACTAATCTCTGCCTGCAGGTGATCTATATCCCTCTTAAACATGTATCTATCCAAAAGTCTCTTAAATGTCACTATTGCATCTGCCTCTGCCACCACATCTGTCAGTGTGTTCCATGCGCCCACCACCCACTATGATTAAAAAAAACAATCACCCCCTTTAAACTCTGCCCTGTGTTGTCTGAGTCCATGTGCCCGTGACACTGCTGCAGGCAGGACTTTCATTGCACCTGTACCCCACCCTACTTATGCAGATGGCAAGAAACTCAACTTCATAATCCAACATCCTCTGCTTTCGTTCTACAGATGAGGCTTCTGGATAAAATACAGATGAACGCAGAAGGAAATTTGCGTCGACTGGGAAAGGAAAATGTAAGACTGAACGCCCGAACCGTTTCGTTTTAATTTTCCTCGTGGTCAGATTTCCTCCTCGGATCTCAATGATTGAATGATACTTTATTGTCACATGTACCTCGGTACAGTGAAATGCTTTGTTTTGCGCACAACCCGATAAAATCTTACAGCTGATGCCACCTAGGCAGTGCACAAGTGTCTGGTGCCGTCAAAGTTACAGAAGTTCACAGAACATTCCTATCTACCGCCTACTGCCACACATGGAAGTAGCTCCCCCCCCCCCCCCCCCCCACAGTGTCCTCCGCCGTTCCTGCCGGCCCCCCACTGGTCGCCCCATTGTTCTCGATGACCCACCTCGCTCTTGAAGCTCTCAACACTCGCCTCACTCTCGGTTCCCTCCTCACTCTCGGCAGCGCGGGTCCCATCGACTTGGAGCAGGAAATTGTTAAAACCTCTCTTACATTGGTGCAGGTGCACTGACCAGTAACCAGCAGAGTGCATTGGGTGGATTTATCCTCCCAGCCCTGGGTGATGGGTGTAGGTTGAGTGTGTGATGGGACAGTGTAGAGGGAGCTTCACTCTGTATCTAACCCATGCTGTCCCTGCCCTGGGAGTGTGTGATGAGACAGTGTAGAGGGAGCTTCATTCTGTATCTAACCCATGCTGTCCCTGCCCTGGGACTGTGTGATGGGGCAGTGTAGAGGGTGCTCCTATATCAACTCTATCCTATCCAGCATATCCAGTTTATGCATGATGACAGAATTTTCTGTTCATTAGTCCTCAAGCTCTCCTTACACAATGCTATTCACAACAAATTGTAAGTAATAGTCTCTGTCCATGTTGAGTCCTTAGGTCTGCACAGTGGCACAGCTGGTAGAGCCACTGCTTCACAGCACCAGAGACCTAGGGTTCGATCCTGACGTCGGGTGCTGTCTGTGTGTGGAGT
Organism: Rhinoraja longicauda; assembly: GCF_053455715.1. Lineage (NCBI taxonomy): Eukaryota > Metazoa > Chordata > Chondrichthyes > Rajiformes > Arhynchobatidae > Rhinoraja > Rhinoraja longicauda. The sequence continues at coordinate 18,040,106 of NC_135968.1, forward strand.
TTGCAGGCTCTCCCTGTCACCGCGTGGGTTTCCTCTGGGTGCTCTGGTTTCCTCCCACATCCCAAATGTTTGTAGGTTGATTGGCCCCCGGTAAATTGCCCCCTTGTGTGTAGGTTGTGGATAACGTGGGATAACATAGAACTTTACTTTAGACTTTTAGAGATACAGCGCGGAAACAAGCTATTCGGCCCACCGAGTCCATCACTCCCTACACCAGCACCATCCTACACACTGGGACAATTTAAAATTTTACTGAAGACAATTAACCTACAAATCTATACGTCTTTGCAGTGTAGGAGGCAACTAGAGCACACGGAGAAAACCCACGCGGTCACAAGAAGAACATACAAACTCCGTACAATAGACAATAGGTGCAGGAGGAGGCCATTCGGTCCTTCGAGCCAGCACCGCCATTCAATGTGATCATGGCAGATCATTCTCAATCAGTACCCCGTTCCTGCCTTCTCCCCATACCCCCTGACTCCGCTGTCCTTAAGAGCTCTATCTAGCTCAGACAGCACCCAGGATCGAACCAGGTCTCTGGCGCTGTAAGGCAGCAATTCTACCGCTGCACCACCGTGCCACCGCTTCACTAGTGTGAACGGGTGATCAATGGTCGGTGTGGACTACCCGGTGGACCAAAGGGCCTGTTTCCATGCTGCATCTCGGAACCAAACCAAACTTTGTGCGGGAGGGGGGGTTGATACTGAGCTGAGCACTTTGCTATGTTCATCCCAACAGGACCATGACTGTGAGCAATCAAGGTCTCCTCTCTCGTCGCCTATAACTCACATCGGCAGTAAACGAGGCGAACTGGAAGATGGACTTCAAACCCCAGCACAGAAAAAACGGAAAAGCGGATTCCTCGCAAACTCGGAGGCGGAGTCGGGACGGGTAAACGTTGTGATTGCCACCCTCTTATCATTCAGTTGGAAAGGGGGCAGAAGAGATTTACCAGGATGTTACCTGGGCTTGCGGGCTTGAGCGGATGTTATCTGGGCTTGGAGAGGCTGGACAGATTGATTGAATTAACCTGATTGAAAGATACAGCATGGAATCCAGGCCAATTTTGAAAGTAAAGGCAGAAGATTAAAATGTTTGATGATCTTTTTGTAACTTTGTCGGTGCCAGAAACGTGGCGACTCTTGTGTACTGCCTAGGTGAGGTCTGCTGTATGATTTTACTAGATTGTATGCAAAACAAATAACTTCACTGTACCTAGGCACAAGTGACAATACAGTATCATTGAAGAGCACAAGGAAATACAACACTGTATGTCTTGCTGAGTCAAGGTTTATGATAATACCATAAGTCATAGGAGCAGAATTATGCCATTCAGCCCATCGAGTCTGAGGAGAGTGGGGTTGAGGAGAATGTTGAGATGAAAAATTGGATCAGCTGTGATTGAATGGTGGAATAGATTCGATGGGCTGAATAGCCTAATTCTGCTCCTATCTCTTGAGCTTTTGATGACACTGGGCCTATATTCACTGGAATTCGGAAGAATGAGAGGGGACCTAATTGAAACGTAGAGAATAGTGAAAGGCTTGGAAAGTGTGGATGTGGAGAGGATGTTTCCACTAGTGGGAGAGTCTAGAACTAGAGGTCATAGCCTCAGAGTTAAAGGACTTTCTTTTGGGAATGAGATGAGGAGGAATTTCTTGAGTCAGAGGATGGTGAATCTGTGGAATTCTTTGCCACAGAAGGCTGTGGAGGCAAAGTCAGTGGATATATTTAAGGCAGAGATAGATAGATTCTTGATTGGTACGGGTGTCAGAGGTTAAGGGGAGAAAGCAGGAGAATGGGGCACCGTCTGTATGGAGTTTGTACGTTCTCCCCGTGACCTGCGTGGGTTTTCTCCGAGATCTTCGGTTTCCTCCCACACTCCAAAGACGTGCAGGTTTGTAGGTTAATTGACTGGGTAAATGTAAAAAAATTGTCCCTGGTGTGTGTAGGATAGTGTTAATGTGCAGGGGTCACTGGGCGGCGCGGACTTGGTGGGCCGAAAGGGCCTGTTTCCGCGCTGTAGAATCTAAATCTAAAAAAAATCTAAATGGGGTTAGGAGGGAGAGATAGATTAGCCATGATTGAATGGCAGAGTAGACTATGGGCCGAATGGCCTAATTCTACTCCGATCTCTTATGGTCTTATGATGTCTTCTGGTCTGTTAGTCGTGTAACCAGCCGAGAGTTTCTGCCAGGGAGGTAACGGAGAAGTGCCCGTTGCTTGTGTAACTTCTTCGCCAGCGGTGAGTCAGCATCTGGGGAGGGTATATCTGCTGAACTGGTCCAAAAGCAAATTTTTGCTCTCATTCCCGATTCTAATCCCATTTCCAGGTTTACAATTTCCGGCGTCTCTTCTGTTCCCAGAAGATGGAAGTTGAAGACATTCCAGACGCGGCGAATAAACAAATCATCCGTGATTCCCCTCAGGTTAGAGTCCTGACCTCCCACCTACACCATTGGCGACCCTCAGACGGTCTGTAATCGGATTTTACTGGACAATACCGGAGTCTGAAGAATTGTCTCGACCTGAAACGTCACCCATACTTTTTCTCCAGAGATGCAGCCTGACCTGCTGAGTTACTCCAGCACTTTGTGTCTTTCTTTGGTATAAACCAACATATGCAGTTCCTTTCTACATACTTTACTGGACTTTTTCTTGCACTAAATGTTATTCCTATTACCCCATTATCTATACACTGTGGACAGCTTGATTGTAATCATGTATAGTTTTTCCATTGACTTGGGTAGCACGCAGGAAAAAGCTTTTCACTGTACCTCGGTGCACGTGACAATGAACTAAACTAAACTAAACCCTTCCCTCTCACATCCACCCACCAGCCATCTTCTCCCAATCCCTCTCACTACCTCTCCTGTTTCCCCTACCCACCAGCCATCTTCTTCCAATCCCTCTCACTACCTCTCCTGGTCCCCCCCACCCACCAGCCATCTTCTCCCAATCCCTCTCACTCCCTCTCCTGTTCCCCCCCACCCACCAGCCATCTTCTCCCAATCCCTCTCACGACCTCTCCTCTCCCCCCCCTCTCACCTTCCCTCCTCCTTTCTGCTCCAAGTGTAAATGGAGGTTTGTTCTGTGTCGAACCCGTGTTGTCCCTGCCCTTTCTTTTTGTTTTTTTTACAAATAATTTATTCCAAAACAAAACCAAACATACAAAGTAGTAACGCGATCAAATCCAAAGCTGCCTGTTTCGGCAGTTTACAAACAAAACAATTATCAAATTAAAGTTCTGTCAACTTTGTCAATAATACATTCGACCTCCCGCGGCGACCAGCGTTCATGGAAGGCCTCCAGCGTCCCCGTGGACACCGCGTGTTCCCTCTTCAGGGACACGCGAGCACGAACGTAACCCCGGAAAAGGGGCAGGCAGCCGACCTCTGTGCGGCCGTCGACTACCCGCTGCCTGGACCCGCGGTAGGCCATCTTGGCCAGGCCCAGGAGCAGACCGACAGGGAGATCCCACTCCTCCTTCTGGACCCTCCCCCCTCTGTACCGGGTGCCCAAAAATCAGGAGCGTAGGACTAAAATGGAGCCAAAACCTGAAGTGCAGCCCCTTCAGACACTGGAACAGAGGCTGCAACCTCCCTGGGAGTGTGTGATGGGACAGTGTAGAGGGAACTTCACTCTGTATCTAACCCGTGCTGTCCCTGCCCTGGGAGTTTGTGTGGTTTGATTGTGTGTCTGTGAAACAGGAAAGTGTCACATTGTAACTGTGATGTTGCTGGTCATTGTGGGGGGACCATTTGCCGGGGAGGGGAGTATTGACAGGGGGCTAACTAGTGTCTCCTTACCACTTGATCTAGGCCTGTCTTCTGCCAGTGGAGGAGGGCCAGCATCAGGATCTAAAGTACATTGCTGCCCAAACGGTGAGTATTCCATGCAAAAGGTGCAGAGAAGATTAACGAGGACGTTGCCAAGACTCGTGGGCCTGAGCTCCGGGGAGAGGTTGGCAGGCTAGGACTATTCCTTGGATCGCAGGAGGATGAGGGGTGATCTTATAGAAGTGTATAAAGTAATTAGAGGATTTGAAAGTCTTTTACACAGAATGGGGGAATCAAGAACCAGAGGCTTATGGTGAGGGGGGGGGTAAAGATTTCATAGGAACCTGAGAGCCACCATTTTCACACAAAGGGTGTTGGGTGAGCAGCCGGAAGAGGTAGTTGAGGCGGGTACTATCACAACGTTTAAAAAAACATTTAGTCAGGAACATGGATAGGACTGGTCTCTAGGGAAGTGGACCAAATGCAGGCAGTTGGAACGTGTAAATGAGGCATGTTGGTCGGTGTCGGCAAGTTAGCCCCAAGAGCCTGTTTCCACACTGTATGACTCTATGACTCAAGGCGGCACTATGACTGAAGTTGCTGCCTCACAGTGCCAAAGACCCACGTTCGATCCTGACCTCGGGTGCTGTCTGTGCGGAGTTTGTACCTTCTCCCTGTTTCCTCCGGGTGCTCCGGTTTCTTCCGCATGCAAGTTTGTAGCTTAATTGGCTTCTGTTAATTGTCCCGAGTGTGTAGGATGGAACTAGTATACGGGCGATCGCTGGTCGGCACGGACTCGGTGGGCCGAAGGGACTGTTTCCGTGCTGTGACTCTAAAATAAACTGAAAAATAGATTCTATAAAATTTGGTGATTATCCCGTTGTTCTTCATGAGTTGCGTTAAACAGACATGGCGGTGTGTATCCCGCAGGTACCTGAGTGGCTGTACATTATTTTGGTATTCCCAAGGCGGGGAAAGGAACAGTGGGAACACAAAGTCCAGCTGTTTGCTGTAACAACTGTCTCGCAACAGCTGTGCTGTATCCGCTGTTCCAGGTGTAGACTCCTATATATCGGCAAGACAAAGGCGCAGACTCGCAGACTGTTTCACTGAACACTTACGCTCAGTCCACCTGGACCAACCGGTTGTCAAACATTATGACTTCTCTTCCCATTCCCATACTGACCCTTTAGCACAGTTATCACGCGACAAAAGCTTTTCACTGTTCCTCAGTATCTGGGATGGCGGGACTTTCATACGAGGAAAGACTGGATAGACTGGGCTTGTACTCGCTGGAATTTAGAAGACTGAGGGGGGATCTTATAGAAACATATAAAATTCTTAAGGGGTTGGAGAGGCTAGATGCGGGAAGATTGTTCCCGATGTTGGGGGAGTCCAGAACCAGGGGTCACAGCTTAAGGATAAGGGGGAAGTCTTTTAGAACTGAGATGAGAAAACATTTCTTCACACAGAGAGTGGTGAGTCTGTGGAATTCTCTGCCACAGAAGGTAGTTGAGGCCAGTTCATTGGCTATATTTAAGAGGGAGTTAGATGTGGCCCTTTTTGCTAAAGGGGTCAGGGGGTATGGAGAGAAGGCAGGTACAGGCTACTGAGCTGGATGATCAGCCATGATCATATTGAATGGCGGTGCAGGCTCGAAGGGCTGAATGGCCTACTCCTGCACCTATTTTCTATGTCTATGTTTCTATGTGACAATAAACTAAAATCAAAAATTTCTGTCCTGGGACTCCTCCACTGTCAGAGTGAGGCCACACGCAAATTGGAGGAAGAGCAGCTCATATTTCGCTCGGGCAGCTTACAACCCAGCGGTTGAATGTTGATTTCTCTCAGTTCAAATAACTCCTGCATTCCCTCTCTCCACCCCCATCCCCTCCTCCACCATCCTAGTCGTCCTTCTAGTTCCACTGTTCACATCCTTGTATCCCTTTGTTACCACCCCTCCCACAGCCAACAATGGGTCATCATGGGCTCCACCCTTCCTTGGTCGTCTGTTGCTGGCCCTGCTTTGTTCTGGCCTTTTCCTACCTCCAGTTCCCCCTCCCCCTCTACTTTCAGTCTGAAGAAGGGTCCCGACCCCAAATATCACACATCCTTTTTCTCCGGAGATGCTGTCTGACCTGCTGAGATACTCCAGCACTTTGGGTGTACCTTCGGTATGCCTGCAGTTTCTTCTATACATTTTGTTTGGGATTTGTTTACAGGTAGCTGAGTTGCTGATGGAGAGCTTTGATCACCTTATCGATGAGTATGTTATTGTGGATTGCCGTTACCCTTATGAATATGAGGGAGGGCACATTAAGGTACGTCCTGTAGACACAGGGAACTGCAGGTGATGGCATTTTGTGTAGAACATGTTTTTTATCTGCACTTGCTACCCTTTCAATACATGAGCTGCCTATTTGAATGCAGAAACAAGAAACTGCAGATGCTGGTTTACCAATGAAGACACAAAGTGCTGGAATAACTCAGTGGGTCAGGCAGCATCTCTGGAGAACATGAATAGGTGACGTTTCAGGTCGGGCCCGAATCCAGACACAGGTGAGGGGGGTTTCATTGGCAGATGGTTGGACAAAGGCCAGAGAAGTGTCTACAACTTCGTTAACTTGTCCCCCCAATAATAATCTAAATCTCTGGAGCACATGGGAAGGTGACATTTTGGGTCTGGACCCTTCTTCAGACTCCGAAACGTTACCAACCCATGTTACCCAGAGATGCTTCCCAACCCGCTGAGTTACTCCAGCACTTTGTGTCTTTTTGAAAAACCATCATCTGCAGTTCCTTGTTTCTAGACAATCCTGGGGTTATCCTAGTCAGGGTTCAACCCTGACTACCGGGACTGTCTGTACAGTGTTTGTACGTTCTCTCCTTGACCGCGTGGGTTTTCTCCGGGTGCTCCGGTTTCCTCCTACGCTCCAAAGATATTCAGGTTTGTACATTAATTGACTTTGGTAAAATTGTCAATTGTTCCTAGTGTGTAGGAGTGGCAGGTCAGCATGGGCTGACTCGGTGGGCTGAAGGGCCCTTTTCCGCACTGTATCTCCAAACTAAACTAATCTATGTGTATGTAAACCAAACTGATCTATGTGTATGCGAATGTGTGCTTGCGTGTGTGTGTGGGCATTCATGCATTTGTGCGTGCACTATAGAAATGCAGGTATATCCTACTGCAATTTTAGTTTATTGCATTGCAATTGATTTTGTAAGGTGTATGATGTCTGAACGTTTGATGACTCTGGGCCTGTACTCGCTGGAGTTTAGAAAGATGAGGGGGGTTTCATTGTGAGATTGCAATTTACCAAATTGTGAAAGTCCTGGAGAGAGTGGATGTGGAGAAAATGTTTCCTCTAGTGGGAGACTCTAGGGTCAGAGGGCACAGACTCAGAATAAAACAACCTATCTTTAGAAAGGAAATGAGGAGGAATTTCTTTCGTCAGAGTACGGTGAATCTGTGGAATTCATTGCCACGGACAGCGGTGGAGGCCAAGTCTTTGGGTATTGATAAAACAGTGATTGACAGGTTTTGATTAGTATGGGTGTCAAATGTTATGGGGAAAAGGCAAGAGAATGGGGTTGAGAGGGAAAGATAGATAAGCCTTGATAGAATGGTGGAATAGACTTGATGGGCTGAATGGCCTAATTATGCTCCTATGTCATGAACTTTTTAGTTTAGTTTAGTTTAGTTTAGTTTATTGGCATGTGTACTGAGGTAAAGTGAAAAGTTTTTTGTTCTGAGCTATCCAGTCAGCAGAAAGACTATACCTGATTATAATCGAGTTATTCACAGTGTACAGGTACAGGATGAAGGGAATATTGTTTAGAACAAGATAAAGTCCAGGAATGTCCGATCAAAGATAGTTCAGAGGTCTTCAATGAGGTAGATGGGAGGTCAGGTTATGGGGTCTCTTGTTGATAGGATGGTTCAGTTGCCTGATGACAACTTATAAAAATGACTAAAGCAATAATATATATGATTGTAAAGCTTACAAATATAAATGCAATGCAATAAAGTAAGATGACACGTCCTTGCAGGATGCCGAGAGGAGGATGTCTCCGCTCTGCTCTCACCGCTCACTCTATCTGTTTGCAGGGAGCGCTGAACCTGTACACGGACGAGCAACTGGTCAACACTTTCTTCCCGACTCCGCTGTGGCCTGGGTCAGCGAGGGGACGTTCTGTCATCATCTTCCACTGCGAGTTCTCCTCCCAGCGAGGCCCCAGGGTGTGAGTGACACAGCAGTCCTGCTCTCTCCCCCCCTCTCCGCACTCTCCCCCCCCTCAGCTCTCTCCCCCCTCTCTGCACTATCCCCCCTCAACACTCTCCCCCCTCTCTGCACTCTCTCCCCCCAGCACTCTACCCCCTTTCCGCACACTCTCCCCCTCAACACTCTCCCCCTCTCCGCACTCTCTCCTCCCAGCACTCTCCCCCCTCTCCACATTCTCTCCCCCCAGCTCTCTCCTCACTCTCTCCCCCCTCTCTCCCCCTCAACACTCTCCACACTCTCTCCCCTTCAACACTCTCCCCCCTCTCAGCACTCTCCCCCCTCTCCACACTCTCTCCCCCCCCCCGCACTCTCCTCCCTCTCTCCCCCTCAGCACTCTCCACACTCTCTCCCCCTGCTTGATGTAGGAAACATGTTCCCAATGTTGGGGGACTCCAGAACCAGGGGCCACAGTCTAAGAATAAAGGGGAGGCCATTTAAAACTGAGATAAGAAAAACCTTTTTCACCCAGAGAGTTGTGAATTTGTGGAATTCTCTGCCACAGAAGGCAGTAGAGGCCAATTCACTGGATGAATTTAAAAGAGAGTTAGATAGAGCTCTAGGGGCTAGCGGCATCAAGGGATATGGGGAGAAGGCAGGCACAGGTTACTGATTGTGGCTGATCAGCCTTGATCACAGTGAATGGCAGTGCTGGCTTGAAGGGCCGAATGGCCTACTCCTGCACCTATTGTCTATGTTTCTAACACTCTCCCCCCTCAGCCTCTGTCCCTCACGACTTGCTGAGTCTTCTCTCAGTTATCCTCCCCTGAACCGGCTGGAGACCAGCATATAGGTGCGCATGCACGCAGACACGCATACACACGCACGTACATGTGAACACATGCACAAGCACGTACATGTGCAAGCACACATACATACACACCCACTCATACATAGATATACACAAACATATGCACACACACGTACAGACACACAGACAAACACACAAAACAAGTGTACATATACACACACAGGTCGGGACCCTTCTTCAGACTGATTGTAGTGAATGCAGTGAGAGGGGAGAAATTTGGATGAGAAAGGGGTGCGAGATAAAGTTTGACAAGTGATAGGTGGGTACAGGTGAGGGGGAACAAAGAAAGACAAAGTGGGGGAGTAACTCAGTGTGTCAGGCAGCATCTGTGGAGAACATGGATAGGTGATGTTTTGGGTCAGGTCCCTTCTTCAGACACAGGTGAGGGAGGGTTTGATTGGTGGAGTGTTGGACAAAGATGTGTAGACATCTTAATTGACTTGTTCCCCCTGTAATATTCCAAATATTTGACATCCACAGCTGTCGGAGCCTAAGACGACTGGATCGGAATATAAACGTATATCCCAGGCTCTGCTTTCCTGAGCTTTACCTTCTGAAGGACGGCTACAAGCATTTCTTCCAGCAGTTTGAGGTAACCCAGTTGGATGCCCCACTAACAGGGTCAACCTAGGGGGTATTTAAAAAGGGAGAGGTCAGATATCTTTAGACTTTAGAGATACAGCGTAGAGACAGGTCCTTTGGCCCACCGAGTTCATGCCGACCAGCGATTCCCCCTTACACTACACTATCTTACACACTACGAACAACTAACAATTCTACCAAAGCCAATTAACCTACAAACCTGTATGTCTTTGGAAAGTGGGAGGAAACCGGAGTTCTTGGAGAAAATCTACGCAGTCATAGGGAGAACATGCAAACTCTGTACAGACAGCACCCGTGCTCAGGATCAAACCTGGGTCTCTGGCGCCGTAAGGCAGCAACTCTACCGCAGAGCCCCAGTGCCACCCTGGTCTATCCTTCGGTAACCTTGATCACGGACCACAACTGGCACAGTGGCACAGCTGGTAGAGCCGCTGCCTTACAGCACCAGAGGTCCAGGTTCGATCCTGACCTCAGGTGCTGTCTGTATGGAGTTTACACGTTCTCCATGTGACCGCATGGGCTTCCTCCGGGTGCTCCAGTTTCCCCCCCACATTCAAAAAGACCTGCAAGTTTTAAGGTTAATTGGCTTCTGTAAATTGTCCCTAGTGTGTAGGATAGAACTAGTGCATGGGTTTGATTGCTGGTCGGTGCAGACTCGATGGGCTGAAGGGCCCGTTTCCACGCTGTACAGTATCTCTAAAATTAAATTCCACTAATCTTCATGTCATGGAACATAAAACAGTGCAGCACAGGATACCCTCTATGGCGCACCCTCAAAAATCATCAATAAACTTCAATACATTCAAAACTCCGCTGCCCGTCTACTCACACACACCTCGATCCGTGACCATATCACCCCCGTCCTTTATAAACTCCACTGGCTCCCCATCCCCCAGAGAATCCAGTACAAAATCCTCCTCATAACCTACAAAGCCCTCCATAACCTGGCCCCATCCTACCTGACCGACCTCCTCCACAGGCACACTCCCACCTGCACCCTCCGCTCTGCCGCTGCCAATCTCCTATCCCCCCACATCCGGACTAAACTCAGATCCTGGGGGGACAGGGCTTTCTCCATCGCTGCTCCCACCCTATGGAACTCACTACCCCAAACCGTTAGAGACTCCCCCACACTCACCACATTCAAAACATCGCTGAAGTCTCACCTGTTCAGTACTGCCTTCAACCACTGAAGGTCACCTCACCTACTGTCTCCTTTCTCTGTTCATTTATTTATTTACTTATTTATCTATTTATTAATTTCCCTATGTTCTCAAAATCTCTGTAAAGCGTCTTTGAGTATATGAAAAGCGCTATATAAATAAAATGTATTATTATTATTATTATTAATCAGGTCAAACTCAAGTACAATAGGTAGAGCAAAGGAGAGAATATTCACCGATCACCCAAAACATTATGACCACTGACAGGTAAAGTGAATAACATTGATTATCTTGTTACAATGGCACCTGTCAAGGGGTGGGATATATTAGGCAGCAAGTGAACAGTCAGTTCTTGAAGTTGATGTGTTGGATGCAGGAGAAATGGTCAGGAGTAAAGACGAGTGACTTTGACAAGACCCAAATTGTTATGGCCAGACGACTAGGTCAGAGCATCTCTGAAACGGCAAGGCTTGAGGGGTCTTCCCGGTCAGCAGTGGTGAGTACCCACCGACAGTGGGCCGAGGAAGGACAAACCACAAACCGGCGACAGGGTGTTGGGCGCCCAAGGCTCATCGATGACTTAGATGAAGGGATTAAAAGTACGATTAGCAAATTTGCAGATGATACTAAGCTGGGGGGTAGTGTGAATTGTGAGAAAGATGCAATAAGGCTGCAGGGTGACTTGGACAGGTTGTGTGAGTGGGCGGATACATGGCAGATGCAGTTTAATGTAGATAAGTGTGAGGTTATTCACTTTGGAAGTAAGAATAGAAAGGCAGATTATTATCTGAATGGTGTCAAGTTAGGAAGAGGGGATGTTCAACGAGATCTGGGTGTCCTAGTGCATCAGTCACTGAAAGGAAGCATGCAGGTACAGCAGGCAGTGAAGAAAGCCAATGGAATGTTGGCCTTCATAACAAGAGGAGTTGAGTATAGGAGCAAAGAGGTCCTTCTACAGTTGTACCGGGCCCTGGTGAGACCGCACCTGGAGTACTGTGTGCAGTTTTGGTCTCCAAATTTGAGGAAGGATATTCTTGCTATTGAGGGCGTGCAGCGTAGGTTCACTAGGTTAATTCCCGGAATGGTGGGACTGTCGTATGTTGAAAGGCTGGAGCAATTAGGCTTGTATACACTGGAATTTAGAAGGATGAGGGGGGATCTTATTGAAACATATAAGATAATTAGGGGATTGGACACATTAGAGGCAGGAAACATGTTCCCAATGTTGGGGGAGTCCAGAACAAGGGGCCACAGTTTAAGAATAAGGGGTAGGCCATTTAGAATGGAGATGAGGAAGAACTTTTTCAGTCAGAGAGTGGTGAAGGTGTGGAATTCTCTGCCTCAGAAGGCAGTGAAGGCCAGTTCGTTGGATGCTTTCAAAAGAGAGCTGGATAGAGCTCTTAAGGATAGCAGAGTGAGGGGGTATGGGGAGAAGGCAGGAACGGGGTACTGATTGAGAGTGATCAGCCATGATCGCATTGAATGGCGGTGCTGGCTCGAAGGGCTGAATGGCCTACTCCTGCACCTATTGTCTATTGTCTATTGTCTATTGTGTATTGTCCATTGATGCGCGAGGGCAACAAAGGCTATCCTGTCTTGTCCAAACCGACAGAAGGTCTACTGTGGCCCAAGTCACAGAAAAGTTTAATGTTGGTCAGGGAGGAATGTGTCACAATACACAGTGCATCGCAATCTGCTGCGTATGGGGCTGCACACGGAGGACCAACAGCATATTAGGCAGGTAGTCATAATGTTTTGGCTGATCGGTGTAGTTCTCAGCATTGTACCATCAGTTCAACAGACAAAGTCCAATTTCCGCAATGGGATAGAGGTGAATCAGACAGGACCCCAGCTTATGGAAGGACCGTTCAGAAGCCTGATAACAGAGGGGAAGAAGCTGTTCCTGAGTCTGAGGTCCTAGGATTAATTTTTGTGAAAGATCACTGGTTATTCGCATGCAACAATGAACCTTTTCACTGTACCTCGGTACGTGTGACAATAAATTACACTAAATGGAAAGTTTTTTTCAATGAAAAGTTTTTTTGTTACATGCTATCCAGTCAGCAAAAAGATGATACAAGAAGGAAGTAACGTTTGTGCAACATAAAGTTCAGTAAAGTCCGAGTAAAGATAGTCCGAGGGTCTCCAATGAGGTAGATGGGAGGTCAGGACCACTCTCCAGTTGGCAAGAGGACGGTTCAGTTGGCTGATGTTTTGCTTCATGGTGCCTGGGTGCATCCACAGGCTTTGGCCTTGTTCCTCTGTCACGCAGACACTCTGTGAGCCTCGGGGATACGTCCAGATGTACCACAAGGATCACCGGGAGGAGCTCCGCGCCGCGCGGATGAAGGAGAGACGGTCGTCCGGACGTTGCAGGCGGAAGGAGCTAATAGGACCAAACGTACACTGAGAGTGGAAGGTCACTGAACATAGAACGGCACAGGAACAGGCCCTTTGGCCCACAATGCCCATGCTGGACATGATACTTTGAACAACCTGTGCCCTCTAATTTATGTGAATGTGGAACAGTACAGGAACAGGCCCTTCAGCCCACACTGTCGGTGCTCTACATGATGCCTTGAACAATCTGTGCTCTCTAGTTCATGAACCTTGTGAATATGGAACAGTACAGGAACAGGCCCTTCGGCCCATAATGTCTGTACAAAACATGATGCCCAGACCAACATGTTCTCTAGTTCTTGATTCCCCTATTCTGGGAAGAAAAGGACTGCGCATTCACCCTATCTATTCCTCTCAAGATCTTGTGCACCTCTATAAGATCACTCTTCAGCCTCCTGCGCTCCCAGGAATCAAGTCCTAGCCTGCCCAACCTCTCCCTGCTCAGGTCCTTGGGTCCTGGCAGCATCCTCATGAATCTTAAATCTATGTCCTCACAGGATGATAAGGCGTGATCTACGGAGGTGTATAAAATGATGAGGATGATAGATAGGGTGAATGCACACAGTCTGTTACCTAGAGTGGGTAAAGGAGGGCACAGGTTTAAGGTGAGAGGGGAAAAATTAAAAAAGAACCTATATACGGGCAACACGGTGGCGCAGCTGGTAGAGCCACTGCCTCACATTGCCAGATACCCCGGATTGATCCTGACCTTGAATGCTGTCTGTGCGGAGTTTGTACATTCTCCCTGTGACTCCGAGCACTCCAGTTTTCTCCCACATTCCAAAGACGTGGGTTTATAGGTTAATTGGCCCTCTGTAAAATTGCCCCTAGCACGTAGGGAGTGGAAGTGGGAAAACATAGAACCAGCATGAATGGGTGATCAATAGTCAGCATGGACTCGGTTATACATGTGGCATTAATACATGTTAATGCATGTTAATACTTCATAATACTTAATTATACATTAATATATGAATACATGTGCTATACATGTGGTACCAGTTTACTCGTTAGTTTAAGTGTACATTATACACGTGGTGCATCACATGTTAATACATATTAATACATAAAATAATATATTAATACATGTGTTACCAGTTCACTAGTTATTTTATGAGAGTATTATACATGTGAAATTACGGTTCAATCACAGAGTCTGCAGATTTATGTGAATTTACAGCTTGAAATTTCTGTCTCAATCGGTTAGTTTTGCATCGTAATTTGCACTAATGATGGCAATAGGTGGAAATGTTGTTGTTGTTTGCTGGAGGCAGTACGATATTTATATCTTGTGGATTTGTTTCGGGGAAAATAAAGATGTGAGTTCAAAGGGTTAGTGCAGGAAAGGTGTGTTGTTTCCAGCCTGTGTCTGGGTCTGTAGCCTGGTGAACACGCCTGCCACTGTATGTTTCTTTTTTTTTCCCTAATCAGATGTGCAGCACTTTGGTCAACGTGGGTTGTTTTTAAATGTGCTATACAAATAAAATTGACTTGACATTGTCACCGCGGTGCCTGCCCGGAAGGTGCAAAGTCTCGTCGAGATCTGCCCGAAGGCTCGTCGGTCAGCGGGACCGGGAGGGATCTGGAGACGTCGGACGGACGTGAGGAGCCAGGGCCTGTAGGACGGTGAACCAGGCAGGGTAACGCCTCCAGCGCCTTCAAGGTCAGCTGCCAGAGTAGTCTCTGGAACACGAAGATGGCCGGGTGAGGAGAGGAGTGGGAAGTTGGTTCACGGGAACCGGTGCAGTACATCGAGCACGCGGGCCGACCGGACTTTGGATTTTGAATAATGGTGCCAAAAATGGCAGCGCCTGCACGTGTAGTATATGCAAAAAGAATTTCACTGTGCAGTTGCATCTGTGACCAAGAAAGCACCGCTGCACCTGATTCCATTCACGCCCACATTGCAGAGATGCAGTCTCGTCTGTCAGAGTCAGACAAAGCTGCAGTGTTCATAAACAGGCACCCTTTCATTTCCAGCTTAGATTTAAACGCAACATCACAATGCACGCAGGGCTTAGATTGAATAGTCTGGAGACAAAGGGGACTGCAGGTGCTGGCATCTTGAACAAAACACAAAGTGTCGGAGTAACTCTCCAATGGGTGGCACATTGGGCTGCTGCCTTCCAGCGTCAGAGACCCGGGTTCGATCCTGTCTATAGATGCTTGTACGTGTGTGTACGTTTTCCCTGTGACCGCATGGTTTTCTCCAGGTGCTCCGGTTACCTCCCAGATTCCAAAAACTTCCGGGTTTGTAGGTTAATTGGCCTCTGTGCATTGTTCCTAGTGTGTAGGGAGTGGATGGGGAGAGTGAGATATCATACAACTGGTGTGAACGGGTGATTGATGGTCGGTGTGGACTCGGTGGGTTGAAGGGCCTGTTTCCACGTTGTATCTCTAAAGATGTAACACCTATCTGTATACCTCCTCCCACACCTCCATCCAGAGACCCTAGCATTCTTTCCAGGTGAGATAGAGGTTCACGTGCACCTCCTCTAACCTGATGTACTGCATCCGGTGCTCCTGACATGGCCTTCTGTACATTGGCGATACACGCAGGGCAGGTTTTCCCAGAGGGTGGTGAGTGGCTGGACGCAATGCCGGGGGGGGGGGGGGGGGGGGGTGATGGTGGAGGCAGATACGAATGTGCTGTTTATGAGGCTTTTAGATAGGCAGGTGGATATGCAGGGAATGGAGGGATATGGATTACGACCAGGCAGATACAAATTGATCTTGGCATCATGTTTAGCTCAGGCATCATGGGCCAAAGGGCCTGTTACTGTGATGTACTATGTCAGACAGCATCTGTGGAGGATAGACACAAAATGCTGGAGTAACACAACGGGACAGGCAGTATCTCTGGAGAGAAGGAATGGGTGGCGTTTACGGTCGAGACCCTTCTGAAATGGATAGGTGACTTTATGGGTCAGGACCTTTCTTCTATGGATTGTCCTTCATAGCACGGTATACTTTTGGGGAGGTGGGTGTGGTTTGCATTAGTATTATGGTTATTAATTTATTGAATAAAAACAAATTAAATATCATCAGCGTGTTATCGCAATAATGGACCTGCGTGTTATTGCAAAAATGCAGCAAGTATGAATTGTATTGCTTCCATGTCGCGACATACAAACTAACTCTCTGTTAACTACAATCAAATCCAGCTGTGAGCTAAAACACAGGCGTCGCCCTCGAGTTCTGTCGCTGAAGGTCATCCCGCAGCCGTTACCCTGCTGGGAGACGTCTAGAGGGTGGAGGAACTGCGAGGGGCAAGGGCAGCGAGGTGTACATAGCGAAGGGAGGAGCAAGGAAGGCATGAGAGAGGGGAGGAGCGTTGGGAAGGACAGAGCAGAGGGATAGAGGTGTTGCATTGAGTCACAGAGAACATCAGAGGGAAGATAGAGTGGGAAGAACAGAGAGACGAAGAGGGGAGATCCTAGAATGACAGAAAAATAGGAGGGAAGAACAGAAAAGAACGTAAGAGAAGAGGGCAGGGAGAAGAACATCGAAGAGAGGGCAGAACAGCAGAGAGGGGAAAGAGGATAGAGGAGAGGGAGGACCAGCAGAGAGGGAGAGTAGAGAGGGGAAGAGCAGAGAGAAGGAGAGAGGGACAGCAGAGAGGGGAAGAGGATAGAGGAGAGGGAGGACCAGCAGAGAGAGAGAGTAGAGAGGGGAAGAGCAGAGAGAAGGAGAGAGGGACAGCAGAGAGAGAGCAGAGAGAAGGATCCGCTGTAATCCCCTGTTGGAGATGGCGGTTCACCGGCTGGTGTTGATCAGACACGGGGAGAGCACTTGGAACGAGGAGAACCGCTTCTGCGGCTGGTTCGACGCCGACCTGTCCCAGACTGGGATGCGGGAGGCGAGCAGGGGGGGTGAGGCTCTGAGCGACGCCGGCTACCAGTTCGACCTGTGCTACACGTCGGTGCTGAAGAGGGCCATCCGCACCCTGTGGACCGTGCTGGAGGGGCTGGACCAGATGTGGCTGCCTGTGGTGAAGAGCTGGCGGCTCAACGAGAGACACTACGGGGGTCTGACCGGCCTCAACAAGGCGGAGACCGCGGCCAAACACGGGGAGCAGCAGGTCAAGATCTGGAGGAGATCCTTCGATGTTCCCCCTCCTCCCATGGAAGCCGACCACGACTACTATGCCATCATCAGCAAGGTCAAACACATACGCACCTCACTAGAAATGTATCTACATGCAAATAATCTGTGCAGACTAACAAATTACAATGATTTTTTTAAAATCAATTATCAGATTTTTTTTCTTATCAAATATTAAACATTATTAAACAATATGTCTGCGTTATATTCGCCCCGTTTAGTAAAATGTATCACTTATATTCAGTTAAGACCATCCAATAATCTGTGCATAACAATTTGCATTGATTTTTTAAATCAATTATTAGATTTTATCCATGTCAAATATTAAACATAGTAGCATCTAAAACCATATTTCTGCATTATATTTGCCCAGTTAAGTAAAACGCATCACATATTGAGTTGTATCCATACAATAATCTGTGAATAACAAGATTTTGCATTGATTTTTTATCTGATTAGATTTTATCCATATCAACTATTAATCATAATAACATCTAAAACAATATTTCTGCATTATATTTGCTCAGTTAAGTAAAATGCATCACCTATATTCAGTTGACTTAACTGTGCAAATGTAATTCTTGTACCTGAAAGATAATAGTTCAATTGCATTTTGGATGCTAGTAAATATATTAAGCTGTTTCTGCATGCTAAATGTTGCTGTATTGAATTATTATCTTTAATGTACAACAATTATATTTGCACAGTTAAGTAAAATGCATCACTAATATTCAGTTATATCCCATAAGAATTGCAACTTTTAACATTGGTGTACTCTGGATGCTGGTAACATTAAATTGTTGGTTGACACAAAATGCTGGAGTAACTCTGCGGGTCAGGCAGCATCTCTGGAGAGAAGGAATGGGTGACGTTTCGGGTCGAGACCCTTCTTCAGACTGATCAGCGGGTCAGGCAGCATCATGGAAGTCAAGGAGTTGAGACATACGGGTTCTGACTGAGAGTTCTGATGTCCAGCATCATCTGCTTACGCTGACTTTACCGATCAAGCTCTCTTACAGTCTGAAGAAGGGTCTCGACCTGAAATGTCGCCCATTCTTTCTCTCTAGAGATGCTGCCTGACCCGCTGAGTTAATCCAGCATTTTGTGTCTATCTTCGATTTAAACGAGCATCTGCAGTTCTTTCCTAAACATTAAATTGTACATGTATGTGGAGAAATGTTGTTTTATTGAATTGATACCTTTCATATACAACAATTTTATATGCACAGTTAAGAAAAATGCATCATTTATATTCCATAGCATTGTAATTTTTAAAAATGGATCTACTCTGGATGCTGGTAACATTAAATTGTGCATGTACAAGTAGAAATATTGCTTTATTAAATTGATATATTTCATGTACAACAATTATATATGTGCAGTTAAGTAAAATGCAGTAGTTATATCATAGAGCATTGCCATTTTTAAAAATTGAATGACTCTCTTTATTAGTAACTTTAAATTATGCATGTACATGAAGATTATTTAGCTTTATTGATAACTTTCAATCAATTCAATAACATAATATTTCTGCGTGTGCAGCACAATTAAGTAAAATGCATCAGTTATTTCCCGCAATTTAAACAAAAATGATTTGCTTGTACTCTGGATGCTGGTAATATTAAGCTGTGCAATGTATTAAATGTAGAGGTTGGATTCATAATTATGGACCTACTTATCAATTTTAATGAAACATAATTATTTTGTTAGTGTGTTAAATCAGTAAATTCATGCTGAAAAAGAGGTAAAAAAAATAGAGGTGGCACAGTGGTGCAGCGGTAGAGTTGCTGACTTACAACGCCAGAGGCCCAGCTTCAATCTTGACTTAGGGTGCTGGCCTCTTCAGAGATGCTGCCTGAGCCCTCTGTGTTATTACAGGACTTTGTGTCTATCTCCTGCATTTAGAGGTGTCTGCTTACATCACAATAAGCAAGAGAATCAATGTTCATGCATCAGAGAGCACCCTCACTCAAATATCAATCAAATGTTAGCATTAATTTTTCAGTGCCTTCGTGTAAAAATGAACCTGCAAATTATAAACAGACACTGTATTGCAGAAACAGTTTTATATAGCAAATCACATGAGGGGTGATCTTATTGAGGTGCACAAAATCATGAGAGGAAAAGATTGGGTAAATGCACAGACTTTTGCCCAGAGTAGGGAAATCGAGAATGAGGGGATATAGGTTTAAGGTGCGAGGGAAAAGATTTAATAGGAGCCCGAGGGATAACTTTTTTACACAAAGGGTGGCAGGTATATGGAACGTGCTGCTGGAGGAGGTAGTTGAAGCAGGAACTATCATTATATTTTAGAGACATTTGGACAGGTATGTGGAATGGATAGGTTTAGAGGGATTTGAGCCAAGTGCGGGCAGGTAGGACAAGCATAGAAGGGGCATGTTGGTCGGCATGGGCAAACTGGGTCAAAGGTCTTGTTTCCACAATGCATGACTCTATGACTCCATGGGTCAGGCAGTATCTGTGGAACGATTGGACAAAGTTGGTGTTTTGAGTCGGGACCCTTCAGACAGATTCTTCTTCAGACTGATCAGTCTGAAGAACGTCCTGACCCGAAACTTTGCCAGTCCATTCCCTCCATATATGCTGCTTGACCCGCTGAGCTCCTCCAGCACTTTGTATTTTGCTCAGAATTCTAGCGTCTGCAGTTCCTTGTGTCCCCATCCACAGATTTATCCACGTTATTTATATACATGCATGAAGTCAACAATAATGTATGATCTTCATAGCCTCAACATCATCCTCCCATGGGCACAGGAGGCAGTCTTAGAGTTAGGTGGGAAAATAGAGTCTTAAATATACAAAAAAAAATAGTTTGATAGTTTAGTTTATTGTCACGTGTACCAGGTACAGTGAAAAGGTTTTTGGTTGCGTGTTATCCATTCAGTGAAGAGACTACATGATTACAATCAAGCCGTCCACAGTGTACAGCCTCAAGATAAAGGATATAGCATTTAGTGCAAAATAAAATCCAGTAAAGTCTGCTAAAAGATAGTCCGAGGGTCTCCAATGAGGTAAATGGACTGCTCTCTAGTTGATAGAATGGTTCAGTTGCCTGATAACAGCTGGGAGGAAACTGTCCCTGAGTCTGGAGGTTTGCATTTTCACACTTGTGCACCACTTGCTGAGTTACTCCACTAATTTATCTATCCACCTATTACCTCCCATGCTTTCTCCTGCCTCTCCTCTCTTCCAGATTTCTTTCCCTCCTCTATAATCAGTCTGAAGAAGTATCTTGTGTAAGAAGGAACTGCAGATGCTGGTTTAAACTGAAGATAGACACAAAAAGCTGGAGTAACTCAGCGGGACAGGCAGTATTTCTGGAGAGAAGAAATGGGTGACTTTCGGGTCGAGACCCTTCTTCAGACTGGTATCAAGAAATATCTATATTGGAAATGTCATCCATACATGTCCTCCAGAGATGCTGCCTCATCCACTGAGTTACTCCAGCACTTCTCAGCAAAGCCACCAGCATAATCAAGGAACACTCACCCCGGTCACTCCCTCTTCTTCCTAACCCTAACCCAGCAGGTCAGGCAGCATCTCTGGACAAAATGGATGTGTGATGTTTTGGATCGGGCCCACTCTTCGGACTGATGTAGTAGGTGGTAATAGGCGGACAGGTAAAAGGGGTTTTGATAGACAAAAAGACACAAATGTTGGAGTAATTTAGCTGGTCAGGCAACATCCCTGGATAAAATGGACAGATGACGTTTTGGGTTGGGAACTTTCTTCAGACTAATGTAATTGATGGTAATAGTTGGACACAGATGAGGTGGGGTAGTTTTGAGCGACAAAGGATACATAGCGCTGAAGTGACTCAGCGGGTCAGGCAGCATCTCTGGAGAACATGGATAGGTGACGTATCGGGTCGAGACTGTGGTGCTGTCCAAGGTGCTGAATTCAGAATACCCCATGACACTAAACTAAAGTCTACCGCTTGATCAAAAGGTAAATCCAGAAAGGTACGGCAATGATGTGTCCGAACCTTGCGTGGTTCTTGCGCCTGACACTGTGTCTGAACTTGAGACTGAAGTTATGTCTGTTCTTTCAGGACCGTCGCTACACTGACCTGTCGGAGGAGCAGTTGCCCTCCTGCGAGAGTCTGAAGGACACCATTGCCCGTGCCCTGCCCTTCTGGGAGGAGGAGATCGTGCCGCAGATTAAAGCCGGGAAGCGGGTGCTGATCGCGGCTCACGGCAACAGCCTGCGAGGAATCGTCAAACACCTGGAAGGTGAGTCACGGAGTCATATAGCGCGACAGGCTGTTCGGCCCAACCATTCTATGCTGGCCAATATGCCCCATCTAAGCTCGCCCCATCTGCCTGCGTTTGGGGACATACTCCCCTAAACCTTGGCTATCCATGTACCTGTCCAAGTGACTTTTAAATGCTGACAAAAAAGACACTAAGTGCTGGAGTACCTCAGCAGATCAGACAGCATCTCTGGAGAACATGGATAGGTGGCGTTATGGGTCGTAACCCTTCTTCAAACTGATTATAAGGTTTCAACCCACAACGTCGCCTATGCATGTTCTGCAGAGAGGCAGGAAATTCTTCTTCTTTATAAAAGCCTTGATTAGACTTAGCGGCACAATGGCACAGCTGATAGATCCACTGCCTCACAGCGCCAATGACTCAGGTTCGATCCTGACCTCGGGTGCTGTCTGTGTGCAGTTTGCATGTTCTCCCTATGACTGCGTGGGTCTTCTCCAGGTGCTTTCTTTTCCTTCCACCTCCCAAAGACGTGCAGGTTTGTAGGTTAATTGGCCTCTGTTAAATTGCCCCCAAATGTGTAGGGAGTGGATGCGAAAGTGGAATAACGTAGAACTAGTGTTGATGGCTGATCGATGGTCGGCTCGGAGTTACTGCATCTGTGCTGTAACTCGAAACTAAACTAAGACCATTTGTAATGCATTGAGACATATTGTCCTTGGAGGAATACAAGATTAAATAAATGAATTATTTAATGAGGATATAAATTGTCTTGAGTCTAGAAGATTAAGCAGTGATCCAATTGAGGTGCTTTGAGATGACTGAATGATTCAAAAGACTTATATTGTAGTGGACATGGAGCTGTCCGTCGAAGAATGAAGCAGCACACGAAGTTGGTCCAACACCACTTTAATTCCGTACACCACTCCTCTCTCCTCTCTCTGCCGAGCTACAGCTTCCCATCCCCCCCCCCGGGGCACCTCGTGACCTCTCCCGAGCCAAAGGTTATGTACTGTGCGTGGTTCACCACCAGGGGGCGCTAAATGTACCCCCCCCCATGTCCAATACAAAATTTGTGGGCCCATGTCGCAGCACCCGAAAAGGACCTTCATACGGGCGCTGCAAGGGTGACCAGTGTGCATCGCGGCGAAGGAAAACATAAGATACGAGCTGTCGGCGAGAGCCGGAGGCACATACGATGGAGTGACACCATCCATGCCGAGACGTCGTTGGGACAGGAGACTGGGCGCCGAGCCTCTCCTGCAGACGGACCAACATGGATGACGGTGACTCCTGGGGGCCGCCTGCGGTTGGAATAAATTCCCCGGGCACGGAAAGCGGAAAGCCGTAAACCAATTATTCCTCGGCCTGTTGAAACCATACCCGCGGCTGGTTGGTCCAGAAAGCCGCCGCCGACCAGGCCCAACTCGCCCTGAAACTGCCCACTTTCTGGACCGCCCAGCCGCGGGCATGTATGGTTTCAACAGGCCGAGGCGCAGTTTTATCACGTCGGGGTCACCAGATGTGGCGGACACGGAGCTGTCCGTCGAAGAATGAAGCAGCACACAAAGTTGGTCCAACAACACTTTAATTCCGTACACCACTCCTCTCTCCTCTCTGCCACGCTCCAGCTTCCCATACCTCCCCACCCCACCCCAGGGCACCTTGTGACCTCTCCCGAGCTGAAGGTTATGTACTGAGCGTGGTTTACCACCAGGGGCCGCTGGAGTTTCTTCTCGACTGCATCAGCCTAGTGTCAGCAATTCCCTGTGCAAAAAAGAACCCTAAAAATCTATAACTTTCTCCATGTGAAAAGTTTTTACGGCTCTTTGTAGTTTTCGAGTTGCCGCATTCTTTTCAACCCTCACCCAAGGCCTCTGTGCTAGGGACACAAAATACTGGAGTAACTCAAGTAGCATCAGGTTGGATCCTGACTACAGCTGCTGTCTGTATGGAGTTTGTACCTTCTCCCTGTGACCATGTGGGTTTCCTTTGGATACCTCAGACACTCCAAAGACGTACAGGTTTATAAGTTAAAGTTGTAAATTGCTCCTAGTGTGTATGATAGTGCTAGTGTACGGGGTGATCGCTGGTTGGCGTGGACTCGGTTGGCCGAAGGGCCTGTTTCCACACTGTATCCATACAGAATGCATCCGTAGTCAAGATCGAACCAGGATTTCTGGCACTGTGATGCAACAACTCTACTGCTGCGCCACAGTGCTGCCCCCACGGGACATTTTGAATGAGTTGGGCCGAATGGACTGCTTCCGTGCTGTGTGGCTCCAGGGCAGGTTTGGGAAGGTGAATGGAGGGTTGTTCTTGACGCCGTGATCTTTCCCTTTGTTTGGCAGGCATGTCTGAAGAAGCCATCATGGAGCTGAACCTTCCGACGGGAATCCCCATCATGTACGAGCTCGACAAGAACCTTAAGCCAGTCAAGCCCATGCAATTCCTGGGAGATGAGGAGACAGTGCAGGCAGCCATGGCTGCCGTAGCAGCCCAGGGCAAAGCGAAGAAATGAAGCTCGGCACAAAGAGAGCGCAGCCTCCTGTAGAAAGATCAGTAGAAACCCACCATATAGCTTCTCAGAAATATTCTATAACTGGTTCTGCAAAACCATGAGACCACATAGCTCCTTCGTTTTGGAACACAAAGTGCTGGAGTAATTTGGCGGGTCAGGCAGCACCTCTGGAGGACGTGGATAGGTGACGTTTTGGGTCAGGACCAATCTTCAGCGTCTGAAGCACACAGATGGTAGTGGAGGCCAAGTCATTGGGTGTTTCTAAAGCAGATGTTGACAGGTTATTGATTAGGAAAGGCGTCAAAGGTTATGGGGTGAAGGCAAGAAAATGGGGTTGGGGATGGATAGATCAGTCATGATAGAATGGCAGAGCAAACTCGATGGGCTGAATGGCCTAATTTTGCTCTTATGGTAATGGATCATTTACTCCAAAGATGTTGCCTGACCCGCTTCATTACCCAGCATTTTATGTTTTAGGCAAGATTCCAGCATCTGCAGTTCCTTATGCCTAGTACGTGCTTATGCAAGGAATGTGCCTTGGTGCTCCGCTCACAAATGACAACACAAACATACAGTTATCATTTAAGAATAAAGCATAAACACATCGAAACAATAAGGATACAACATTACAGTCTAAACATGTGGGTGTAAATAAACCAGAGCAAAAACGAGACTACAGGGTGAAGTCTCTGGCCATGGGATTGGGGAGTGGGTTGCTGTTGCGGTTGACCATTTTGTGGCGTCGGCCCCTGGCCTCCAGGGTCTTGAACCACATGCTGTTGTGGTGCTTCATACCTGCCTGGAGATCCTTTCTCCACCTCCCCCGGTCACCTTGACAAGGAATTACTAATAAATCTAAAAGGGATTCAGGTGAAATTATTTTACCTAGTATCCGTACACTACGGATAGATTTAGGTTTATTCAGCTTTGGTTTGCGTGCTATCCAAACAGAAACAGATTGTATATAAATACAATCAAGTCAAACACCAGCGCAAAAGGTACAACAAAGTGGATGATACAGAATGCAGAGTATAGTTCTCAGTATTCCATAGACAAAGTCCAATGTCCGCAATGGGGTAGAAGTGAATTGGACAGTACCCTAGCTAATGGAAGGACCGTTCAGAAGCCTGATAACAGAGGGAAAGAAGATGTTCCTGAGTCTGGTGGTGCACGCCTTCAAGCTTCTGTACCTTCTGCCCGACGGGAGCAGGGGGGGGGGGGGTGGCGGGGGGCAAGGAAGAAGGAATGAGCAGGATAGGACAATTATGTTGATTATGTTGGCTACTTGTTTACTAATTTGGAGAAAGATAATTTCCTTCACTTAACAGTAGTTAGGTTATTTCAGTAAGTATCGGTTTATCTCTGTCACAGTAATTCAGAGGTGTCAGTGTTTGCCTTCCAAGATAAAGTCAGCTAGCTCTTTGAAAATTAAATCATCAATGGCATAGTCACAGCGCCAGAGACCCAAGTTCAATCCTGACTATGGGTACTGTCTATACGGAATTTGCATGTTCTATCTGTGACCGCATGGGTTTCCTCCTCATGTTCCATTTTCCTCCCATATCCCAAAGACGTGCAGATTTGTAGGTTAATCACCTTCTGCAAATTTTCCCTAGTGTGTAGGATAGAACTAGTGATGATTGTTGGTCAGCGCGGACTCGGTGGGCCGAAGGGCCTGTTTCCACTCTGTATCTCTAAAACAAAAAATTAAAACTAATCTGGGATTTTTGCTTGTGTACTTCACTGAACTATATGCAAAAAATAATAATTTCACTGTAACTCTGTTCATGTGATAATAAAGAACCATTGTGGACGGGTTACCCAGCTTCGCGGCAGGCGAGCAGGACTTGCTGACGGGGGGGATAGGCACGGCACCAGTCTGCCACGCGGCACCACCTATCACCTGCCACGCTTTGTCCTGCCCCCTCCTCTCTTCCAGCTTTCTTCCTGACTTCCCCCACCCCCTCCATAGTCAGTCTGAAGAAGGGTCCCAACCCGAAACGTCACATTTCCATGTTATCAAGAGAAACTCCCTGACCTGCTGAGTTACTCCAGCGCTTTGTGTCTTTTTTGTAAACCAGCATCTGCAGTTCCTCATGTCTCCATATGACACTGCAAATGTGTTTGGTGAAGTTTACAGAGACTTTGCTGGTGGTGTAGGGACATACGGATTAGCGGGGGGGTCTCGAACCCTCGGTTGGGCTAACGAGTCACGGGATGCGGGAGCGCGAGGTATAGTTGTGTCTGGCGCCCAGCTGGAGAGATGAGATTAGATTGTATTGGCTAGTTAAGTAGTGTGTGTCCAAAGTAAGCAGTTGCAGTTTGTTACGGTTACCTACGAATAAAGACCTTTGAACAATAACGCTCGTTTTGGACTCACCACATTGGTGACCCGAACGCGAAGAACACGCAGAATGTCGCAAGTGGGAGCGAGCGCGGGCGAGGTGCACCTACCGCCGTTCTGGGCCCATCAGCTGCACCTGTGGTTTGTACAGGCGGAGTCGCAGTTCCATATTAAAAAGGTGGATTGCGAACTGGAGAAGTTCCACCACCTCGTGAGCTGTCTGCAGGTGGAGGTGGCGGCGAGGGTCAGTCAATATCTGACCAGTCCACCCCAAACGGAGCAGTACGTGGGGCTCAAGAGGCTCCTACTGAAGAAATTCAGCTGGAGCCAGAACCAGCGGGCTCTGAGGCTGCTCCATCTACCAGCGCTGGGTCAGCGGCTGCCGTCCGAGTTGATGACGGAAATGCTGACCTGGGTGGGCGACCATCAGCCGTCCATGATGTTCGAGGCGGCATTTCGAGAGAAGCTACCCCAGGACGTCAGGCTGGTGTTGGCCGACGTCTCGTTTGACGACCCGGAAACGTTCGCCGAGAAAGCCGACGTGCTCGTCAGGGAGCGGCACACCCGGGACGACTCGGTCAATCGTGTCTCGAGGCCCAGCGGCAGTCGGGGGAGCGGCCGGGAGAGCGACGGCTTGGCCGCTATTTCGCAGTCTGCCAGGCAAGAGGGGGCTGCAGAACATGTTTATTGGTCGCGGGCACAACCAGCACGGCAGAATAAAAGCGGTTGGTGTTTCTTCCATCGGCGGTGGGGCAGTGACGCCCGAAGTTGCAGAGCCCCGTGTACGTTTCCGGGAAATGCCTGGGTCGATCGAACGTAGAGGCAGTTTCGATTGGCCGTAATTGCCGCCTCTACGTGACGGACCAAGAGACCGGGATTGTGTTTCTGGTGGATACGGGAGCGGTTGTGAGTATTGTGCCTCCCGACGGCTGTGAAGTTCAAGCGGGGGGGAAGGGGCCGCCCCTTATTGCAGTGAACGGTAGCGCCATCCGCACTTACGGTAAGAGGACTATGTCCCTGTCATTTGGGTCTAGGACCCACCGTTGGAATTTCATCGTGGCGGATGTGGGCCAGGCCATTTTGGATGCAGACTTCCTATGGGCGTTTTCGTTGGTCGTAGACGTCCACGGTAGCGGCCTGCAGCCCTCGGCCGACGTACGGCCCCGAAGTACTGGGCCTGCGGCCCCTCCAAGCGCCGCCCCACCCAGTTCAGCGATCCAGGCCATCACGGCCCTCGGTCAGTTCGATGCGGTCCTAGCGGAGTTCCCGCAGTTCCTCGTTCAGCGGTTCGATGCACCTTCCGAGAAGCATGGGGTGGTGCATTTCATTCCGACCGAGGGCCCGCCGGTTTTTGCCCGGGCACGGCGCCTCCCACCCGAAAAGCTGGCCATGACTCGAGAGGAGTTCCTGAACTTGGAGAGGCTGGGAATTGTGCGGCCTTCAAGTAGTCCGTGGGCCTCACCCTTGCACATGGTTTCCAAAGCATCTGGGGGGTGGAGACCATGTGGGGATTTCCGACGACTTAACGCGGCAACACGGCCGGACCGCTACCCGATTCCGCACATACAGGACTTCTCAGCTAGCCTGGAGGGGGCTACAATTTTTTCGAAGATCGATCTGGTGCGGGGGTATCATCAGATCCCGGTCCATCCGCTGGACATCCCAAAGACGGTTACCATTACTCCGTTCGGATTGTTTGAGTGGTTGCGCATGCCTTTCGGCCTTAAAAACGCAGCTCAGGCATTTCAGCGTCTCATGGACCTTGTGGGTCGAGGTTTGCCGTTCGTGTTTATTTATCTCGATGACATTTTGATTGCCAGCCAGGAGCACTTAGTCCACCTCCGCACTATATTCCAGAGGCTGCAGGACCACGGCCTGATTCTGCACCCGGACAAATGCCAATTCGGCCTGTCGGTGGTAGATTTTTTGGGTCACCGGGTTACATCGGCCGGAGCCACCCCTTTGCCAGCTAAGGCGGAGGCGGTCCGCTCTTTTCCACGTCTTACTACCATCAAGGGATTGCAGGAATTCGTAGGCATGGTGAACTTTTATCACCGGTTCGTGCCTGCAGCAGCTCGGGTCATGCGCCCCCTTTTTCTATGCCTCGCGGGTAACCCCGCAGAGTTGGTATGGTCCGCATCTGCAGAGACGGCTTTTGTCGCGGTCAAACAGGCCCTCGCCAACGCCACCATGCTGGTGCACCCGCGCTCCTCCGCCCCCACGGCGCTGACGGTGGACGCCTCAGACTTGGCGATGGGTGGGGTTTTGGAGCAGCAGGTCGAAGGTCAATGGCAGCCCCTGGCGTTTTTCAGCCGGCAGCTCTCGCGAGCCGAGCTCAAATATAGTGCGTTTGATAGGGAGCTCCTGGCCCTCTATTTAGCAGTCCGCCACTTCCGCTATTTTTTGGAAGGCCGTTCTTTCGTGGCCTACACGGATCACAAACCTCTAACATTCGCTTTTGCTAAGGTTTCTGATCCGTGGTCAGCTCGCCAGCAGCGGCACCTCACCCTAATTTCGGAGTTTACCACCGATGTCCGTCATATTGCGGGTAGGCTTAATACTGTTGCTGATGCCCTGTCCCGGCCGGCCATTCCCTCCGTTGCCGTGGTAGGCGGACAGGTGGATTTCCAGGAGCTAGCGGAGGCTCAGCACCTGGAAAAAACGGCCGAGGTGTACGCCTCCACAGCCTCGGGACTGCGTTTGGAGCAGGTGGCGTGTGGCCCCACAGGTACCAAGTTGTGGTGTGACGTTTCCCTTTCACGCCCTCGCCCGGTGGTGCCTGCCGCCCTGCGGCGTATGGTTTTTGAGGCCATTCACGGCCTGGCACATCCGTCCATCAGGGCGACTTCGGCCATGGTGGCCGCCCGGTTTGTCTGGCACGGCCTGCGGAAGCAGGTGGCGGCCTGGGCACGGGCCTGTATTCCGTGCCAAACCTCCAAAGTTCATCGCCATGTCCAGCCCCCATACCAGAGTTTCGAGGTTCCCCCAGTCCGTTTGTTCCACATCCACGTGGATTTGGTGGGTCCATTGCCTTATTCCAGGGGTTATACTCATCTCCTGACGGTGGTGGATCGGTTTACACGTTGGCCGGAGGTGCTCCTATTGTCGGACACCTCGGCGGCCTCCTGTGCACGGGCCCTGGCGTTGCATTGGGTGGCCCGTTTCGGCGTACCGGCTATCATCACCACAGATCGGGGAGCCCAGTTCACCTCCTCCCTCTGGGCCGCGCTGGCACAGTTGTATGGGTCTCGCTTACAGCAGACCACCGCCTACCATCCTCAATCCAACGGGATGGTTGAGCGCTTCCATCGGCAGCTTATGGCGTCCCTCTGTGCCCGACTGACCGGCCACGATTGGGCTGACCAGCTGCCTTGGGTCCTCCTCGGCATTCGTACGGCCCCAAAGGCCGAGCTAGGCACATCCTCGGCCGAGCTCGTCTACGGTTCGCCCCTACGGGTACCAGGTGACATCCTCCCTTCCGCCCCCGCTTTGCCACCACCCGTTACGTCGGTGTTGGGTTCCCTCCGGGCACGGGTAGGTTCTCTGGCTCCAGTCCCGACCTCCTGGCACGGAAGCGCGGCGGTCCACGTCCCGTCGGACTTGCGGGACTGTGATTTCGTGTTCCTGCGGAAAGATTCCCACTGCCCCCCTCTTCAGCCGGTTTATCAGGGCCCGTTTCAGGTACTGAAGAGAGGGGCTGTCACTTTTACCTTACAGGTGGGTAATCGCCAGGAACTGGCCGCCCCCCTGGTGCCGCCAGCGGCGCCTTGTTTGCCACCCCTCAGCCCCCCGCCGCCTATGGTTGGGCCCGGGCCCCCGTTCCCGATCAAGCGCTCTCCGTCGCCTACGCCCTCCACTTCCGGGGCCCCTCCATCGCCTCCGGCGGCGGCGACCTCCCCGCCTCCCGTCACATTGGCGGTATCGGTTTCCCCCCTCCGTACGCGTTCCAGGAGGGAGGTCCGGGCACCCGTGAGGTACGGTTTCGAGGGTTCTGGGGGGGGGGTCATGTAGGGACATACGGATTAGCGGGGGGTCTCGAACCCTCAGTTGGGCTAACGAGTCACGGGATGCGGGAGCGCGAGGTATAGTTGTGTCTGGCGCCCAGCTGGAGAGATGAGATTAGATTGTATTGGCTAGTTAAGTAGTGTGTGTCCAAAGTAAGCAGTTGCAGTTTGTTACGGTTACCTACGAATAAAGACCTTTGAACAATAACGCTCGTTTTGGACTCACCACAGTGGTACCAAAGATAGACAAAGTGCTGAAGTAACTCAGTGGGTCAGGCAGCATCTCTGGGTAAAAAGGATGGGTGACTTTTTGGGTCGGGACCCTTCGTCAGACAGACCCGACCTGAAACGTCACCCATCATTTTCTCCAGAGATGCTGTCTGACTTTATGTCTATCTTTGGTATCAACCAGCATCTGCAGTTTTTTGTTTCAACACTTTGCTGGTGGTACTTCTGTACAGCTCCATAGTCCTGCCCCTCTCTGTGGAACAATTCTCATCAGGCCTGAGGCCATAGGTAGATTCACAAATGCTGGAGTAACTCAGCGGGACAGGCAGCATCTCTGGATAGAAGGAATGGGTGACGTCTCGGGTCGAGACCATTCTTCAGACTGAGTCAGGGGAGGGGGAGACTAGAGACATGGAAGGGTAAGCTGTGAAAACGACAGGTCAAAGCAGACAATGCTCAAGGAAAGACACAAAATGCTGGAGTAACTCAGCGGGACAGGCAGCATCGGTGACGTTTTGGGTTGAGACCCTTCAGACATCTCCAGAAAATGTAGAATGGTTTATGGTTAGCTGAGGAGAAGGTGGCAACGAGACATACAATCAGTAAAATGAATCAGGAGTCATGAGGCCAATCCATAGATACTTAGACAATAGGTGCAGGAGTAGGCCATTTGGCCCTTTGAGCCAGCACCGCCATTCAATGTGATCATGGCTGATCATTCTCAATCAGTACCCCGTTCCTGCCTTCTCCCCTTCTCCCTTGATTCCGCTTGCCCTAAGAGCTCTATCTAACTCTCTTTTGAATATATCCAGTGAATCGGCCTTCACTGCCTTCTGAGGCAGAGAATTCCACAAATTCACAATCCTCTAGTTGAAAAAGTTTTTCCTCATCTCAGTTCTAAATGGCCTATCCCTTATTCTTAAACTGTGGCCCCTGGTTCTGGAATCAAAGGTATCTGGGTAGGAAGGTGGCGCAGCGGTAGAGTTGCTGCCTTACAGCGCCAGAGACCTGGGTTCAATCCTGACTACGGGTGCTATCTGTATGGAATTTGTACGTTCTCCACCCGTGACCGTGTGGGATTCCTCCGAGATCTTCGGTTTCCTCCCACACTCCAAAGACGTACAGGTATGTAGGTTAATTGACTTGGTATAAGTGTAAATTGTCCCTAAGGTAGGATAGTGTTCGTAAGGTCATAAGGAATAGGAATAGCATTAAGAGTATCGGCCCATCAAGAGTAACCCGCCATTCATTCGTGGCTGATCTATCTCTCCCTCCTAACCCCATTCTCCTGCTTTCTCTCCATAACCTCTGACACCAGTACTAATCAAGAATCTATCTATCTCTGCCTTAAAAATATTCACTGGTCGCCGCGGACTCGGTAGGCCGAATGGCCCGTTTCCGCGTTGTATCTCTCAACTAAACAATGAACACACTGGGGTGAAGATAGACCTAACATGCTGGAGTTACTCAGTGGGACAGGCAGCATCTGTGGAGAGAAGGAGTGGGTGATGTTTTGGGTCGAGACCCTTCTTCAGACGTGAGTGGTGGAAGCCACCAACCTTCCCGAAGCCCATTGGGCACGTGTGGGCGTCAACACGCATCTGATTGGACGACGCTTGCACAGTCTGGCTGTTAATTGGACGAGGCTGGAGGAGCCTGCGCGAGTCCGACGTAGCTGATTGGAGAAGGCTGGAAAGTCAGGCATACTTGATTGGAGAGGATGAGGAGCGAAGCACGTGATTGGGGCGAGGGGTGAGGGGGGTTGAGACGCAGCTGATGGGGCGGGGCGAGGAATGAGGCGAAGCTGATTGGTGGAGACTGGGCGGGCCGGCGCAGCTGATTGGAGGAGGCTGTGGAGTCACGTGAAGCTGCCGGCGGGGCACGAGCGGAGTTCGTTTACTTTTCAAACTTGCCCCGGGGAGGGGGAGCAGTGTCCGCGAGCGCGTGGCCGCGGGGAGGGGGCAGCAGTGTCCGCGAGCGCGCGGCCGCCGAGAGTGCAGTGTCCGTGAGGCGCGGCCCCGAGGAGGGGGATCAGTGTCCGCGAGCGCGTGGCCGCGGGGAGGGGGAGCAGTGTGTCCGTGAGCGCGCGGCCGCGGGCACTGTCACCGTGCGCGGGCACGTTCTCTCAGCCATGTCACCGGGACCTGTCCTCGGGTCTGACAGCTGAGGGGGGTGGGAGCAGGACAGGGCGGGTGGGGGCAGGATAGGGCGGGCGTAGTCTAGTTGTAGTTCAGGGTAAGGGGGGCAGTTGGGGTCGTGCTGCCCTCTGTGGAGTAGTTTCAATCAAGGTCCTGGGGGGCAATTGGGGTTCTAAGGTCCTGAGGGGCATTTGGGGTCCTGTGGGAGAGTTGGGGGGTTGTATGGGACAGTTTTTATTGAGAGGCATTTGAGGTCCTCTGGGGCAGTTGGGTTGTGGAGCAGACACAGTGGTGGGTAGTTGGCATTGTGTGGTCCTTGGGGTCCTGAGTTTTGTGGGTTAGTTGGCATCCAGGGGCAGTTACTTGCGAGTCGTGCACCAAGGCACATTCCTTGTATGTGTACATACTTGGCCAATAAACTTATTCAATTCAATTGGTGATGTAGGATCTTGTGGAACAGTGAGGATCGTTGGCACTTGTGAGCAGCAGGGGTCCAGGGGTCAATTAGTATTTTGACCGGTGTTGGGCTGGGGATATTTGTCTGGCAGGCTGGTAATTGGGGCCTTGGGTTATTTGGGATCTCTGCTGCTGTAAAAAAAAAAATTAGGGTACTGTACTTAGTTCTGGGGTGACCCTGAGCTCTGTTGGGGTCTCTGTAGTCGGAGAGTAAAGTAGACAGTTACAAAAGGGATAACTGGGCCATTAGGGCTGGAGACACCCTGTGTGGGTTGTCCTGGAGGATACTACAGCCATGAAATGTCTCCTGATTGCCAGTGAGAGTGCTCAGGTCCTCTTTTACTGGACGGACCAAGACTTTGAAGCACGACTGAGACAACAGTTCGAAAATTTGCCGGAGCAACACGGAGAGGTAAAACTGAGACTGCCAGCGGGTGTTGACAATTTGAAGTGTATTTCCACTTTAATTGCACACATGTCCATTCTTCCTATATCTACCTGGAGTATTCTCAACCTCCTTCTCCCCATTCCAGTCCGACATAGGCTTGAAAGCACGCACTACCAGACTCGGGAACAGCTTCTTCCCCTCTGCTATAAAGGCTTCTAAACAGTCCTTCCTTAAGCTAGGGTACTGCCCGATTCACCTTTACCCCCATTGCGGACATTGGACGTTATCATTGGAACTGATGCGCTACAATATTGAGAACTATATTCTGCACTCTGTATCTTCCCCAGTGCTCTACCTATTATACTTGAATTTAATTTGATTGTAACTGCATATGGTACATCTGAAGATGGACACAGAAAGCTGGAGTAACTCTGCGGGACAGGCAGCATCTCTGGAAAGATCTGATCTGTTTGGATAGCATGCAAAACAAAGTTGTTCACTGTACCTCAATACACATGACACCAATAAGCCTAAACCTGAATCTTGTCACCGAAGCTTGCCTGGTTAATTGGACCAACTTTGCTGCAAGGTTGCCAGACTGGGAACGTAGATGTTTCAAGTGAAGACCAAATTTGTTTATCGTCCCTAGTAATTCTCTAAAATTGAGTTGAGTCACCTCTGTGTTCTAGGTTGTAGAGACGGGGAGTTGTTTATGTTTGTGTGGTTTCACCTTGATAGTTTCGTACTAATAGTTAACAAAAAAAATCTGAGTCATACAGCAGAGAAGGAGCCCTTTGGCCCAACTCATCCATGCTGACCAAAAGACCCATTTGCCTGTGTTTGACCCATATCCCTCTCAACCAGGTAGATGGGATTTAAGGGATGAAGAAAGCATGCGCTATCTGTGACACTACAGGATCAAGGAGCTGAGTTGTCTTCTGTTCCTCCCACTGGCTCTTCCAGTTGTCTCTTCCTAGGTCTGTGCTATATGCACTGATGTTCTATTTCTAATATGGTGATGAGTTAATACATTATAGGAGCAGAAATAGGCAATTTGGCCCATCAATACTCCGCCATTCAATCATGGCTGATCTATCTTTCCCTCTCAGCCCCATTCTCGTGCCTTCCCATGATCCCTGACACCCGTACTAATCAAGAATATGTCAATCTCTGCCTTAAAAATATCCATTAACTCGGCCTCCACAGCCTTCTGTGGCAATAAATTCCACAGATTCACTACCCTCTGACTAAAGAAATTCCTCCTCATCATTCTTTTTATTCGTCTTTTTATTCTGAGGCTATGGCCTCTAGTCCGAGATTCTCCCACAATGGAAACATCCTCTCTGTATCTACTCTATCCAGGCCTTTCACTATTCGGTAAGTTCCAATGAGGTTTCCCCTCATCCTTCTAAACTCTGGCCCAGTGCCGTCAAACGTTCATCATATGTTAACCCAATCATTCCTGGAATCATTCTCGTAAACCTTCACCGCCAGCACATCTTTCCTCAGATATGGGGCCCAAAACTGCTCACTATACTCCAAATATGGAGTGACCAGTGCTTTATAAAGTCTCAGATGATGAGATGGCCAACTCTAGAATTCGACCAATGAACCGTCCAAAATCAGGCAGCTCGGCAAAGACTTATCTTCTTGCTCGCTTCAATGGATCTGTTTCCCACAGAGCCTTTGCTCTTGCTTTGGGTATGTTTTTTTTTTCTTTTTTCAGAAGCAATTTAAGAGATGATTTTGCCGACATTTTATTTTGGAGTGTGAGAAATTTTAGAAATGTGAACCTAATGAACAATTTTGCACAAAAAGGAAAGCACCACATTAGCTGTGGGCCAGGCATATTTTTTTTAATGTACAGGGGTGATTGTTGGAATTGGGAGCTCAGATGTACAAGAATGTATAATGTGGATAAAGTGCGCTTTGTGTTTGCAGACTCGTGTCCCGGCCTTTGAGGACAGCATCAACACTCTATTTGCACCACTTCTCATTTCTTGCATCACCCTGATTGAGAAGATCTCTGATACGTACACCTCCTTTATCAGTGAGAACAATTACCTCTTCACACTCCACCAGGTAAAGCAGTTCAAGATTTCCATGTGTCTACACTTTTCTTGGGTAGAATGCTGTGGATTTGGGATTTGTTGGATTTTACAATAAAATATTGATCAACTTGCCCATGCAGACTCTACTCACACCTTCCTGCATTTGGCACATATCGTTCTAAACCTTCCCTATTCATAACTATTGGATCCATATCTTCGGAAAGTTCTATCTAAGAGAATCGTGGGTGTGAAGTTGCAGAAGGCTGAGATAGATTTGCGGACTATAGGGGAATTGAGGATTTGGGGATTGGGTGAGAAAATGGAGTTAAAGCTGAAGATCAGATCAGGCACAATACTGAACGGTGGAGCAGGCTTGAGAAGTAGCAAAAACATTCTTCTATGGTTAATCTTCTTAAGAGATCTTCTTACAACATTTAAATAGAATCAATTTGTAAAGCCCATTTAGGCTACGATATTCTAGAGCTAACCAGAGCAGACATATTGTCAAATATGTTTACAAAATGGTTGTGCATTCATTAACCAAATACTAAACTTCCCTGTGCCCCACCTGGGTGTACACCCATTTCCCCCCTCTTCCTACATCTCTCCCTCTGGCTTTGTATTTTAACCATGTTGTAACCACCTTCCTCCTCACCCAGATTATATATCTTACTCCACACTTCTTTGCACTTTCAGTCTGCTACACTTTGTATCTTCCTTCAGTCCCATTAAAATTATTTCACACCTAACCCACATTTGATTTTCTTGGCCTTAACAATCAATGGTGCAATTGAAAGGTTAGTGAATCTCCAGCTAACCAAAGCATTGTTACTTTAACGTAATAAAAAGGAACAGCAAATTCTGGTTTATACCAAAGATAGACCTAAAATGCTGGAGTAACTCAGTGGGTCAGGCAGCATCTCTTGAGAAAATGGAAAGGTGACGTTTTGGTTTGGGAGCCTTCTTCAGACCAAAGGGTCTAGACCCCATATCACCTATCCATTTTCTCCTGAGATACTTCCTGACCCGCTGAGTCACTCCAGCATTTTCTGTTTATCAATTTTATTTTAAAATGAATTGTTACCCGTTTAAAAGATTGAAAGAATCTTTAAGAATGAAGCTCCATCTTTAACCCGAGTTTGGTTTCTTTGGATTTTAGTTCGGTGAGTGCACTTATATCGCAGTGAATGGAGATGGTTCGGAGAATGAGGATGATTTGCGACGAAAGATATTTGTGCTGAAGAAGATGATAGATTTGCGGTTTGGATTAGTGACTCTGGATGCTGGCATCCTAAAGAAAACGTACGTAACACTGGTTTTGAGATTATTTTTACTGGTTCAGTATATTTTCCTTCAACTTGCAGATGTTCATTTGTTCCTTTCGTTCAGATAGGTGACATGCATAAGTCGAGCTAGAAAGACAGAGATGTAGCATGGAAACAAACCCAATGGCCCACTGTCCACGCTGACCATCAACCACCCTTTACATTAAACCTACCCTAATTAAAACATCAAACATTAAACAGCACAAGAACAAGCCCTACGACTCACAATGTTTGTGTCAAACATGATACTACGTTAAACTGATCTCGTGTCTGTACATGATCCATATCTCTTCTCTGTACTTCCACGTGCCTATCCAAGAGCCTCTTAAATACCACTATCTTATCTGCCTCCACCGCCACCCTTGGCAGCGGGTTCCCCCGAAGGGGATGTCAACAGGTGAGGGGCATGGTCGTAGCATAGTGCACTCACTTAAGAATTGGCAATGAGATATTTCTTCCTGAAGGATTGCATATAGACTCATAGAGTCATACAGAATGGAAACAGGGCCTTCGGCCCAACTTGCCCACATCGACTCTAATCACATCTGCCCACATTGGGAGAGGTGCTTCCATTTTACTAAGGCTGCTCTGTGAGTTTAGTTGGCTTGGTATGCCATAAAGACTATATTTGATCTTGTAATCCTTGCATTGATTCCTTCCATTTTGTTTCCTACATCCCTTTCAAATGCGCTCTTACCAATATCTTCTATTTTCTCAGGTTGCGGCCCCAAGACACTGAGCAACGGTGCAAGGTATGGAAGATGCTTCAGGACCTGCTGATCACTTACAGCCGCCTGAGGGAGGAAGACCAGAGTTTCCTTGTCGAGGTGACGCAATGTTACTTGTGCTTGATTATGCTGCCTGCTTTCTTGGGTCACTTTGAAATGTCGATGGTAGGAAGTCTGGTCTGTATGATGGACTGGGCTACATTCACATCTTTCTGCAATTTTCTGGGCCAGAGCTGTTCTCAAACCAAGCTGTGATGCATCCCAATAGTATGTTTTCTATAGTTTATCTGTAGCAATTAGTAATTGTTGGAAATATACTGGTTTTCTGAGTAAGTAGAGGCGTAGATGTTTGTTCTTGGCCATTGCTTGAACGTGGCTGGTTCAGGACAATTTCTTAGTGATATTTATGCCTGGGAACTTGAAGCTCTCGACCATATCCAGGTAGGCACCATTGATGCTGATTCCAAAAATTCAAAATCCAAAATAGCTTTATTTGTCATTCGTTCAGAACGAGATTACTTAGCCAGCAGTACAAAAAAACACAAGACACAACCCCAACACAAACATCCATCACAGTGACTCCAAACACCCCCTCACTGTGATGGAGGCCAAAAACTTCCCCTCTCTCTTCCCCCATGCCCCTCCCACGTACAGACAACTCGACCTCTACCGAGGCGACCGACCCGCACAGCCCCCGCAAGGAGATGGAAAGTCCACGCGGCCGAGCCGCACCGGGCGATGGAAAGTCCCGCGGCCGCGCCGTGCTGGAAAGTCCCGCGGCCGAGCCGCACCGGACGATAGAAGGCCCCGCGACCGCACCGGGCGATAGAAGGCCCCGCGGCCGCACTGGGCGCTGTTCAGTCCCGTGGCCACACCGCACCGGGCGATGGAAGGCCCCGCGGCCGAGCCGCACCGGGCACTGTTCAGTCCCGCGGCCGAGCCGCACCGGGCGATGGAAGGCCCCGCGGCCGAGCCGCACCAGGCGATAGAAGGCCCCGCAGCTGCATCGGGCGCTGTTCAGTCCCGTGGCCGCGCCGGGCGATGGAAGGCCCCGCGGCCGAGCCGCACCGGGCACTGTTCAGTCCCATGGCCGAGCCGCACCGGGCGATGGAAGGCCTCGCGGCCAAGCCTCGCCCCGAGGAAGAGACCTAAAAAAAGAAAGATTTCCCCCCCCCCCCCCGCTTCCCCCCCACATACACCCCCCCCCACACATACACGCCACCCCCCCACACATACACGCCCCCCCCCCCCCCCACACATACACAACCAAAACAAAACACCCCAACACCAACACCAACACACCAACAAACAAAAAAGGACAAAGGACAAACAGACTGCCAGCGAGCCGCAGCCGTTAGGCGCCGCCACACGTGAGCTATGTGTACTCCATTTTCCTTCCTGAAGCTTGTCTCTAATCTGCTGCAGTGTGGTCCGGTGATACTTTAGTTTATTGTCACGTGCACCGAGGTACAGTGAAAATCTTTTTTTTCTTGCATGCTATCCAGTCAGCAAAAAGACTATATGTGATTTAAATCAAGCCTTCCACAGTGTACAGATACAGGATAAAAGGAATAAAGATAAGATTATCGTGCAAGAGAAAGTCCAGAAAATTCATATTAAATATATTCCGAGGGTCTCTAATGAGGTAGATGGTAGGTCAGGACCACTATCTAGTGGATGGTAGGATGGTTCAGTTGACAGATAATAGTTCAGAATACACTGTCCCTAGAGGTGAGTGTTTTCACACTTCAGTACTTCTTGCCCGATGGAAGAAGGGTGAAGAGGGCAAGTGTTAGTGTGCATTTACTGACCCATTTCAGTACTTATGCAATCTTACTCCCGTGACAGTAACTCAACTTTGTTACAATTAGAAAACAAGGCTTCCCATTCATACTCTGAAGAAGGATCTCGACCCGAAACATCACCCATTCCTTCTTCCCAGAAATGCTGCCTGTCCCACTGAGTTACTCCAGCTTTTTGTGTCTATCTTCTCATTCATACAGCTCTTCAAATCCTTATGCTATCCCATGGCACTTTATAGCCATTGAATATCTTTTGAAGTCTGAATATCTTTATAGCCAATGAATATGTTTTGAAGTTTCAAAGTCTTGTAACGTAGTCCTACCGCAGCCAGTAAGTGCATAGTTATTGTCTACAAATAGCAACATGACAATGCAAAAAAACAAACTGCTGGAGGAACTCAGCGGTTCTGACAATGTCTGTGGAGGGAAATGGACTGACGTTGTTTCTGGTCGGGACCCTTTCTCTGGACGGAAAGAGTGGAGGGTCGATAGCCAGTATAAAGGCGACGGAAGGGGTCGGGGTGAAGGATTGGGCAAGAGATGACATGTGATGGATCCAGATGAGGTGGGGGGTGGATGGATAAGATGGAGACAGATGACTGGCGCAGCGGTAGAGCTCCAATATAACGGCGCCAGAAATCCGGGTTCGATCATAACTACGGGTGCTGTCTTTACGGAGTTTGTATGTTCACCATGTGACCGCATGGGTTTTCTCTGGGTGCTCCAGTTTCCTCCCACACTCCAAATATGGGCAGCGTTTGAGGTAGATTAGTTTCTGTAAATTGTCCCTAGTGTATAGGATAGAACAAGTGTACGGGGTGATTGCTGGTTGGCACGGACTTGGTGGGCCGAAAGGCCTGTTTCCACGCTGTATCTAAAGTCTAAAGACTGGAGATAACATCAGAGGTTGTGAGGTGATTGGATGAGATAACCAGTGGCTGCCGATGATGGACTCTGATGGGAAAGGTAGATGGCATTTGGGGCAGCGTAAGGTGTGTAAGATGGACAGATGGAAGGTGTGTTTGGGTAATGGGCAGGTGAAGCGAGTGGGGAACAAGCTGGGTGAGGGGATTATTGCAGGAAAAAAGGATCTGGGTGGAAGAACGTGTCTGAGTTCAGTTTAGTTTATTGACACTTGTACCAAGGTACAGTGAAAAGCTTTTGTTGCATGCTCTCCAGTCAGCGGAAAGACAATTCATGATTATAATCGTGCCATTTACAGTGTATAGATACATGATAAGGGAATAACGTTTAGTGCAAGGTAAAGCAAGCAAAGTCCGATCAAGGCAAGTCCGAGGGTCACCAAAGAGGTAGATAGTAGTTCGATGTAGTTGTACTTCGGATGCCGGGAGTCGCAGTAAGGACATATCTGAGAGGAATTTAAGAAGATCATAGTTAAAGTAAAAATGTTGCTGTAGGAATAGAGATTTAAGAGTGTGGAGCGATTGTAATATGTGTTTGTAGATCAGCTTCTGTGGCCAGCACGCAAATAGTCGACTGGGTTGGATGCCATCTTGGAAGCCACCAAGGGGAAGCAGGTTACCTGAAATTAGAGAATTCAATGTTCATGCGCTTGATTGCGTGGGAGCAAAGGAGGCTGATGTTGAATTTAATTTGGTGCTTTTGTGTTAGGCAGTGGAGCGTCTGATCCATCCCCAGCTTGGTGAACAATGCATCGAGTTCCTAGACCGATATGTTGTGCAACAGATTAACGGCAGCCTGGAGAGGGCCAATGAAGAGGTGGTGCACACCTTCATCCTAGTGCACACCAAGCTCCTGGCTTTCTTTTCAAGGTAACGTTTGTAACAAATTTACATTTTTGTTTTAAAGCGTGATTTTTCTTTTGCTTATTGTTACCCGATTGCAGTCAATAGCCGCACCATGTAGTCTTGCAGAGCCTCCGTTTGTTCTTCTGACCATTGCTGAGTTGACTAATTTTATTCACCTTTTAGCTCTGCCTGCCTGCTTCAG
This sequence comes from Rhinoraja longicauda, assembly GCF_053455715.1. NCBI lineage: Eukaryota > Metazoa > Chordata > Chondrichthyes > Rajiformes > Arhynchobatidae > Rhinoraja > Rhinoraja longicauda. Next base: position 18,081,437 of record NC_135968.1, read on the forward strand.
GAAAGAATTACTTTCAAGAGTTCCTTTTACTTTAGCTTAGAGATACAGCTTGGGAACAGGCCCTTTGCCCACCGAATCCGCATCGACCAGCGATCACACAGTACACTAGCACTATTCTACACACTAGGGACAATTTCCAATTTACAGACACCAATTAACCTACAAACCTGTACATCTTTGGAGTGTGAGGAAACCGGAGTGTGGGAACCCGGTGAAAACCCACGCGGTCACAGGGAAAAAGTATAAACTCCATACAGACATCACCCGTAGTCAGGATCGAACTCGGGTCTCTGATGCTGTGAGGCAACAACTCTACAAACTGCGCCACTGTGTACTTACCCAATTGCAGTCAATTACCCATGTAGCCTCGCAAAGCCTCCATTTATGCCTCCATTGCTGAATTGACTAATTTTATTAATCTTTTAGCTCTGTTTGCCTGCTTTAGGAAAGGATTTACTTTCAAGGGTTCCTTCTCCTTGTTGCCATCCACTAACTCATGATCTAAGTGCACCTCTGTGGCTCTGTCTGAAGAAACGTCTCGACTCAAAAAGTCACCTATTCCTCTTCTCCAGCGATGCTGTCTGACCTGCCGAGTTACTCCAGCTTTTTGTGTCTATCTTCGTGAGACAATGTAATCCATTGCTGCCTTTCCCTTGAAGATGTCACAATCTTGTGACATCTTCAAGATGAACCATTGAAGATGAACCATTGAAGATAAACCATTTGTATGCATAGTGCAATGGGAGATATACCCTGTAGATAAGAACGATTATATAGCACGGCATTACAGGCTCAAAGGTCATTCCTGTTTCTTTGTCTTTTGTTCCCGAAGCAATCTGAGAAGTTCAGTGTGCATGCTTAAACAATCACACAAGCAAGGATCAGTAACCTGAACTCATGGGGCAGTAAAGGAGTAAGAAAGAGAACGTTAGTAATTCACTATCAAAATAAGTCAGTGTTGTAATCTGAGGGTAATCACAAAGTGCTGGTGTAACTCAGCGGGTCAGGCACCATCTCTGGAGAACATGGATAGGTGACATTTCGGACCATTCTTCAAACTGATTGTAGTGGGGGGGAAGAAGTAAAGAAGGGTCCGAACCCGAAACGTCCTATATCCATGTTCTCCAGAGATGTTGCATGAATGCTGACGTACTCCAGCACTTTGTGTCTTTTTCTGTCTTTTGTGTATTAACCAGCATCTGCAATTACTTGTTTCTACTGATTAATTGTTTAATGATTTGAGGTCCACAAATGTCCAGATTCAAGTCATGCAATTTAATATTCACTGTGTGTTCGCTATATACTCTTTACCCTTCTCTAACCACACTTCACAAATAAATGTAGTGTCCCATTTGTTGTCCTGCTGAGATGTTAACTCAATTGAACTAGGGATTTTCTGTCTAAATAGAGGGCAGCTTTAAGGTTAGAGGGGTAAAGTGTAAAGGAGATGTGCGCCACGTTATTTTTACACAGAGGGTGGTGAGTGCCTGGAACATGCTGTCGGGGGTGGTGGAGGCAGATACAATAGTGACCTTTAAGAGACTATTGGATAGGCACGTGGATATGCAGGGATATGGATTATGTGTAGGCACGTAAGAATTGGTCTTGGCATTATATTTGGCACAGACATTGTGGGCTGATGGGCCTGTTCAATGTTATGTGACTTAATGGGAGATGACAAGTGCCAAATATTCCATATTCGACAGTGCATCTTCTGGTTTGAATATCGTTATAGTCTGCATGAAGGTGTAACATACGCTGTTTGCTGGTTGGATCTTACTTTCAAAAGGTATACCTGGTAATCAATGCATGTTTATTGATTCAGATTCAGTAAGAATACATACATATCATAATTTATTGGCCTGCCTATGACTCTTTTGTTTTGCCTCCACAGTCGTAATGCCAGTTCCTTGAGACCTTCAGACTTGCTGTCACTGATTTTGATCGCTCAAGACATGTACCCAAGTGATGAAAATCTGGAAGCACTAACTGACAAGGTAGGACTCCTAATATTGTTAACCTCTTGCAGTTGGACCTCCAGGCGGGTATGAAGCACAACAGAATGTGGTTCAGGACCCTGGAGGATCGGCACCTATGCCACAAAATGGTCAATGGTAACACACTCCCCAATCAAACGGCCAGAGACAAATTTCACCCATGGAATCTATGGGAGGGTCTGCCTGTCACAGATAGGACTAGTCAGCTAGAGCAGGAGACACAACCACAGATTAAACATTCTCCTCTCCAAGCAGGACAACGTCAAAGCTGCACTATCATCTTTAGCAGATGGATGGATGCCAACTTTTGAAGATGCAAGAGTGGAAAGGAAAGGACAGAAAAAGCAACAGGAAAAAATAGCAGCCTACTTCATGAGAAATAAATCATGAGAGGAATAGATCGGGTAGACGCACAGAGTCTCTTGCCCTGAGTGGAGATATCGAGAACCAAAGGGCATAAGTTTAAGGTGAGGGGGGGATAGATTTAACTTTAACTGAGGGGTAACTTTTTCCACATAAAGGGTGGTGGGTGCATGGAACGAGCTACTAAAGAAGGTAGTTGAGGCAGGTACTATGGATTTAGGGGGATATGGGCCAAACACAAGCTGTTGGGACTCGTTAGATGGGACATGTTAGTCGATCTGGGCAAGTTGGCCAAAGGGCCTGTTTCCGTGCTGTATGACTCTATGGTTCCATGACTCTATTCCATGTTCTGTTTTTTTTTTAAAGGATATATTCAGCAGGTCATTCAGCAGTAATCTGACAAATAGATCATTGACCTGAAGCATTAACAATGGTTTAATTGTTAAAAACTACTGCTGACATGAATAGGTGCAGCATGTTCAGTATTTATTTTAGATTTCCAGTATCCTCAGCATTTTGATTCTTGCATTCCACAGCCTTCCTTGTAAATCTATACTATATTGAATGTTCTGAATAAATGTCTGACTTGGAGTGAAACTTAAGTTTATTTATTACAATGTAATCAAAAGGAACTGCAGATGCAGGTTTATACCAAAGATCGACACAAATTGCTGGAGTAACAGTGGGACAGGCAGCTTCTCTGGAGAACATGGATAGGTGACGTTTTGGGTCAGGACTGATCAGTCTGAAGGAGGATCCCGACCTGAAATGTCACCTATCCATGTTGTCCAGAGATGCTCCGTGACCTGCTAAGTTACTCCAGCACTTTGTGTCAATCTTTATGGTTCAATGGTCTCTTTATTATATGTACCAAGGTACTGTGAAATACTTTTTTTGCATACAGCTCAGCAAGACTAGAGCCGTTCAGAAGCACAATCCCCCAGTTCATACAGAATGTAGAGAACAGCCCACTGAGTCTAAATGTAAGAGACACTATTTTACAGTCCCAGCTGCAGCTGGCCATAAAAGCCAGTTTTTTGCAAGTCTTGTGAAAACAAATGATACGATGCATAACACTTTTGGTTTGGGGGTCTTGAGTTCAAACTCAATTTAGGGGAATGAATTTAAAGTTGCTACTGCTTGTTGTTAATTGTTTTTGTTTTTTTGATTACACAGCCCAGTTTTTGGCAGAGTAGGGCTCTGAACAGCACTAATTTGGCTTTCAACTGGTCCTCTCTTTTTCTAAAACAGCAAGGTCATTGGTATGGGAATTTATACTTTGATTGGGGATGTGGGAACAACTGATTTCATGAGCTTTTGGATGTGTTTAATACTGACACTTAATGTGCAAAATATGTAACATAAGAAAGAGGAGCAAGAGAAAGCCATAAGACATTTCAAGTCAACTTTGTCATTCAATAGAATTTCAACTAAGTCACTGTTATGCGCTCCAACAGCCAAATTGCCCGATTGTTTTAACACAAAGTGCTGAAGTAACTCAGCAGTTCATGCAGCATCTCTGGAGAACATGAATAGATGATGTTTCGCATCAAGAAGGGTCCTGATCCAAAACGTTACATATCCATGTTTTCCAGAGTTTCTGCATGACTTGCTGAGTTACTTCAGCACTTTGCCTACTTTTGTGCATTGACCAGCATTTGCAGCTCCTTATTTCTATTGCTCAATTGTATTATCATTGGGGTTCACAATTCCATGCTTTATCATAAACTAGTGAAGAGAAATAACTAGAATGAATGTTTCAGGTCAAAGTCTTTCATCAGAAATTGGGGAAGTTCATTTTAACGGAAAGACAAAGTGCTGGAGTAACTCAGCGGGTCAGGCATTCATGGAGAACATGGATAGGTGACATTTCAGGTTGAGATCCTTCTTCAGATTGAAGAATTGCTCTCTAAATGATAGTAACTTAATTTACACACCTGATGCATTGTTCCTACAGGACCTGGAGAAAACCCTAGAGACTGGAGAATTTAATACACCCAAGTTGTCAACTGCTGAACAAGAGGAAGGTATGTTTTGTCCATTGTGTTGCATGTTTTATCTTGAGGACCTTCCAACACCACTCCACTTTTATGAAAAGAATTCATAGTCATTCAGAGTAGAAACAGGCCCTTCGGCCCAACTTACCATGCCGACCAAAATCCCCCATTTACACAAGTCCCACCTGCCTGTGTTTGGACCATGTCCCTCTAAACCTTTTGTATCTGTTCAAACTTTTCAAAATGCTTTTTATATTCCATATCTCTTTATTCCCTGTATGTCCATGTGTCAATCTAAAAACCTCTTAAATGCCACTTATATCTGCCTCCATCACCACTCCAAGAAGCATGTCCTGGGCACCCACCACCCACTGTAAAATAAAAAGCTCGGCCCTGCAAATCTCCCTTTAAACTTTCCCCCCTCACCTTAAAGCTATGCCCTCTACCATTTGATATTTCCACTCAGGGGAAAAAGGTACCTGCCTCAACTACCTCCTCTGGCAGCTCATTCCATATAGACACAACCCTTTGTATAAAGAAAAATGTACCCCTCATGTTCCTATTAAATCTTTACTCCCTCACGTTAAACCTTTGTCCCCTGATTCTTGATTCCCCTACTCTGGGCAAGAGACTGTGTGTGTTACCTTATTTATTCCTCTCATGATTTTGTACACCTCTATAAGATCATCCTCCAGCGCTCCAAGGAATAAAGCCCTAGACCTGGTCAACCTCTCCCGATAGCTCTGGACCTCAAGTCTTGGCAACATCCAAAGTAAATCGTCTCTGCACCTTTTCCAGCTTGACAACATCTTTCCTATAACAGGTTAACCAAAACGAGTCCTGGTAACATCCTCATAAAGCCGTCCATTGTGCTACTTTCTTTTCCTGCTCATCTCACAAGGCCATCAATGGGACAAGTTATTTGACTTGCTGTTGGATGGAATGCAATACTCCACCTCAGCATGTTGTGGAGGGACTGCTTGTTGTGTGATAAATTGTATTGTGTGTTTAATAGATCTTTCTCATACATTGCCTGCATGGTGTTTGTTAAATATTTAAATACGTACATTGGGTTACTACTGAATAATTGTTTAACGTGTTACTCTTTTCTCTTTGCCCTCTCTAGGTGGCTCACAGAGAAGTAATTTGCACCAGCCGACACAGCCAGTGATACAGGTAGGCAGTAATAATTTAAGTCACAAAATGCTGGAGTAACTCAGCAGGTCAGGCAGCATCTCGGGAGAGAAGGAATGGGCGACGTTTCGAGTCGAGACCCTTCTTCAGACTGATGTCAGGGGGGCGGGACAAAGGAAGGATATAGGTGGAGACAGGAAGATAGAGGGAGATCTGGGAAGGAGGTGGGGAAGGGAGGGACAGAGGAACTCCACCTATATATCACCCACACCCCGATCCGTGACCATATCACCCCCGTCCTTTACAAACTCCACTGGCTCCCCATCCCCCAGAGAATCCAGTACAAAATCCTCCTCATAACCTACAAAGCCCTCCATAACCTGGCCCCATCCTACCTGACCAACCTCCTCCACAGGCACACTCCCACCTGCACCCTCCGCTCTGCTGCTGCCAATCTCCTATCCCCCCACATCCGGACCAAACTCAGATCCTGGGGGGACAGGGCTTTCTCCATCGCTGCTCCCACCCTATGGAACTCACTATCCCAAACTGTTAGAGACTCCTCCACACTCACCACATTCAAAACATCACTGAAGTCTCACCTGTTCAGTACTGCCTTCAACCACTGAAGGTCACCTCACCTTCTGTCTCCTTTCTCTGTTCGTTTACTTATTTACTTATTTATCTATTTATTCATTTCCCTATGTTCTCTAAATCCCTGTAAAGCGTCTTTGAGTATATGAAAAGCGCTATATAAATGTAATGCATTATTATTATTATTATTATTATATCCTTCCTTTGTCCCGCCCCCCTGACATCAGTCTGAAGAAGGGTCTCGACCCGAAACGTCACACATTCCTTCTCTCCCGAGATGCTGCCTGACCTGCTGAGTTACTCCAGCATTTTGTGAATAAATACCTTCGATTTGTACCCGCATCTGCAGTTATTTTCTTATAATAATTTAAGTCATCTTCCAGCATCCTTCTAGCCCTTTGAGGCAGCAGGTTGCTTGTCTGGTAACATCAAAGGGCTGGATACTACGGGCTATGTTGAGCAACATTTCGCTTCTGTGGGCCTTGGAGTCTTGGAAATGAGAAGGAATTTCTTTAGCCAGAGGGTGGTGAATCTGGAATTCATTACTACATGCGGCGGTGGAAGCCAACTCATTTGGTATTTTTAAAGCGGAGGTTGACAGAATTTTGATTAATAAGAGTGTCAAAGGTTATGGGGAGAAGGCAGGAGAAAGGGGGTGAGAGGGAAAGATAGATCAGCCAAGATTGAATGGCAGAGTAGACTCAATGGGCTGAATGGCCTAAGTCTGCTTAGGAACTTGTGAAGATATTCACAAAAAGCTGGAGTAACTCAGCAGCATCTGTGGAGAGAAGGAAAGGGTGACGTTTCGGGTTGAGACGCTTCTTCAGGGTCTCGACCCGAAAAATCACTCTTTCCTTCTCTCCACAGATGCTGCTTGTCCCGCTGAGTTGCTCCAGCTTTTTGTGCCTATCTTCGGTTTAAACCAGCATCTGCAGTTCCTTCTTACACATAGGAACTTATGAAGTTCTTTATGACATTGCTAACATTTGCATGTTGCCCTTTTATCTCCAAACTTGCCTTTTCCTTTTTGTTGAATGTTAATCGGTGCTTTGGGCACAAAATGATCTCATAGCTCGTGCTATGTTTCGTGTTTAGGTTGCAGAAGACACAGTGCAGAGTCTCGAATCGCGTCCTTCCAAGGATTCTGTCCCACTAAGAGTTTTTCTGGATGCCAGTGTAAAGGATAATTACTGCCCCATGATGCCTCACAACATGTATTGTATGTCCCTTTGGCCCGGGATCTCTCTGGTGCTGCTCACCAAGGTAAGAATAACTTAACAATAATTACATTTAGTACATATCTTGTGCATTTTTGGCAATGCCTCTTCGAAACCATGACTTCAGCCATAAATTCTTCCACCACGTTTGAGTTACTGAAGCTGCAAAAGTTTAGTTTACTTCCTCCTGCCTTGATCATGACGGTTGACTATATTTAGATGTTGTGATTTTGCGTATTACTTGTCACAAGTTCACAAATTTAAATTGAGTTTGGTTCATTATTGTCACATGTACCGAGGTACAGTGAAAGCTTTTTTTGTTGCTTGCTATGCAGTCAGCAGAAAGACTATATTTTATTACAATCAAGCTGTTCACAGTGTACAGATACAGGATAAAGGGTATAATGTTTACTGCAAGATAAAGTCTGATTTAAGATAGTCCGAGGGTCTCCACAATGAGGTAGATGGGAGGCCAGGATTGCTCTCTTGTTGGTGATAGGATGGTTCAGCTGCCTGAAAACAGTTGGGAAGAAACTCTCCTTGAATCTGGAGCTGTGCTTTACACTTCTGTACCTCTTGCCTGATGGGAGAAGCAGGCGTGACCAGGGTGAGACTGGTCCTTGATTATGCTGGTGGCCTTGCTGAGACAGTGTGAAATGTAGATGGAGTCGATGGAAGGGGGATTTTTTTGTTTGATGGACAGGGAACATAGCTGTTGAATGGCAGGGCAGGTTTGATGGGCCCTATCTTGATCTAAAGCACAACTACTTGCAGTTTCTGAAACTGAAACATGGTGGCAGAATCCTGCTCCTATTATACTTTAAACTTTCGAGATACAGTGCGGAAACAGCCCCTTCAGCCCACTGAGTCCGTGCCGACCAGTGATCACCCGTACACTAGTACTATCGTACACATGAGGGACAATTTATAATTTTTACTGAAGCCAATTAACCAACAAACCTGAACTTCCTCGGAGTGGAAGAAACTGGAGCACCCACAGAAAACCCACATGGTCACAGGGAGAACATACAAACTCTGTACACACAGCACCCATAGTCAGGATCGAACCCGGCTCTCTGGTGCAGTAAGGCAGCAACTCTACCGCTGCACCACTGTGCTGCAAGGGTCAAAGCAGAGCATTCTGCAAGGGTTGGATAAAATCTCAGAACTCTTTCACCTTACTTCCAGCCTTTCAATAATTTATATACTGCAGCACTGTTGCAGGTATGTAAGATAGTGTTAGTGTACGGGGTGATCGCTGGTTGGCATGGACTCGGTGGGTAAATGGTAAAAAACATTTACACCTGTTTCCATGCTGTATCTCTAAAGTCTAAAGTAAAGTCTAAAGTAGGGTAAATGTTTTCCAAGATTGTATCCAATCCTTGCAGAATGCTAGTATATGGGGTGATCTCTGATCAGCACAGACTCAGTGGGCTGAAGAGCCTGTTTCTGCCCCACAATCAGTCTGAAGAAAGGTCCCGGCCCGAAACATTAACTATCCATGTTCTCCAGAGATGCTGCCTGACCTGCTGAGTGACCTGCTGTACTTGGACCCTTTCACAACTTTAACCTCATGTTGTTGTGACTACTAATGAGTGCATTTGATTTCTTTACTGGCAGGTTCCTAACAGTCAAGTTGCAGTGTCTTTATATCACCTCCTGGATGCATTCACTGTGCTCGAGGCCAGACTGAGTGAAGGACAGGAGCTCGGACACTCCTCCCATACCCATCCCAACATGTCAGACCTAAAGCAAAAGATGGATAAATTCATAAAAACTATTGGAGTCCTAAAGCAGCAGGTAATAAGGTGAAGTGATGACTTGTAATTGATAAAACCTGATGTCGAACCTTGAATCAAAGTGCAGATGTTGCTTAGAATGTAGGAAGGTAGTCCAACCAAATCAACAAGTAGAGGTCAAAAAAACTCCAAATAGAAGTTTAAAAAGTCTACAAAAAGTAGTAGAGAAAAGTGTTTGAATGAGGGCTTCTATAATTTTCAGATCCAACAGATAAAATCACTGAAGGACACAAAGTGCTTGGGTAACTCAGCAGGTCAGGCAGCATCTCTGGAGAACATGGATAGTTAATGTTTCGGGTCGGGACCTTTCTTCAGACTGATTGTGGGGCAGAAACAGGCTCTTCAGCCCACCGAGTCTGTGCTGATCAGAGATCACCCCATATACTAGCATTATCCTACACATTAGGGACAATTTACAATTTTACCGAAGCCAATAAACCTACAAACCTGCACGTCTTTGGAGTGTGGGAGGAAACCGGAACACCTGGAGAAATCCCATGTGGTCACATGGAAATGTGCAAACTCCGTACAGACCGCACCCGTTAGCTGAACACCTTCGCTGTCCTTTCTGGCCTGGGCTGCCTCCATTGTCAGAATGAGGCTAAACGCAAATTGGAGGAACAGCACCTCATATTTTGCTTGGGAGGCTTACAAGCCAGCAGTATGAATTTTGGAGATGTCCTCATTCTTTAGAAAATGGGGGCGTTCCCCTCTTCCATTATAGATGAGGCTCTCACTAGGGTTTCCTCGATATCCCGCAGCTCTGCTCTTGCTCCCCCACCCCCCATTTGTAACTTGTCCTCACCTTGCACCCCATTGGCCATCGCATACAGCATATAATCCTCCAACATTTTTGCCACCTCCAACGGGATCCCACAACTGGCCACATCTTCCCATCTCCACACCTTTCTGCTTTCTGCAGAGTTCCCTCTGAAACTCCCTGGTCAACTCGTCCCTTCCCACCCAAACCACCCCCTCCCCAGGTACTTTCCCTTGCAACCGCATGAGATGCACCATCTGTCCCTTTACCTCCCCCCTCGACTCCATCCAAGGACCCAAACAGTTTTTCCAAGTGAGGCAGAGGTTCACTTGCACCTCCTCCAACCTCATCTACTGTGTCCGCTGTTCCAGGTGTCAACGTCTCTACATCAGTGAGACCAAGTGCAGGCTCGGCGATCGTTTCGCTCAACACCACCTGATCTCCCTGTTGTTCAACACTTCAACTCCCCCTCCCATTCCCAATCTGACCTTTCTATCCTGGGCCTCCTCCACTGTCAGAGTGAGGCCCAGCATAAATTGAAGGAACAGTACCTCATATTTCGCTTGGGTAGTTTATACCCCAGCGGTCTGAACATTGACTTCTCTGACTTCAGATAGCCCTTGCTTTCCCTCTCTATCCCCTCCCCTTTCTCAGTTCTCCCACTAGTCTTACAGTCTCCGACTACATTGTATCTTTGTCCCGCCCCCTCCCCTGACATCCGTCTGAAGAAGGGTCTCGACCCGAAACGTCACCCATTCCTTCTCTCGAGAGATGCTGCCTGAGCCACTGAGTTACTCCATCATTCTGTATCTACCTTTGATTTAAACCAGCATCTGCAGTTCTTTCCTACACAGTATGAATATTGATTTCTCTAACTTCAAGTAACCTTTGCATCCCCTCTCCATCCCTCCCCCACTTAAATTGTTGTACTAGGTTCAAAGTTGTCTTGTTGAGTCTCATTGTAACTCGTTTTCACCTTGCCCAAAGCCTGTTTCCTTTATCATCGTTACTTTTTCGCATATCTTTCATTAATTTGTTTTATATCTCTCTCTATATCACGGTCTACATCTCTCGTTTCCTTTTTCCTTGACTCTCAGTCTGAAGAAGGGTCTCGACCCGAAACATCACCTCTTCCTTTTCTCCAGAGATGCTGTCTGACCTGCTGAGTTACTTCAGCTTTTTGTGTCTATCTTTTGTTTTAAATCTATTTTGTTTTGCTAATTATATTGATTAAAATATATTATTTGAAGCTTTTGAACATTTTGGAACATCAGATAGATTTAAAGATCATTCCTTAGCTTTGACCGAAGCCAAGGCACTGCCCAAGCTTTATTTCCAGAGTTCTAAGGGCTAGAACCTCAACTGCATGCTGTCTGAAGCCTCCCTGCCTCACCATTGCTTTGCCCTGTCTCACCAGAGGCCTCCGGACTAGGTCAGTAAGCAGTTGTGGGTCATAGGCAGTGAGCCAATGCTGTTTGATTCAAGCTGAGCTTTTTGCTATACTATCCGAAGTAATAAATAATAAACAAATTTTTTTTTTTTTTGTTACTGCAGTTGCAATCTGCCTGGGTAGACTTCAAGAGCAAAGCATTTTCTAAAGTCAACGCTGGAAATCCTCCAGAGTAAGAAAACTTTCTTTAGTTTATTTTAGTTTAGAGACAGAGCGTGGAAACAGGCCCTTCGGCCCACCGAGTCCGTGCTGACCAGCAATCCCAGTGCACTAGTTCTATCCTACACACTAGGAACAATTTACAGTGGCCAATTAACTGACAAACCTGTACGTCTTTGGAATGTGGGAGGAAACTGGAGCAACCGGAGAAAACCCGCGCAGTCACATGGAGAACGTGCAAACTCCGTACAGACAGCACCTGCAGTCAGGATCGAACCTCTGGCGCTGTGAGGCAGCAACTCTACCGCTGCGCTACTGTGCCGCGCTCTTCAAGATATTTTTTAATCAAATTCATCCATCGTGTATAAAAATACTAAGTGCCATGAAAATTATATTACTGAAAATTTGTAATGCAAAAATTAATTTCTATTCAATGTATTCCAACAAAAGTTTAGTTTATTATTGTCACATGCATTGAGGCACAGGGAATAGCATATGTGCTACGGTGTAACGTTCTGTCTTGATTTGTGTTCCAGTCTGTTACAGGCCTGTCGGAATGTGAAGAGCCGGCTGTGTTTGGTTTATCAACATTACTTCCTGTTAAAACCTGCAGGGCATTCTCAGCACTTGACTATCGACTTGCAGACCAAGACGCAAAAAATTGTCCAGTATGTATTATTGTTCGGCAGATATATCTAGTGGATTTGCCTTACTTTGTATATGGATCACTCAGATCACTTTCTAATTACATTGCACCCTCGTTATAACGGACCTCTTTATAACGTATTTCAGTTATAGCGGACTGTCTCTTTAAGAAAACAGGCTGCTAGTTACATTGCTGAGGCTATAGAGAGTGAGAAGGCATCGAGAGTGACAAGACATTGCTTAGATTGCCACTTAAATCTATTAAACAATGCAACAGCCTTTAGTATTTTTAACTTGCAGAAATAAAATTAGATCTTTAGCTGTTAAAAAGTACTTGGTATTTGGAAATGAATTGGTGTCTCACAGAGTGACCACTATGAGGTTGGAGCGAATCCCTTACTCGGTTGTAATGGATACTGTTAACCCCCCTCCCCCCTTCCCCCTCTATGGTCTGTTATAACAAGGGTTTGCTATACTTCTGTGCTTCTTTGTAATTGCAAGTGCATGGAAAAAGGCCCTTTGGCTCAAGTCATCTATGCTGACCCCCAAGATGCCCCATCTAAGCTAGCCTCAATTGTCTGCATTTGGGCCATACCCCTCTGGACCGTTGCTATCCATGTACCTGTCCAAGTGTCTTTAAGCATGTTCAATAAAAGCTTGTAATGCAATCATCTTATCTTGCAGATAATACTGAAAAATCAGCATAAAAGAATAATTCAGAGATGTTGGCAGTGCAGAACAGATGAATGTAAAAGCAAAATAGCTGTGGTTGCTGCAAATCTGAAATAAAAACTGCTGTACTTTTCAGGTTGATGCATTTGCTAATTCACTCTTCGTAGATGGAGCTGAATTGCTGAATAATTACAGATTCTTCTGCTTTAAGTACAAATCAATGACTGATAAAAAAAACTATTGCCACACATTAGCCTTCATCAGTCAGTTGTATTGAGTGATCACCTTACTAAGGGAAAGATATTGTTAAGCTGGAAAGAGTGCAGAGAAGATGTACAAGAAGCTTGCCAGGACTTGAGGGTCTGAGTTATAGGGAGAGGATGGGCAGGCTAGGATGTTATTCCTTAGAGTGCAGGAGGATGATGGGTGATCTTATAGGTATGTATAAGATAAGGGGAATAGATAGGGTAGATGCATAGTCTTTTACCCAGAGTAGGGGAATCAAAAACCAGAGGACATACATTTAAGATGAAAGGAGAAAGATTTAATAGGAACCTGAGGGCCAATTTTTTCACACAAAGGGTGGTGGGTTTATGGAACGAACTGCCAGAGGAGGTAGTTGAGACAGGGACTATAACAACATTGAAAAGACATTTGGACAGGTACATGGTGGATAGGAAAGGTTTAAAAGGATATTGACCAAATGAAGGCAGGTGGGCCTAGTGTGGATGGGGCATGTTGGCCGGCATGGACGGGCTGGGCTGAAGGGACTGTTACCATATTTTCTATGACTCTACTTGGGTCACAATTTGGCAGACCTTGCAATTTAACTAATGTGTGCATGTGTCGACTAGATACAGTGAGACACAGTTCTAAGCCAAATGTATATTAATGCTGCAGTGGTATTTTTTCTTTTGTAGGGAGAAGCTGATGGACTGGAAGGATTTCCTTTTGATAAAAAGCAAGCGGAATACTACCATGATCTCATATCCTTACTACCTATTAGAGATGAATTGTTGAAAATCAAAATTCTGCAGATGCTGGAAGTCTCAAATAATAACAAAATGCTGTTTTTATTCCGCTTGTCAGGCGGCATTGTGCAGAGAGAGAGAAACAGCTTTAACATTATTATTGCTTGATTGATGGTCATTTTTCTATCCAATGTTCCATAAGTCCTGCATTGTGATTCACATTGTTTGTCCTTGACTTTGATTATACCTATCTCCAAGACTTCCCTGGACTGATCCATTTCATTTATGTGGATAGGACAGTGGGCCACATGATTGCACCTTCTTTAAGCTCATCCAAAAAATCCACAGAGCTGGGGAAAGGGCCACTCGCTGAATTCATTAAAAAAAAGGTACAGTAAAACTCCGATAATCGGGCACCTTCAGCACTTTGCTGGCATGGGGCTGGTAGTTTTTCCGGGCTATTGGATGCTAATTCTATCAGTACCGTGACACGTTGTTAAATTGGTTTTAGCTTTTATGGCCGACACAGTGGCGCAACGGAAGAGTCGCTGTCTTACAGCGCCAGAGATCCGGGTGCGATCCTGACTATACAGAGTTTGTACGTTCTCCCCTTGACCTCGTGAGTTTTCTCTGGGTGCTCCAGAGTCTCAAAAGCTCTGAGAGTATCTTCACCAGAAGTACTCTCGCAGCTCAAGAAGGCAGCTCACTACCACATCTCACAGACAATTAGAGATGAGCAATAAATGCTACAGGCGACTAAACCGTTTTCTGACCAGCTAGTGTGCTCCTTACCTCCCATTTACCTCATTGGGGACCTTTAAACTATCTTTAATTGGACTTTATCTTGCACTAAACATTATTCCCTTTAACCTGTATCTGTACACTGTGGACAGCTTGATTATTATCATGTATAGTCTTTTCATTGATTGGATAGCACGCAACAAAAAAGCTCTTCACTGCACTTTGGTACACGTGACAATAAGAAACTAGACAAAACTAAAATGCTGTCCTTGCCAGCGAGGCACAGAGCCTGAAAATGAATCTTGCGTACGAAAAAAATCACGATTTCGTATATCTTTCAACCTACATTGCTCCAAGGGGAAGAAAAAGCCCAACCTCTCTATTCTTGCCTTCAAGCTGAAATCCCCCATACCTCTCAAAGTTTTAGTCCATCTTTTCTGTACACTTACTTTTTCTAAAGTGTCTCAGACAGAATTGAATGCAAAAATCCTGTTGTTGGCAAACCAGTGTTTTTGAGGTTATTTCCCTGCTTTGTCACCACTCTGCTCCAAGGGATTGGACACTCGTCACTTGACTGGATACTTGTCCTTATTCAGGGTTGGACGTGAACCCAAGTCTCCAGCATTGAGGGGCTGATGTCTTAACTCACTGCTTCACCCAATTTTCCGAAGATAATTAATTATAAGCACTAGATTTTCAAATTATTTAAAAATTTTATGCAAGAAAAATGTAAATATATAATTTAATAACTAAGTTAGGCAATCAGGCCATTAAACAACATAAGCAGTTTATAGGAAACAATTTGCCACAGACACCAACAGCAAGGAACAATAGGCGTACCAGCACCTTTTTGACTACAGTAAAACACTGGTCCTGAGTATTTTTGCCCCATATTGAGGCCATTACTTCATTGCAGTTGTGATACACATTGCTCCCCTTTTACATAATAATAGTCCGAGTGAATATATCCCTCTGACCAGTATTTATATCAAATCTAAATGTGGTTTACTAGTTTTTTCATTGCTTTGCATAGGGTTATACAGGAATATTTTTAACTGAAGATCTTCTCCTACTGCTAGGTGTGGTCTCTTGTTGGTATGGGCCAGAGATACTTGCAGAAGGGGTATACCACCCTGACATTCCGTGATGGGGATTACTACTGCTGCTATTTTCTCTGGTTTGAGAATGAAGTTGTAAGTATGTTTTATTTTCAATTAGTGTTTCAAAGAACGAGGGACTAACCCATGAAAAATGCACTACATAATAAGCAAGCATACAGCTCTTTCCGAGCTGTCTAATTGTATCTTTCATGTAGGAAGGAATCACTTTCGACTGGCATTGTTCCTCAGTGAAAAGTAATATATTTTTGAGCTGGAAAGGGTGCAGAGAAGATTTATGAGGATGTTGCCAGGACTTGAGGACTTGAGCTATAGGGAGTAGTGGGGCAGGCTAGGACTTTATTCCTTGGAACACGGGAGACTGAGGGGTGATCCTATTGAGATGCACAAAGTCTTGAGGGGAATAGAGAGGGTAATTGCACACTGTTACCCAGGGTAAGGGAATCAAGAACCAGGTGACATCGATTAAAGGTGAGAGGGAAAAGATTTAATAGGAACCTGAGGGGAAACCTTTTCACTCAGAATATAGTGTGTGTATATAATGAGTAGCAGTGGAGATAGTTGAGGCAGAGACTATAACAGTATTTAAGACACTTGAATGGGATACATGGATAGGAAAGGTTTAGAGGGATATATGGGCCAAATATAGGCATATAGGACTGGTGTAGATGGGATTTCTTGGTGGGGATGGGCATGTTGGGCCAGTGGGCCTGTTTCCATTCTGTATGACTGACTCTATGACTATTGCATTCTCAAGGAGGATCTTATTTGACTTTGAACGAAATTTCTAAGCATTCCTCCTCGTGTGTGGAACTGATATTGCATGGTGTTTATACGAGAGAGCCCTAATTTATAATGATCTACTCACAGAAAGGTTACAGTATGGACGGAGGCTATTTGACCCAATGAGTCTGTGCAAGAGCCATGCAGCTGGACCTTCTCCCCACAGTTATGCAATTCTTCTTCCTTTCAAGTACTTATCTCGTTCCCTTTTGAATATCACAATGAAATCTGCTTCCACCAGCCCTTCAAGAGTTCCTTCCCGTTCTTCGTCATTAATATATAATTGAAAGGGTTAGTGCTCGTACAGATCCCGGGGAAATACTGCGGTAAACTTCCCACCGTCTGAACAATAACTGTTCATTACGGTTCCCTTTCCTGCCACTTAAACACATTCCTATCCTTGCCGCTTCCACTCCTCTAACTACATGACAGGTTTATTGCTTAACACGCGATTAAATGTCATTTGAATATCCATCTACACATTTCCTTATCAATCATCTGTAACATCATCAAAAAAACTTTCCATCTAGTGAGTGAAGGGTGATTTGCCTTCAACAAATCACTGCCATCTTTCATTACTCAATTTGCATTTGCCCAGGAGATCCCCAGTGTCGTCCCTGTTTAGTGTGACCTCGCAACTTAAGAATGCACCTTTGCTCCTCCTCTCGCCACGTACTCGCTCACTTTCGCACCACGAGCTTGCTCCCCTCGTGACGTATCCTTGCCGTTCCCAACAGATAGTTGCACCACCAATTCTCCCACCATGCTCGGCATGCTGCATTTTTGTTTGTGCGTCCACTGTAAACATTTCTTGCACTTCTTATTTATCAGGGATACAAGTTACCGGTCATAGAGCTGCCTGTGCTGTCCGATGACTCTGCTCCCATTGGGATGTTGACCGGAGATTATTACAGGTGAAACCTTGTTTAGTTCTAAAGTTGGGGTGTTGGGGCAGGGTGGAAAATCTGAAGCAGTCTTGCATTAACGTAGAAACAAATAACTGCAGATGTTGGTTTCTAGCGAAGATAGACACAAAATGCTGGAGTAACTCAGCAGGTCAGGCAGCATCCCTGGAACAAAAGGATAGGTGACGTTTTGGGTTGGGACCCTTCTTTAGACTTAAAGTGATTGGTGACATTTCGAGTTGGGATCCTTCTTCAGACTGAAAGTGATAGGTGACGTTTCAGGTCGGGACCCTTCTTGAGATTGAAAGTGATAGGTAACATTTTGGGTGGGCACCCTTCTTCAGACTGAAAGTGATAGATTATGTTTCGGGTAAGACTTTCAGTCTGAAGAACGGTCCTAACCTTAAACGACACCTATTTTCTCCAGAGATGCTGCCTTACCCTCTAAGTTCCTCCAGCACTTTGTGTCTATCTATGCATTAATGTACCATCATTTATATTTAGATGTAAAGTGTCATGCTGGTAAACTGGAGTGTCAACCTAGTGTGCATGTGCAGTAATAAAAGTGTAGTGTACTAGACCAGTACAAGAGAATGTTTGACAGTGTTATTTAAATTGTGCTTCTGAGCTGCAGGCTGAGGTGAGGCTGAAAGCCTGGGACTCTTTAGTCAAGAAAAATGAAGGATCATGTTTAAGTATCTGAGTATTAAGGGATAAAACAGGGTGAATTGTGACATTATATTCAGAGTTCCTGGGGCTATGGGCTCAAGATTTTAGTTTAGAGATACAGTGTGGAAACAGGCCCTTCGGCCATCGACCAGTGGTCACCCATACGCTAGTTCTATACAAATGAACCTTCGTGAAGAGGGAATCCGACCCAAAAATCATGATTTTTCTCCAGAGATGCTGCCTGACCTGTTGAGTTACTCCAGCACTTTGTGTCTATCACTAGTTCTACTTACTAGGGACAATTTACAGAAGCCAATTAACTCCTAAACCCGCATGTCTTTGGGATGTGCGCCAAGGTGCCGCCCCAAAAAAATGAAAGGGTAATTTGTAGACCTTATTTTAAAACATATTCATTCCCGGAGATCAGCAGCTCCTCCGAGGCGAGGATTTATGCCCATCTCTAATTACAGCTGGAGTGAAGGTCGTGCTTGACCGATTCAATCTTTAGTCAATCTCAGTAGCATGGCACTGCGAATTTAGAGCAGAGCAGTGGGTTGCTCTTTGGTTTGTGTTCTGGAACACCATCTTTTGATGTTAGTTTAGTTTAGAGATACAATGTGGAAAAAGGCCCTTTGGCCCACCAAGTCCGCACTGACTCAGCGATCCCCGCACACTAGCATTATCCTACACACTAGGGACATTTTACAATCTTTACTGAGGCCAATCGACCTACAAATCTGTATGTCTTTGGAATATGGGAGAAACCCGGAGCACCAGGAGAAAACCCACATGGTCAAAGGGAAAATGTACAAACTCCGTACAGACAGCACCCATAGCCAGGATTGAACCGGGGACTCTGTAAGGCTAATTAAGGCTGCAACTCTACCGCTGTGCCACAGTGCCGTCAAATTTGTCCAAGAGTAGTACCTTTACTTTTTGAACTGACAAAATAAATTTGTAGATTGAATAAAGTAAAAGATCAAATAAAGGTCACAGATCAAATATTCAAATGGCTAGTTCACACCTAGTAGTTTAATAATTTATTTGTGGGATAGTTCTTGTCATGTTTTATTACCTCAGTTAAAAAATACACAGCTTCATTATATGTTTTCCACTCCAATGTAGGAGTGATTGAACCCAGTGATCTCTTTTCTTCCCAGGAAACTACTGCGATACTATGGCAAGAACCACAGCTTGGAAATGACAAAGTGCTTTGAGCTGTTCACCATCCACCTTGGTGTGGTACCCGCGGACTTTATCGTTCAGCAATGCTGTGATCTGGCACGCAGGTTGTGGGAGCCCTCTCGCATCCCCCTCTTCTGAAACAAGACCAACATTGGACGTCCAGAGAATGTTTTTTCATTGTGGAGAACGGATGTTAATAGTGAGGACTAGCCCGCTGAAGTTTTAGTTTTAGAGATACCGCATGGAAGCAGGCCCTTCAACCCACCGAGTCCACGCTGATCATCCATCACCCATTCACGCTAGTTCTATGTAATTCCACTTTTTCAGCACTAGCACTATCCTACACACTTTACAGAAGCCAGTTAACCTACAAATCTTTTGAATGCGGGAAGAAACTGGAGCACCCGGAGAAAATCCATGCAGTCATCTACACCACTGGAAAATTATCAAACGGCTTGGCTCAAGTTATTGCTAAGCATACACACTCAATTTTTAGTTTGAGGGTTACGACAAGCTAAGGTGAATGACGAGCGGGGAATCAGTGGACGGATCTGTTTGACTCCTTCACTATTTATTCTCCCCCCCTCCCTCATGCTCTCCCTAATCTAGGTACTGCTAACCGGTCCCGAATCTGGTTTGGGGGCAATCTGGAGGGTGAGATTCAATCCTGGATTGATTGTGGATCAAAAGAGTTGCAGACGCAGAGTGCAACTGGTGAGGAATTGTCAGAATTCAGCCATAGTTTAGTTTAGTTTATTGTCACGTGCACCAAGATACAGTGAAAAGCTTTTGTTGCGTGATAACCTGTCAGCGGAAAGACTATACATGATTACAATTGAACCATCCACAATGTTAGAGATAGCGGATAAAGCCAATAACATTTGGTGCAAGATACAGGAACTAAATCTAGGTGTCTGATGTGTACTCTGTACATGGGGGTGGTAGACCCTCTGCTTCTCCCCATCTCTCGACGCATCTCTCTCTCCCCCTCTCACCCTCCCTTCCTCTCCCCCTCCCTCCCCCCTCCCCTGAATGACTGAATGCCTTTATTTGTCATTGGTAGCACTGCATACGACGAAATTATTATTGCCACTCCATTGGTGCATAATATACTAACATAAAAGCACAGGATACAATTTTAAAACAATGTTATTTAACTAGGGCTTAAGATAAATAAATAATCAATATTGCAAAAAATCAATAAACAATGGTGATAGTAAGGTAAAATGCGAGCTAGGTAGCAGCATGGAAGAGTGCAGCATGAGTAATACTCAGTAGCTTTTCATATTGAGTGTGCAGATTGCTTTGGGGAAGAAACTGTCTCTTAGTCTGGAGGTGCGTGTTTTGGCTGACCTATAACGCCTGCCAGAGGGCAATAGTTCAAACAGGTGGAGACCGGGGTGTGTGGAGTCTTTAATGATGTTAGTGGCTCTGCTGAGGTGGCGTGAGATGGCAATATCCTCCATAGTGGGCAGCCGGTGATTCTCTCTGCTGTTTTTACCACTCTTTGGAGCGTTTTCTTATTTGCAGCAGAGCAGCTGGCATACCACACTGACATGCAAGATGTCAGTCGACTCTCAATAGTCGCCCGATAGAAGGCCACCAGCAGCTCCTTCCTGGTGTTGTGCCTCCTGAGCACTCTCAGGAAGTGGAGTCTCTGTTGTGCTCTCTTGACAGTTGCAGTGGTGTTGGCCGACCAGGAGAGGTCCTCAGATATGAGGACTCCTAGGAATGTAAAGGTCTGCACCCTTTCCACCCACGCCCCATTTATGCAGAGCGGGGCCGGGGCTGGGGCTGGGGCCGCGTCCCGTTTCCTCCTGACATCAAGTATTAGCTCCTTTGTCTTGGTTGTGTTCAGTGTCAGGTTATTTACCGAACACCACTCTGACAGTCGCTGTATCTCATCCCTGTATGCTGACTCGTCCCCCCCTAAGATAAGCCCGACGACAGTTGTGTCGTCAGCAAATTTAATAATTGTGTTGGACGGGTGGGCGGGTGTACAGTCAGAGGTGTATAAGGAGTAAAGGAGTGGACTCAGCACACAGCCTTGAGGTGTACCAGTGCTTAGTGTGATGGGGGAGGTTTTAACACTCTGTGGGCGGTTTGTGAGAAAGTCTTTGATCCATGTACAGATGGAGGGTGAGAGGCCTAGGCCAATCAGTTTGTCGATTAAAATGTCTGGAATGATTGTATTGAATGCCGAGCGATAATCAATGAATAACATCCTCGCATAGCTTTCCCGATGTTCCAAGCGGTGTGAGTTGCTATGACTACGGCGTCCTCAGTCGATCTGTTATCTCTGTAGGCAAACTGATATGGGTTGAAGGAGGAAGGTAGACTGGTTCTAATGTGATGCAAGACTAGTTTCTCGAGGCACTTCATAATCACTGGTGTAAGTGCAATCGGTCTATAATCATTTAGGTCCTCAGGGACTGTTTTTTTGGGAATAAGAATGATAGTGGCTGACTTTAAGCAGGGTGGTATAATAGCTTGTGACAGAGATGTTAAAGATCTTTGTGAAGACCCCAGCAAGTTGGTCAGCATATGCCTGGAGTACTTTACTCGGTACTCCATCAGACCCAGCAGCCTTACTTGGATTGACCGACCTCAGCACACGCCTCACATCCTGTTCCTGTAGTGTGAGTGTGTGGGTGTTAGAGGCGGGTGGTGGCAGCGAGTCAGAAGTAGGCCTGTTAGCCTCACACCGGGCGAAGAAACGGTTAAGCTCCTCTGCGTCGGCATTTACAGTGCTGTTGGTACTGCCTTTATAGTTGGTTGCCACACTCTTCGTGGGTTGTTGTGTGACAGGTGGTCCTCGATCCTCCTCTTGTAGGTCACCTTGGCCTCCTTTATGCCTCTCTTCAGGTCAACTCTCGCGGTGCTGTACTGGGCTCGGTCACCTGACCTGAAGGCGGTGTTGCAGTTTTTAAGAAGTGTTTGGACGTCCCTCGTCATCCAGGGTTTCTGATTGGGAAACACCCGGATGCGTTTATTGACTGTAACGTTGTCAATGCAGCTTTTAATGTAAAAAAAGCACAGTTTCTGTGTATTCCTCCAAGTCCCCTTGACCGAATAAATCCCATTCTGTGTGATCAAAGCAATCCTGTAGCTGGGATAGGGCCCCCTCGGGCCAAGTTGTGATGGTTTTGGTACTTGGTTTTGTTGTTCTTCCGAGGGGGGTGTATGCAGGAAACAGGAGCAGTGAAAGGTGGTCTGTCTGGCCAAGGGGAGGGAGAGTTACAGTTCTGTAAGCATGTGTAACGTTTGAGTAAACATGGTCTAAAGTGTTTTTCCCCCTTGTTGCACATTTCACATGCTGGTAAAAGTTGGGGAGTACTGTTCTAAAACATGCTTGATTAAAATCCCCTGCTATGATA
The DNA here is from genome assembly GCF_053455715.1 of Rhinoraja longicauda. NCBI lineage: Eukaryota > Metazoa > Chordata > Chondrichthyes > Rajiformes > Arhynchobatidae > Rhinoraja > Rhinoraja longicauda. The sequence goes on from NC_135968.1 coordinate 18,103,973, forward strand.
TGTGCACCGTCAGGGTGGGCTCGCTGCTGTTTGCTTACAATGGCTAGTAAGTGGCTGAGAGCAATGGTAATATTAGCTTCGGGAGGAATGTAGACAGCAGTAACTACCACTACACTCAGCTCTTGGGGTAAATAGAAAGGTCTACATAAAACTGAGAGAGCTTCAAGATCAGGACAACAATGTCGGGTAACAATCCTGCTGTTGGCACACCAGTCATTGTGTGGATAGACACACAGCCCCCCTCCTCTGCTCTTACCCGACTCCTTGCTTCTGTCCTGCCTGTAGCTAGTGCGGCCTGCTAGTTGCACTGCAGTATCAGGGATTAACGGGTGTAACCAGCTTTCGGTTATAATCATCAAACAGCAGGTACGGACGACGGAGTTAGAAGCGATCAACAGCTCCATTTTATCCATGACAGATTGGGCGTTTGTGAGGAAAATACTCGGAAGCGGAGGTTTGTGTGGTTGCTTCCTTAGCCTAGCCAGTAATCCTGCCCGGCATCCTCGCTTCTGCTTCCTCTCTCTTCGCCGTCCAACTCACAATCCAAGGTGACCCCTGTGGTCTAGCGATGCCCTCTATGTTGTAAACCCTCTGAAAGTCACTTGTGATGACTAAATTGTAGCTTAGTCCGATGTTGATTAAGCCCTGTTGACTATACACATAGTCTGCTTCACACAGATTTAAAAATGCAGACATAAGCAAATAGACACACCAAACTGGAGAGCATAGAGCCGCTGCACTGGCGTGCGCCGCCATCTTCCCCTGCCTCACTGTTCCTGACATTTTGGAGCTGCTTGTTAAATTCTTTTCCTTGCTTATTTATATCCTCCTTCATTTTGGCTATTTGGGCACGGAGTGCACAGTTTTCTTGTCTCAGTTCTTCCAGAGTTCTCTTCATCTCAGAGGTGGTGGTCTCGTTTTTCATCATCAGCTGTTTGAAGTCCTCTTTCAGCTGGTGGGAGTATTTAGCCTGTGCTTGTTTGAGTTCGGTGAATTCAAGTTCTAGCTGAGCCAGACTCTCTCTCTGCTGGCGGTTTGAGTTCTAAGGTGTAGGAGGGGCAGAGATGGCCAAGGCGGCAGTTGTCTCTGGTGAGCTCCCGTCTTCATAATTATCCTGGTGGGTATTGGTCCTTATTTCATTCACCTTCTCTTTCAGCAGGAGGAAAACCTCTTCAAAAGAGTCCAAGTTTTCTGTATTTCCCTGTATCACGATCTTACCCCTATTGTAGTAGGAAATAGTAAGGAGAGGGTCATCATTGTCTAGGCTTTGATCTTTACATACTTTCAGTCTGCCCCCATGTCCGATACCCTCTCTATGGACATGTGGGTAGTTTTCGAGCAGAGTGTCCCTCCCGGAATGGATGTAGTTAGTGAAGAATGTTGTTACTCCCTCGATGTCTGACGTAATCAACGTAGAGGACCTCCGGGTTTTCCTGGAGAATTTTCTCCTTATGTTTTTCTTTTGCGTGTTCGATTTTGGATTTAGGCGGATATACCATTTCCCAGCTCTGTGCTCTGCATGCTGTGCTGCTCTGATCTGTCTGCAGCATTTTCATTTATTTCATTCATTTATTTTTCTCCTTTTTTTTCTTCCGAGTTTTCGTGTTTCATACTGTCCCACTTTTAGGTATAGTTTTTCAGGGGTTCATCCCAGATGCGGCTATTTTTGAGTAAAATTAAGTAAGTTCTGGTAGTGCAGGCTTTCTTGGGTTCGGGCCTCGGGTTCGGTCTACCAGCCTCGGGCTTTTTCAGTCACGAGATTTCTCAGGCTGTTACGGCTTTCTGGGGCTATGGTAAATTCATGGCCCTCTCTCTCTCTCTCTCTCTCTCTCTCTATGTGTCTTACTCACCGGGTTCCCCTCGCATTTCTCGGGACTCCTCTCTCGCTCTCTCTCAGACGACAGCCCCCATCTGTGTGCACTCTCTGTGTCTCTCTCTGTCTCTGTCTCTCTTCCCCCCCCCCCACCTCCCTTCTTTTGTGACGATGACCTTTGCCCAGTTAATCAGTAACGCAAGAACTATTTTGAATATTTCACAGCAACTCAGTTATTGCGGAGGTTGTAATATGAAGTTATATACTCATTAAATATTTGTTATGTCAAAAAGACCTTTGGACCAAGCAGAACAGCTGGTGAGCTCGGAGCTGCTGCTGCATCCAAGAGAGATACCGTGATTGGTTATTTTTATGAAATTAAATTAGTTTTGCATGTCAATAAACATGATCAATACAATAAAATAAACACTGCTTCTTCTCACCTTGAACATTGACGATATTTTGATGTTGAGAAATTGTGTATTGTCGAAAGGTCACAAATTTAAATGTAGTTTATTATTGTTACATGTACCGAGTTACAGTGAAAACCTTTTTTCGTGTGTTATCTAGTCGCAGAAAATCTATACATGATCACAATGAAGCCGTCCACAGTGTACTGTTACAGGATAAAGGGAATTACATTTAGTGCAAGGTAAAGTCCGATGGTCTCAAATGAGGCAGATGGGAGGTCAGGTCCGCTCTATACTTGGTGATAGGGTGGTTCAGTTGCCTGATAACAGCTGGGAAGAAAGAGTCCTTGACTGGTTAGCACGCAACAAAAGCTTTTCCCTGTACCTCGTGACAATAAACTGAACTGAATCTGGAGGTGTGGGTTTTCACACTTCTGTTTCTGATGGGAAAGAGGAACAGACAAGGTGAGACCGATCCTTGATTATACTGGTGGCCCTGCTGAGGCAGCATGAAGCGTGGACGAGGTCAGTGGAAGGGAGGATGATTTGGGTGATGGTCAGGGCTGCATCAAAAACAGTAATTTCTGCTGTCGCTTCCTGATAATAGAAAATAGGTAAGAAATTAGATTGCCTGAGTGTAGAAGAGATGAGCGATACGATGATAAAGTCTGATACAGGATCTGCTATTTCTCCAGTGATCTTGACTAATAAAGTCCACGTACATCATGCAAGAAAATTTACTTGGAGGTTTATCAGAAAGCTACAGAGGGCAGACATTTTTCACTCTAAATTAGTTCAGCTAGATGTGAAAATGGGATAACATGTGACCCTTAAAAATGATTGCCTTCCACAGCTTCTACTTGAAAGTCCATCCAGTTTATTTTCATTGGGTGACACAGTGGTGGAGTGGTAGAGTTGTTGCCTAACAGCGCCAGATCCTGACTGGGTGCGCCTGTGTGGAGTTTGTTCTCCCTGTCACTGCGTGGGTTTTCTCCGGGTGCTCCAGTTTCCTCCCACACTCCAAAGACGTAGTTTTGCAGCTTAATTGGCTTCGGTAAAAATTATAAATTGTCTCTAGTACGTAGGATATTGCTACTTGTTATTATCAATGTACTATTGAAATTGGGTTCTCCTTGTAATGGAACGGTAGGATTACATTAGCAAATCAATAAATTTATAATGCTTTTGTTTAGTTTTGTGATGCAGCATGTCAACAAATTGTTCGGCCCACTGTGTCCATGCTAACCATCGATCCCCCGTTCACTTGTACAATGCTATCTCAGTTTCGCATCCACTCCCTACACACTTGAGGTAATTTTACAGAGGCCAATTAACTTGCGATCTCCATACACTAGTTCTATCCTACGCACTAGAGACAATTTACAGAAAAAGCCAGTTAGCTTATAAACCTGCAGATCTTTGGGATGTGGGGGGAAACCTGAGCGCCCAGAGAAAACGGATGCAGTCTCTTGGAGAATGTGCAAACTCCACCATCAGACTGTACCCAAGGTCTGGATCGAACCTGGGTCTCTGGTGCTGTGAGGCAGCAGCTCTACCAGCTGCACCGCTTTGCCAGTTAGTTACTGCACACTCTTCTTCAATTTTACTGTATATCCTTTCTAACCGCTGTGTTAATAATTAGTGTCAGAGTTGTACAGCACAGAAATCGGCCCTTCGGCCCACCTTATCCACGCCGACCAAGTTGGGTATTGGGCGTCCATTTGCCTGCATTTGGGCCATAGCCCTCTTTCCCCTTCTTATCCATATCTGTCCAATGTTTTTTTAATTGTAAACACAAAGTTGAATGGGTGTAAATAGCTACACAATACCTTGTAGCAAAGAACTGGAGTCATATAGCACAGAAACATGCTGACCAAGATGCTTCATCTAACTGCATTTGCCCCATATCTTTCCTATCCGTTACTAAGGACTACTTGATCTGCAGTCCAATGCTTTGTCCAAATCTAGCATTCATCAGAATCTTATAGTTAATTGGTTTGCCAGAACAGTTGCAATAATTGTAATATTTTATTTTGTACAGAGAATTTATAAACAGTCCTTTTAACCCAGCATGTGAACAAACAACTGATAGATATTAAGACCAGTCATCGAGCCTTTGGACGACCTTAGACTTGCCCCGAGTTGCACAAAACATTTCAATGTTCCTCAATAAAGATTGGTTAACTGACAAACTCGTACCTTAGTAAAACGTTGATACAAGGAACTGCAGATGGTGGTTTACAAAAATAGACAAAGTGCTGGAGTAACTCAGTGGGTCAGGCAACATCTCTTGAGAACCCGGACAGGTGATGTTTTGAGTTGGGACACTTCTTCAGGCCTAACCCAAAATGGCACCTATCCATATTCTCCAGAGATGCTGCCTGACCTGCTGCAAAGTACTCCAGTACTTTGTGCCTTTTTCATATCTTAGTAATGTTTGTAAAGCTGCCCGTTAATCCTCTCTTATCTGCATCATTGAAGGTCACATTCTTTGCCCCTCCTCTATATACACTCATCCCCCATCCCCGACACCCACGATTCCCCTTTATCCGTCCTCTTTTATCCGTCCCAGGGGCCACAGTTTAAGAATAAGGGGTAGGCCATTTAGAACAGAGATGAGGAAAAACCTTTTTCAGTCAGAGAGTTGTAAATCTGTGGAATTCTCTGCCTCAGAAGGCAGTGGAGGCCAAGTTTCTGAATGCATTCAAGAGAGAGCTAGATAGAGCTCTTAAGGATAGCGGAGTCAAGGGGTATGGGGAGAAGGCAGGAACGGGGTACTGATTGTGAATGATCAGCCATGATCACATTGAATGGTGGTGCTGACTCGAAGGGCCGAATGGTCTACTCCTGCACCTATTGTCTATTGTCTCTTTCCGCTCCTCCCTTTCCCTCTGTCCTCTCCCACCCATATCCCCCCTCCGGCTTTACATTTCACTCTTCCCCTTCTCTCCTTGTCTGACACACTTTTTGATTCTTTTATACTTCTAATCTTTTTCACTCACTCCACCAATCTACCAATCACCTCTCCCCCTGGCCCTTCATCTGTATCCACCTATGACTTAGAAACATAGAAAATAGGTGCAGGAGGAGGCCATTCGGCCCTTTGAGCCAGCACCGCCATTCATTGTGATCATGGCTGATCATTCCCAATCAATAACCCGTGCCTGCCTTCTCCCCATATCCCTTGATTCCACTAGCCCCTAGAGCTCTATCTAACGGTCTTAAAACCATCCAGTGATTTGGCTTCCACTGCCCTCTATGGCAGAGAATTCCACAAATTCACAACTCTCTGGGTGAAAAGGTTTCTTCTCACCTCAGTTTTAAATGGCCTCCCCTTTATTCTAAGACAGTGGCTCCTGGTACTGGACTCGCCCAACATTGGGAACATTTTTCCTGCATCTTGCTTGTCCAGTCCTTTTATAATTTTATATGTTTCTATAAGATCCCCTCTCATCCTTCTAAACTCCAGTGAATACAAGCCTAGTCTTTTCAATCTTTCCTCATATGACAGTCCCGCCATCCCAGGGATCAATCTCATGAACTTACGCTGCACTGCCTCAATTACATGGATATCCTTCCACAAATTAGGAGACCAAAACTGTACACAATACTCCAGATGTGGTCTTACCAGGGTCCTATACAACTGCAGAAGAACCTCTTTACTCCTATACTGAAATCCTCTTGTTATGAAGGCCAACATTCCATTAGCTTTCTTGACTGCCTGCTGTACCTGCACGCCAACTTTCAGTGACTTGTAAGGCTTTGTAATGCCCCAACCTCTCTTTTCCAGCTTTCTTCCCTTTACTACAGTTTGAAGAGGGGTCCTGGCCTGAAACATCACTTATCCCTGTTCTGCAGGGATACTGCCTGAGCTGCTATTACTCCAGCACTTTCATAAGTTATAGGAGCAGAATTAGGTCATTCGGCCCAAGTCTACTCTGCCATTCAATCATGGCTAATCTATCTTTCCCTCTCAACCTCATTCTCCTGCTTTCTCCCCATAACCCCTGATACCGTGCCAATCAAGAATCTGTCAACTCAGACTTGAAAATATCCATTGACTTGGCCTCCACAGCTGCCTGTGGCAATGAATTCCACAGATTCACCACCCTCTGACTAAAGAAATTCCTCCTCATCTCCTTTCTACAGGTACCTCCTTTTATTCTGAGGCCGTGAACTCTGGTCCTAGACTCTCCCACTAATGGAAACATCCTCTCCACATCCACTTTGTTCCTTGGTAAACCAGCATCTGTATTTCCTTCCTTCTACACAGTTGCCTGCATTTAGCAAGATGTTGAGTAGATGTCCTACCAGCTGACCCCCTCCGTAAGGTCATTGACGACCTTCCCCTTCACTAAAGCAGCCAGGAAGAGCTTCTCTTGGTTGACGTTATGCACAGCCTGAGCATTCATGGCATCCATGCGGATAGCCTCATAGTAGTGTAGAGGTAGATCGAGGTGGTGCATGTCGTAGCCAAAGCCAGCCAGGTTCACCTCATCACAGAGGTGTAAGGCAGTGACGACCGAGGTCACTCCCAGTGTTGGAACCATCTGAGCAAAAAACACCAACGAGAGTTACATCAGTGCTGGGCAGTTCGGAGGTTATAGGAGCAGAATTAGACCATTCTGCCTACCATGTCTACTCTGCCTTTCCCACTCAACCCCATTCTGCCTTCTCCTCATTACCCCTGACACCCGTATTAATCACCCATAACTCCTGACACCCGTATTAATCAAGAATCTGTCAAGCTGCTCTGAGGTCTGGCAGGCGAGGACCTTCACAGTGAATGGTAGGGCCCTGGGGAGTGCTGTCGACCAGAGGGATATAGGACTAAAGGAGTAAGATGAGATCTTACTGGGCAGAGTAGGACAGGACATTCACAGTGAACAGTAGTTCATAGCTCAAAGGGGCAGAATTAGGCCATTCGGTCTATCGAGTCTACTGCCATCTCCCCGTAACCCTTGCTACCATTACACACCAAGAACCTGTCAATGTCTGCCTTCAAAATACCCAATGACTTGGCCTCCACTGCCGTCTGTGGCAATGAATTCCCCAGATTCGCCACCAGGTGGCGGGCCTGGGGAGTGCTCTAGAGCAGAGGGATTAGGACTACAGGTATAGGACATACCTTCAGAATGGAGATATGGAAAGGATGTACCTTTACAAAGGAGATGAGGAGGAATTTCTTTAGCCAGAGGGTGGTGAATCTGTGGAGAGTGAAAGTTGTACCTGTTTCCATCTCCACAGCCTGGAGGATGGTTCCAGAAAGCCCAGGTAGTTCATCGCTGTTTCCCGAATAATGTCCAGATTTAATATCCGGTAATTGTGTGGTTCCAAAGGAATCAGATCGGGCACCGATTGCCAAAACCACATCTTCTGCCAATGGTTCTGGAGAGGGCAAACAGACTAGTTTAGAGACACAGCATGGAAACAGGCCCTTCAGGCCATGGAGTCTGCACCGCCCAATGATCACGCCTTACACTAGTTATATCCTACATACTAAGGACCATTTTTAGAAGCAAATTAACCTACAAACCTGCACACCGTGGGACTAGGAGGAAACCGGACCACCCGGAGAAAACCCACACGGTCACAGGGAGAACATGCAAACTCCGCACGGACAGCACCCATAGTCAGGATCGAATTCAAGTGTCTGGCGCTGTGAGGAAACAATTCTACAGCTGTCCTACTGTGCCGCCTCAGCGAGCTCTTGAAGACTGCAAAGTCTTTTTGCAAATCTTGCTCCCATCTCTTTAGACTTTAGAGATACAGTGTGTAAACAGGCCCTTCGGCCCACTGAGTCCGCGCCAACCATTGATCACCTGTACACTAGCACTATCCTACACGCTAGGGACAATTTATAATTTTACTGGTCCACATTGGCTTCATTGTAATCTTGCATAGTCTCATCTTTGACCGGATAGCACGCCAACAAAAGCCTTTCACCGTACCTTGGTACAAGTGGCAATAATAAACTAAACTAGACATGAGCAGTTACCAGTGGCACCTTCCTGACCATGGCCTTTAACCATGTCAGGTCCATGCATTTGAACGTTGCCAGCACCAGCAGCGAGGCGGGATCGTAATCCTGGGGAGACTTGAGAGCACCCTCTGGGTACGCAATCCGCAGCGTGGTCTTGGTACCCACGTCCCGTGCGTGATCCGACACCGGCCCGTTATTCAGTCTAATGCGGGAGGAGGGAGAGAGAGAAAATCTCCGTCACCAAGAACATTTCGCAAGCTTGCACTTCTTTCAATAATCCTTTATATTAAGATAAATTAATCTAACTAATCTCGAATAGTGAAAGGCCTTGATAAAGTTGAATGTATGGTGAAACGCCTGGATAGAGTGAACGTGGAGAGGATAAGGGATCTTACAGAGGTGTATAAAATCATGAGGGGAATGGACAGGGTGAATGCACAGAGTCTTTTACCCAGAGTAGGAGAATCAAGAACTTGAGAGCTCAGGGTTAAGGTGAGAAGGGGGAAAGACTTAATAGGAACCAGAGGGGCAACCTTTTTACACAGAGGGTGGTTGGTAAATGGAACGAGCTGATAGAAGAGTAAAAGAAAATAACTGCAGATGCTGGTACAATATCGAAGGTATTTATTTACAAAATGCTGGAGTAACTCAGTAGGTCAGGCAGCATCTCGGGAGAGAAGGAATGGGTGACGTTTTGGGTTGAGACCCTTCTTCAGACTGATGTCAGGGGGGCGGGACAAAGGAAGATATAGGTGGAGACAGGAAGATAGAGGGAGATCTGGGAAGGGGGAGGGGAAGAGAGGGACAGAGGAACTATCTAAAGTTGGAGAAGTCAATGTTCATACCACTGGGCTGCAAACTGCCCAGGCGAAATATGAGGTGCTGTTCCTCCAATTTCCGGTGGGCCTCAATATGGCACTGGAGAAGGCCCATGACAGAAAGGTCAGACTGGGAATGGGAGGGGGAGTTGATGTGCTCGGCCACCGGGAGATCAGATTGGCCAACGCGGACCGAGCGCAGGTGTTGAGCGAAGCGATCGCCGAGCCTGCGTTTGGTCTCGCCGATGTAAATAAGCTGACATCTAGAGCAGCGGATGCAATAGATGAGGTTGGAGGAGGTGCAGGTGAACCTCTGTCTCACTTGGAAAGACTGTTTGGGTCCTTGGATGGAGTTGAGGGGGGAGGTAAAGGGACAGGTGTTGCATCTCGTGCGGTTGCAGGGGAAAGTGCCCGGGGTTGGGGTGGTTTGGGTAGGAAGGGACAAGTGGACCAGGGAGTTACGGAGGGAACGGTCTCTGCGGAATGCAGAAAGGGGAGGGGATGGGAAGATATGGCCAGTGGTGGGGTCCTGTTGTAGGTGACGGAAATGTTGGCGGAGGTAGTTGAGACAGGTAGACTAACAGCATTTAAAAGATATTTGAACAGGTACATAGAGAGGAAAGGTTTCAAGGGATATGGGCAAGTGGGAGAGGCTTAGGTAGGACTTTGTGGTCAGTATGAGTGAGTTGGGCCGAATGAGTTGAGTCATGATGTATGACTGCATGGACACCATGCCTTTACGGACACCATGACTGCACCACCGACGCTGCCCACGAGCTGAGACTGCTGGAGGTGCTGTCACCTGATAACGATGCTGTGCTGGTCAATGTACGGTCCGAGCCGGCTTCCAGCCAGGATGCCTCCATTCCCCACCACCACGCATCTCCTGCAGCCAGACAGCGCCGGCTCCTCAGGAATCTCTCCAGAAGCCTCCGGCAGCATCTCCAGGGTTTCCCGTAGCTGCTCTTCGCATCCTCTGAACCCGAAGGGTGGCTCGTACCTCCCGCTGCCCGGGAGTGAGGTCGAGCCCCATCCCATGAAGACCGGGACACTGCCAAGAGCTTTCCTTGGATACAGCTCGGTGAGTCTGGTGCGGCTGAAGTTCACCTTGCAGTGGCTGGAAACTATCCTCTGAGACTTGTTGTGAAGGTGCTGCAGAGAGAGAACGAGTGGAGTCATAGAGCCATAGAGTCATAGAATGCTACCGCGTGGAAACAGGTCCTTCAGCCCAACTTGCCCACACTGGCAACATGTACCAGCTGCACTAGTCCCACCTGCCCACATTTGGTCCATATCCCTCCAAACCTGTCCTATCCATGTACTTGTCTAACTGTTTCTTAAATGTCTCTTTTGGCAGCTTGTTCCATACACCCACCACCCTTTGTGTGTAAAAGTCACCCCTCAGATTTCTAAAGGATTTTAGACTTTAGAGATAAAGCACGGAAACAGGTCCTTCGGCCCACCGGGGCCAGCGATCACATTGGTCCCACCGGGGCCAGCGCTCACACCACACACTAGCACTAGCACTATCCTGCACATTATGAACAATTTACAGAAGCCAATTAACCTACAAACCTGTACGTCTTTGAAGTGAGGGAGGAAGCCGGAGCTCCCTGAGAAAACCCACGCAGGTCACGGGGAGAAGGTACAAACTCCGTACAGACAGTACCCGTAGTCAGGATGGAGCCCGGGTCTCTGGCGCTGTGGGGCGGCAACTCTACCGCTGCGCCAACATGCCGCCACAATTTTTGTTTAGAATGTAAAAACGAGAAACTGCAGATGCTAGTTTACAAACAATAACACAAAGTGCTGGAGTAACTCAGCAAGTCAGGCAGCATCACTGGATAACGTGGATAGGTGGCGTTTCGGGTCGGGACCCTCCTTCAGACAATACAATACAATACAATATATTGTAGTGGCCTTAGTTACCCCTCGCACAGCAAACTGTACCTCTGCCTGCTGGAACCAGACCTCAGGCTCTTCGGTCCACAGGGTCGGGAGTTTGAGGGCGACGGCCTCGAGGTCGGCAAGACCGAGGGCGGCAGGACCGGGTTGCGCGAGGGCGGCAGGACCGGGTTGTCCATTATTGTTTGACATCACGACGTGTGATGTCCGTCGAGGTCACCAATGTAGTGGCCTGGCGGAGGCCAGAGAAAGGCAAGACGCCAGGCAGTGTTTTGTGAGATTCTTTATTAGGCTGTGAGCTCCTGCCCACAGCGTAGTTCTCCTAGGGAATAGCTACTCCTTCCCTTGGTCTGGCTTTTAACCCCTCTCCCTGTCCGTCACGTAACGAGGGGGCTGACCCAAGGAGTGGCCCGATCCGCCACAATATCTTTATTGCCATTGTACAGGTGTACAACGAGATTGGGAATGCGGCTTCCATACGATGCAATAAATTAATTAGCTAATCAGTATAAATTTATACAACCCTGTGTGACAAAATAGAAACAGTTTAAAACAGTATAAAGTTCAAGTAGGTCTGTTCACTGTGCGATGTGACCATCCGGCTCAGCAGGACCGGTTCAGAGCAGCTATGGCCCTGGGGATGAAGCTGTTCCTGAGTCTGGAGGTGCGGGCGTAGAAGGCCTTGTACCATCTGCCCGATGGTAGAATTACCATTGCAGGGGTGTGAGGAGTCTTTGTGAATGCTGGTGGCTTTTCTGAGGCATCGTGTGTTGTAGATGTCCTCCAAGGCTGGTAGCTGTGTTCTGATAGTCCTCTGAGCTCTGTGGACTACCCGCTGAGCTCTGTGGACTACCCGCTGAGCTCTGTGGACTACCGTCTCTAAAGTCTAAAGTGCTGAAAGCGTTCTTGACCATCCTATCTACCTGTGACATCACTTTTAAGGAACGATGTACCTGTATTCTTAGATCCCTCTGCTCTAAACGGTCCCTATCTACATGTGACACCACTTTCAGGGAACTATGTACCTGCGCCCTTACATCCCACTGCTCTGCAACGCTCCCTGTCTACCTGCGACACAACTTTCTGGGAACTCTATGCACTCCTTAGATCCCTCTGCTCTACAACACTCCCCGTCTACCTGCGACACAACTTTCTGGGAACTATGTACCTGCACTCCTTAGATCCCTCTGCTCTACAACACTCCCTGTCTACCTGCGACACAACTTTCTGGGAACTATGTACCTGCATTCTGGGATCCCTCTGCTCTACCACACTCCCTGTCTATCTGCGACACCACTTTCAGGGAACTCTATACCTGTATTCTGGGATCCCTCTGCTCTACAACACTCCCAGAGCCCTGCCAATCATGGTGTTGGGCCTGCCCTGGATGAGTGCATTTGGTGGTCCCATCACTTACGCCCATTGCCTAATCAATGCCTCGGAGATCTCCCATCCTCTACCTCCATCTATGTCGTCCCTGCGCCAGCTCCCCCCCCCCCTCGCCCCCCGCCCCCACCTCGCCCGCGACTCCCCCCCGCTCACCACGCACCGCCATGCGATCGGCCGACATGCCGTAGAGCTGCCAGAGGTCCTGACGCTTCTGGTAGGCCGGTAGCAGCAGCAACAGGTAACACAGGGAGAGCAGCAGCAGAGACCCCAGCAGGGATCGCAGTCTATGTGGGGGGGTGGGGGGAAGAAGCAAACCAGAATCACGGTGAGGGGTCAAGGTATAACCAAGAGGGAGGCACAGCTGCGAGAGCATGATGTGGTGAAGATGGTGGGGAGATTAAGCCAGACGTGGGAGAGATGATGGGGAGAGGACAGATATGGGAGATGATAGGGTGTGTTTTTTTTCACACAGAGAGTGGTGAATCTGTGGAATTCTCTGCCACAGAAGGTAGTTGAGGCCAGTTCATTGGCTATATTTAAGAGGGAGTTAGATGTGGCCCTTGTGGCTAAAGGGATCAGGGGGTATGGAGAGAAGGCAGGTACAGGATACTGAGTTGGATGATCAGCCATGATCATATTGAATGGCGGTGCAGGTTCGAAGGGCCGAATGGCCTACTCCTGCACCTATTTTCTATGTTTCTATGTGGATGATGGGGGCAGATGTGTGAGGGGTGATGGGGGCAGATGTGTGAGGGGATGATGGGGGCAGATGTCATAGAGTCATAGTGTCCTACAGCACAGAAAGAGGCCCTTCGGCCCATCGCGTCCGTGCCGCCCGTTACCAAACACAGTCTAATTTTAATCCCATTTTCCCGCAATTGGACCGTAGCCCTGAATGTTGTAGCATTTCAAGTGCCCATCCAAATGCCTCTTAAACGTTGTGAGTGTTCCCACCCCTGTGAGGGGTGATGGGGATATGGAGGCAGACGTGGGAGAGACGATGGGATATGGAGGAGGAGATGGATGTGGGAGAGATAATGGGGAGATTGAGCTAGATGGGGGGTGATTGAAAGTGGGAGAGTTGATGAAATGGGGTGAGATGAGGAGATAATGCAGGATGAGGAACGGATGAAGGGGGGGGGGGGGGGGGTAAGCCCAGACGAGGAAGAGGACAGTGAAGATGGTACAAGGGGAAGGAACCAGTGGATGAGTGCAGGTGAGGCGCAGATGTTTGACTCGTTCCCAACAAACGTGCCTACCTCTCACTCAAGCACCTTCTAGGAGGATCCATCTTTACCGGAATTGCATCTGTTCAGCCCAGTAGGAATCTGGAATAAACGTTTAGAAAAGAGACACAAACTTCAGACGATTTGTCCTTCTCGCGATGGCCTCGTAATGGTTCAGTTACAACTCATGATCCACCCTGAGGGTGCTGGCAGGGTGGTGCAGCGGTAGAGTTGTTGCCTCACAGCGCCAGAGACTCGGGTTTGATCCTGACTACGGGCGCTGTCCACACGGAGTATGTACGTTTTCCGCGTGGGTTTTCTCTGGGTGCGTCAGTTTCCCCCCACACTCCAAAGACGACCACTGGATAACGTGGATAGGTGACGTTTTGAGTCAGGACCCTTCTTCAGACCCGACCACGTTGTCTCTCCATGTTCTCCGTAGCTGCTGCCTGACCTACTCCCTAGCGTCTGAGGCCCATTGAGGAAGCGCTGTGAACTGTTTTTGTATGTGCTGTTATGTTTGCGTGCTACTGTATGTTTCATTTTTTTCCTTAGTACCTAAACAGATGTACAGCACTTTGGTCAACGTGGGTTGTTTTTAAATGTGCTATACAAATAAAATTGACTTGACTTGACTTGACCTGCTGAGTTGATCCAGCAATTTCTGCCTCTGTTTTGTAAAACCGCATCTGCAAAGCGCTGGAGTAACTCAGCGGGTCAGGCAATATCTCTGGAAAACATGGATAGGTGACAATAGACAATATACAATAGGTGCAGGAGGAGGCCATTTGGCCAGCACCGCCATTCAATGTGATCATGGCTGATCATTCTCAATGATGTTTTAGGTTGGGTCTGAAGAAGAGTCCTGGCCCAAACCGTCTCCTATTCGGGTTCCCCAGAGATGAAGCCTGGTCCGCTGAGTTACTCGTTGTATTCTGCACCAGAGGTTATTGAGTTTATTACCCAGTGTAACGTATACAAAAGATCCCGAAGTACACGTCAGTAAAGCATTACTTCTGTACCAGGCTACCCAGATGGATGTTTGGACCCGTCAAGCTTGGGTTAGTTTACTTTAGTTTATTGTCACGTGAACCGAGGGACAGTGAAAAGCTTGTTATATACATGATTACAATCGACTCATTTACAGTGTACAGATACATAAATAAGGGAATGGCGTTAAACGCAAGTAACATGAACCAACCTGGGTCCACAGAGACACGATCTCACCCAGTCTACGATAGTCAGTTTGTGGATCCTCTCTTTTCCCGACAAAATCGCTTTCAGGAAGCCCCTTCTCAATGGATTTGTCACAAAATAGCTGGCTTCGGCGGGAGGTGCAGCGCTCTGATCATCCCAAGTGAACAGCAACTGTGCGCTGCGTGTTGTGCGCTGATGTTAGCTGGTGGGGGGTGGTGGGGGGGGGGGGGGGGTGGAACTGTGCTGGGGATTCAGCCCCTGCCTGTCCATCGACGGCCCTGCCGAGCCTGTGTCCTGTCTCCGAGCTCAGGCTCCGATCAACACGGACTGTGAGGTTCCCCACTCAACAACCTGCTGCCCCTTCAGTCAATCATCAACAGTGTTTTTCCACTAAATCAGCTGTCAAATATTAATCTACGCAGGACCTCCCCACAGCCATCATGCTATTAAACACCATGACCTCAAAATAAGCTCCGAACTACACAGACTGTGTGTAGTCTATATAGTACGTAGGGCATCATCTCAGCCTCAGAAGGCAGTGGAGGCCAATTCTCTGAATGCATTCAAGAGAGAGCTGGATAGAGCTCTTAAGGATAGCGGAGTCAGGGGGTATGGGGAGAAGGCAGGAACGGGGTACTGATTGAGAATGATCAGCCATGATCACATTGAATGGCGGTGCTGGCTCGAGGGGCCGAATGGCCTCCTCCTACACCTATTGTCTATCCTTGTTCGTCTTTGCACTATTACTGTTTGAGGTATATATAATATATACAAGATAAAGTTAAGGTGAATTTTTTTGGGTTGGAACCCTTCTTCAGACTGAAAGTAAAGTATGGTCGTCAAGGGGCTTTTCCCACAGAGATACTGCCTGACCTGCTGAGTTACTCCAGCATTCTGTGTCCATCTTCGGAATATGATGTGCTGTTCCTCCAGTTTGCACTGGACCTCACTCTGGCAATGGAGGAGGCCCAGGCTCAAGAGTGCAGGAAAGAACTGCAGATGCTGGTTGAAACCGAAGATAGACACAGAATGCTGGGGTAACTCAGCGGGGCAGGCAGCATCTCTGGAGAGAAGGAACGGGTGACTTTTCGGGTCGAGAAGGCCATTCAATAGACAATAGGTGCAGGAGGAGGCCATTCGGCCCTTCGAGCCAGCACCGCCATTCAATGTGATCATTCTCAATCAGTACCCCGTTCCTGCCTTCTCCCCATACCCCCTGACCCCGCTATCCTTAAGAGCTCTATCCAGCTCTCTCTTGAATGCATTCAGAGAATTGGCCTCCACTGCCTTCTGAGGCAGAGAATTCCACAGATTCACAACTCTCTGACTGAAAACGTTTTTCCTCATCTCAGTTCTAAATGGCCTACCCCTTATTCTTAAACTGTGGCCCCTTGTTCTGGACATTCAGGACATTCTCTACCGGCGGTGCCTGCGGAAGGCATGCAGCATCATCAAGGACCACAACCACCCAGCACGCAGGCTGTTCTCCTTGTTACCGTCAGGCAGACGATACAGGAGTATGGCTGCGCGTACCACCAGACTTAAGAACAGTTTCTACCATCAGGCCATCAGGCTTCTGAACTCATAAACACATTTCAAATCATATATGTTGATTATTTTTAATATTGTCTTTTTACCTATTTTTAACATTGTCTAATGTCATTTTTTAATCTTATTTATCCTTGGAATATTACTGCTGAGTAATATTCAAATTGTCTTGTCAAATACATTTCATTATACCATTGACCCTGTGCCAACCTACATATGACAAATACAATTTATTATTATTATTATTATTATTATTATTATTCTGCTGAGTTCCTCCAGCATTTTGTGTCCAGCCCAGGCTCAAGAATTCCCAGGTTCTTGGAATGTTTGAGAGATGGTTTTCTAAACCAACATGTCGAGGAACCAACGAGAGAACAGGCCATTCTAGACTGTGTATTGAGTAATGAGGAAGGGTTAGTTAGCAGTCTTGTTGTGCGAGGCCCCTTGGGCAAGAGTGATCATAATATGGTAGAGTTCTTCATTAGGATGGAGAGTGACAAAGTCAATACAGAAACAAGTGTTCTGAACTTAAAGAAAGGTAACTTTGAGGGTATGAGGCGTGAATTGTCCAAGATGGACTGGCGATTGATGCTGAAAGGGTTGACGGTGGACATGCAATGGAAGGCATTTAAAGGTCGCATGGATGAACTACAACAAGTGTTCATCCCAGTTTGGCAAAAGAACAAACCAGGAAAGGTAGTGCATCCGTGGCTAACAAGGGAAATCAAGCATAGTATTAAAACAAAAGATGAAGCATACGGATTAGCCAGAAAAAGTAGCATACCAGAGGACTGGGAGAAATTCAGAGTCCAGCAGAGGAGGACAAAGGGCTTAATTAGGAAAGGGAAAATAGATTATGAGGGAAAACTGGCAAGGAACATAAAAACTGACTGCAAAAGCTTTTATAGATATCATATCATATCATATCATATATCTACAGCCGGAAACAGGCCTTTTCGGCCCTCCAAGTCCGTGCCGCCCAGTGATCCCCGTACATTAACACTATCCTACACCCACTAGGGACAATTTTTACATTTACCCAGCCAATTAACCTACATACCTGTACGTCTTTGGAGTGTGGGAGGAAACCGAAGATCTCGGAGAAAACCCACGCAGGTCACGGGGAGAACGTACAAACTCCTTACAGTGCAGCACCCGTAGTCAAGAGAAAAAGATTAGTTAAGGCAAATGTAGGTCCCTTGCAGTCGGAAACAGGTGAATTGATCATAGGGAACAAGGAGATGGCAGACCAATTGAACAAATACTTTGGTTCTGTCTTCACTAAGGAAGACATAAACCGTCTGCCGGAAATAGCGGGGGACCGGGGGTCTAAAGAGATGGAGGAACTGAGGGAAATCCAGGTTAGTCGGGAAGTGGTGTTAGGTAAATTAAATGGATTAAAGGCAGATAAATCCCCAGGGCCAGATAGGCTGCATCCCAGAGTGCTTAAGGAAGTAGCCTCAGAAATAGTGGATGCATTAGTGATAATTTTTCAAAACTCTTTAGATTCTGGAGTAGTTCCTGAGGACTGGAGGGTAGCTAATGTAACCCCACTTTTTAAAAAGGGAGGGAGAGAGAAAACGGGGAATTATAGACCAGTTAGCCTAACATCGATAGTGGGGAAAATGCTAGAGTCAGTTATTAAAGATGTGATAGCATTACATTTGGAAAGTGGTGAAATCATCGGACAAAGTCAGCATGGATTTACCAAAGGCAAATCATGTCTGACGAATCTTATAGAATTTTTCGAGGATGTAACTAGTAGAGTGGATAAGGGAGAACCAGTCGATGTGTTATATCTGGACTTTCAGAAAGCCTTCGACAAGGTCCCACATAGGAGATTGGTGTACAAACTTAAAGCACACGGTATTGAGGGTTCAGTGTTGAGGTGGATAGAAAATTGGTTGGCGGACAGGAAGCAAAGAGTAGGAATAAACGGGTCCTTTTCGGAATGGCAGGCAGTGACTAGTGGGGTACCGCAAGGCTCAGTGCTGGGACCCCAGTTATTTACAGTGTATATTAATGATTTGGACGAGGGAATTGAATGCAACATCTCTAAGTTTGCGGATGACACGAAGCTGGGTGGCAGTGTTAGCTGCGAGGAGGATGCTAGGACGCTGCAGAGTGACTTGGATAGATTAGGCGAGTGGGCAAATGCATGGCAGATGCAATATAATGTGGATAAATGTGAGGTTATCCACTTTGGCGGCAAGAACAGGAAAGCAGAGTATTACCTGAATGGTGACCGATTGGGAGAAGGGGAGATGCAACGTGACCTGGGTGTCATGGTGCACAAGTCATTGAAAGCAAGCATGCAGGTGCAGCAGGCAGTGAAGAAAGCGAATGGTATGTTGGCATTCATAGCAAGAGGATTTGAGTTTAGGAGCAGGGAGGTTCTGCTGCAGTTGTACAGGGCCTTGGTGAGACCACACCTGGAGTATTGTGTGCAGTTTTGGTCTCCTAACCTGAGGAAAGACGTTCTTGCCTTAGAGGGAGTACGGAGAAGGTTCACCAGATTGATCCCTGGGATGGCGGGACTTTCATATGAGGAAAGACTGGATAGACTGGGCTTGTACTCGCTGGAATTTAGAAGACTGAGAGGGGATCTTATAGAAACATATAAAATTCTTAAGGGGTTGGAGAGGCTAGATACGGGAAGATTGTTCCCGATGTTGGGGGAGTCCAGAACCAGGGATCACAGCTTAAGGATAAGGGGGAAGTCTTTTAGGACCGAGATGAGAAAACATTTCTTCACACAGAGAGTGGTGAGTCTGTGGAATTCTCTGCCACAGAAGGCAGTGGAGGCCAGTTCATTGGCTATATTTAAGAGGGAGTTAGATGTGGCCCTTTTTGCTAAAGGGATCAGGGGGTATGGAGAGAAGGCAGGTACAGGTTACTGAGCTGGATGATCAGCCATAATCATATTGAATGGCGGTGCAGGCTCGAAGGGCCGAATGGCCTACTCCTGCACCTATTTTCTATGTTTCTATGTTTCTAAGAACAGCTTTGTGTCCATGAACCATCAGACCCGTGAATCCCACAGCAGCACCAAGCTACTAAACTTTGTACTGAAGTTGCTCCGGTACTTTGATTTTTGGACTATCGTGGTCTGGTTTACTTAGAATAAACTATTATGTATTGCATGTTTATTTTTATTGTTATTGCATCTAATGCGTCTGTAAAGGGGTGGGCCCAGTGGCGTAGCTTGTCTTACAACGTCAGAGACCCGGGTCTGATCCTGACCTCGGGCGCTGTCTGTGTGGAGTTTGCACATTTTCCTTGTGACCGTGTGGCTTTTCTCCAGGTGCTCTGGTCTCCTCCCGCATCCCAAAGACGTAGAGGTTTTCATGCCTCTCCTTACATTATATTATGGTGTATTGATGGAGGGTAACAAGGAAATGCCACAGGAATTAAACAACGACTCTATGTTTCTGTTCACTGATGACGCACAAAACCTGATGGATATGTCAGAGAATCAAGGATCTAGTTGGTTGCCACCAGCCAGTCTCACCCTGGTCAATCCCTCTTCTCCCCACTCCCACCAGGCAAGTGGTATAGAAGGGTGAAAACGCATACCTCCAGATTCAGGGGGAGTTTCTTCCCCGCAGTTATTAGGCAACTGAACGTCCTATCACCAACTAGAGAACTGTCCTGAGCTACTAGGGCTACGGTCCAAATGCGGGAAAATGGGATTAAAATTAGACTGTGTTTGGTAACGGGCGGCACGGACACGATGGGCCGAAGGGCCTCTTTCTGTGCTGTAGGACTCTATGACTCTACTATCCTCCTGAGCCTGTCCCACTGAGTCACTCCAGCTTTTTGTGTCTATCTTCGGTTTAAACCAGTATCTGCAGTTCTTTCCTACACACTGCTATCTACCTAATTGGAGACCCTAGACTATCTTTAATCGACTTTACCTTGCACTAAAAGCTATTCCTTTATCATGTAATCTGTCCACTGTGGATGGCTCGATTGTAATATAGATTGTCTTTCTGCTGACTGGTTAGCATGCAACAAAAGCTTTTCACTTCACCTCGGTACACGTGGCAATAAACTAAACTTAGCTAGCTTAGTCAGTGAGCTAGAAAACAGATATCACTAGTCTTGATGACTGACATCCAAGCGTTTTGAGCTGGTGGCTTTAAACATGATGGATCTTTGAGGTGGTGGCTTTAAGCATGATGGATCTTCGAGGGTTCTTTAATTGTGGAGTAGAAGGGTGGTTAATGTAATACCACTGTTTCAAAAAGGGGAAACTCGACTAACTTAGCATAACATCAATGGTAGAACAATTGCTAGAATCTGTAATGAAAGATGTAATGAAATGCCTAAACAGAGACCTGGAGAGGATGTTTCCAGTAGTTGTATAGGTCCTAAGACTAGAGGGCACAGCCTCAGAATAAAAGGATGAACCTTCAGAATGGAGATGAGAAAGAATTTCTTTAGCCAGAGGGTGGTGAATCTGTGGAATTCATTGCTACATAAAGCAGTGGAGGTCAAGTCATTGGGTAGGAAAAAAACTGCAGATGCTAGTTTAAATTGAAGGTAGACACAAAATGCGGGAGTAACTCAGTGGGTCAGGCAGCATCTCAGGAGAGAAGGAATGGGTGATGTTTCGGGTCGAGACCCTTCTTCAGACTGATGTCAAGGGAGGGGGCGGGACAAAGATAGGATGTAGTCAGAGTCAAGTAATTGGGTATTTTTAAAGTGGAGATTGACAGGTTCCTGAATAATAAGGTCATCAAAGGTTATAGGGAGAAGGCAGGAGAATGGGGTCGAGGGGGGAAAAATAGATCAACCATGATTAAATGGTGGGGTAGACTTGATGGGAAGAATGGCCTAATTCTGTCCCTATGGTTTATGATATCTAGAAAAGGAAATAATCTAGATTGAGTTTTTTTGAGAAGGGCATAATAATAAGAACAAAATACACAGAGCTGAAAGACGAGTTATGCAAGGAAGGGCAGATGTTAAAGTGAACTTTTCAGGAAAAAAATTAAGGAGAAAAGAGACAATTTCAGCCAAGAACAAACAGCAATCTCAGCAATAACTGTTCAGGAGTCAGTCATACAGCATGGAAACAGACCCTTCACCCCAGCTTGTCTACACTAACCCATTTACCCATGTTTGCCCCATATCCCACTAAACCTTTCCTATCCATGTAGCTGTCCAATGTCTTTTAATGCCGTTATAGTACCAGCCTCAACTACCTTCTCTGGCAGCTCATTCCATATACCCACTACTCTTTATGTGCAATAAAGTTGCCCCTCGGGTACCTATTAAATATTTCTCATCTTACATTTGTCCTCTGGTTCTCGATTCCCCTCCTCTGGGGAAAAGGCTCCAGCACTCAACCATCTATTTTTCCTATTAAACATTAAATCGGTTTCTTTCTCCGCCCAATCTGACAAGCATTTCCGGCAGTTCTCCATTTACGAGTATAGAAACAAGGAACTGCAGATGCTGGTTAATATACAATAGGACACAAAGTGCTGAAGTAACTCAGCAGGACAGGCAGCATCTCCAGAGGACATGGATAGGTGATGTTTTGGGTCGGGACCCTTCTTCAGACTGAATGTAGTAGATGGAAGGTGGCTGGAATAGAGGTCATGTCAGGGCAGGCATGCGAAACAAAGAACTGCTGATGATGGCTTGCAAACAAAATGCTGAAGTAACAGCTGGTCAGGCAGCATTACAGAACACGGATAGGTAACATTTTGGGTCAAGACCCTTCTTGTTCTTCTGGAAATATACCAGGGCCAGAATAAACGTCAAACAAAGCACAGTATTGTAAAATATTGCTTTTTAATTCATCACAATTTACAAAGAATATTTAAACGTAGAATTAGTATTACTGATTTCTGAACATCTCGATTAAATTATTTCATTTTTGGAACAACGCTGGTTGCATAACTTTCTCTTGAAATGCGCGATGCGGGCACTGAGGGAATGGTTTGTGGTTGCAGAGGAAGACCTTCACCAGCAGAGGGCAGTGGGAACAACTTTGAGGGGTGGACAGGAGCATAGAAGTTAAAGCACGTCAGCTTCTGAGTGCAGAACGATGGAGTGACAGCGACAGATCAACATGATTGTAACATTACCACAGAGCAGAGAGGAGGGAGCTGTCGACGACAGACGTGAGGAGCAAGGATAGGAGTGTGAATCACAGTCATGCCTTCTGTACCCTCAAGGTTGGCTGGGCGAGGAGAGGGACTTGGGTTTACTGAACGAACCAGCCAAAGGCAATGGCAGGAGGCCTGGAGCTCGCCTGGACCGGGCACCGCTCCATAAGGCGTAGCCCGCAAACCCAACTTTGGAAATGGCACCAAATTTAGTGACTCGCAAAAGAATTTCACTGAGATTTGCACGTGATAATAAAGCAATTCAATAGAACCTGGAACAGCAATGTAGATCAGTTACATAGATTACACTTAAAGACTTTGTGTGCTTATGTGTCTCTCTCACTCGGTCTCCTTCAGTCACATCATGTACTGAAGGGGAACTGGAGATGCGAGGAGCAAGGGGCGGCAGGAGGGTGAAACAGGGTATTACCTTCAGCGCCTTCAAGGTCGGCTGCAAGAGGCGCCCCCGGGACACAGAAGTGGCCGGGCGAGGAGAGGAGAGTACGACAGGACTTTGGAAAGGGCGCTGTTTTGGCATCACCTGTGTGTGTGTGTGTTTTATACGCACAAGAAGAATTGCACCGTGCAGCTGCATATGTGACATATAAAGCACTATTGAACCATTGATTAGTAGGAAACCGGAAAAAGGCGGCAGTAACATCCAAGAGAAACCACTGCACTGAACAGTCTCACAACCTGCGACGTGCACGTTGAAGTCGCTACTCTTCTCCCCGCTGTTCAAGGCCAGGGCGTTGCTCGGCGATCGCGCCTGCATCGAGAGCTGGCTCCGTGCGGCCGTGGGCGCGGAATGCTTCACTTGGGGAGTCTGCGGAGCTCGTGAATCAACCAGACGGACAGGCTGAGGAGCACCAGGGAGCCTGACTGGTGTGTGGCCGCCACGGGAGTGGGCACGTACAGCAGCAGTGTGCCGATCCCCAGCGCCGCCTGGAACAAGGTGCAGGCCGCCACTTTAGTTTATTTCACAGCAGCGATTATCAAACTTTGAGATCACAAAGCACAGGTATAATAACAGACAAAATGCTGGAGTAAGTCTGCGGGTCAGGCAGCATCTCTGGAGAACATGGACGGGTGACGCTTCATAAGTTCTAGGAACAGCATTAGGCCATTCCGCCCATCAAGTCTGCTCCGCCATTCAATCATGGCTGATCCATCTTCCCTCCTCAGCCCCATTCTCCTGCCTTCTCCCCATAACCCGACACTTTTACTAATCAAGAATCTCTGCCTTATAAATATCCACTGTTGGCCTCCACAGCCGTCTGTGGCAATGAATTTTGCACAAAATTCCACCCTCTGACTAAAGTAATTCCTCCTCATCTCCTTTGTAGAGGCACGTCCTTTTATTCAGAGGCTGTGCCGTCTGCTCCTAGACTCTAGTCAAAACCCATCTTCAGACGGGGAATTAGGGGAGAGGGAAACTAAAGATCTGAAAAGGTGCAGGACAAATCAGAGCCGGCACCAATGACCAAGAAAAGGTGGGGCCCACAATGGTCCATTGTTGGCTGTGGAAGAGGTGATAATGAAGGGATCGGGTTTTGACCCGAAACGTCACCTATTCCTTATTACCAGCCAGCAGTTTGTATCTATCTTCGGTGTAAACCGGCATCTGCAGTTCCTTCCTACACAGGTGTAATAATGGTAACCTTGAGGCACTCTCGTTTAGCCTACAAACCTGCACATTTTTGGAATGTGGGAGGAAGCAGGGGCACCCGGGGGAAACCCACGTGGTCACAGGGAGAACGTACAAACTCATTACAGCCAGCGCCGGTAGTCAGGATCAAACCTGGGTCTCTGGCACTGTGAGGCAACAACTCTACCGCCGCGCCACTGTTCAGCCTCAAATTTGCTATTGTCGCGGCTAGTGGATAGCCCCACACTGTGTAGCTGATTCCCAAGGGCTTCTGACACAGGTTGGAATGTGGTTGAGTGCACACCTCACTGTATTAATGCCGGTTTTGCCAGTAATGCCACACCGATCTGTGCTAGTACCTGCATGTAAACCATGGCCAGAAGGGAGGAAACAGCCACCCGTGTTCTTCTGGATAAGGCCATCCTGCGGGATAATGCGTAGAGGATGGTCACTGCTGTCACTGAGGCAATGCCCTGGGAACAGAGAGCACAGATTACAGAATTAGAATCACACCATCGCAACATATGATGAGCGTTTGACGGCACTGGGCCTGTACTTGCTGGAGCTTAGAAGGATGAAGGGAGACCTCATTGAAACTTACCAAATGGAATGGATGATTTAGACTGCACTCGAGGTCATGATTGAACCCTGGTCTCTGGCGCTGTAAGGCAGTAACTCTACTGCTGCGCCACTGTGTGTCGCCCGGATTATATCTATATTCCCAGCATCCGCAGTTAATTGTTTTTCAAAACTTATTTCAATGGTGTGCACTGCTTTGCAACATGGGGAGCAGTGAGAAGTAGTGCACTTACAAGACAAGTGTGCAGATATATGAATAGGAAAGGTTTAGTGGTGCACATACAAGAAAAGTGGACAGATATACATATAGGGTTGAGAGGAATAGAAGCCAAATTCCGGCAGATGGGACCAGTGCCAATTACCAATGTGGCTGGCATGGATAAGGTGGGCTGAAGGGCCTGTTTCCATGTCCCACGGCTCTGTGATGAGGCCTTTGATCTGCGGACTCCAAGATCAGACAATTACACAAGCAGCCATCTTGTGCTGCCCAGTTTCCTGTGCAATAACTTCAATACCTGAATAGATTGAGTAAACACACAGTCTCCTACCCAGGGTAGGGGAATCGAAAACTAGTGGACATAGGTTTAAGGTGAGGGGGGAAACAGGTTAATATGAACTTTATTTTGTACAAAGGATGGTGGGTATATGGAACGAGCTGCTGGAGGAGATAGTTGAGGCACATACTTTCGCAACGTTTAAGAAACATTTAAACAGGTACTTGGACAGGAAAGGTTTAGAGGGATATGTGCCAAATGCAAGCAGATGGGACTAGTGTAGAGAGGACATGTTGGTTGGCTTGGGCACGTTGGACCAAAGGGCCTGTTTTCAGGCTTTATAACACTAAACTCTCTGGAGCAAGGCAGAAATAGAAAATTTTGCACGCCGACAGAATTGGGAAATAGTTACCAGGATCCGGTGATCGAACTGCACGGTGGTTGGATTCTCAAAGAAGTTTCGGAGAGCCGGGGAGAAGACCAAAAGATCATCAGGTACCCAGCGTGCACCCATTTTGGGGAAAGAGTTGTAAACGAGACCAGCATCCAAGCCAGCAACAAAAGCCCCTGCAGAAAGACCAGAGAGAAAAGTAACCATCAATCGTGACCACAAATGGGTTTCACCAGGCACGACTCACACAATGTCAACTTGTTTCATTTAGAGACAGAGTGGAAACAGGCCCTTCGGCCCACCGAGTCCATGCCGGCCAGCGATCACCCTGTACACTAGCACTATCCGACACAATTTACAATTTTACTAAAGCCAATTAACCTATTAAGCACGTCTTAACCAATTAACCACGTCTTTGGAACGTGGGAGGAAACCGGAGCACTTGGAGAAAACCCACGCAGTCATAAGAATATACAAGCTCCATACCGAGCATGTACTCGGTTATAGATTTATATATCAGGCACAGGTACAGGCCCTTCATTCCACAATGACCACGTCGAACACGAGGCCAAGATAAAATCTCGTCTATATGTACATGATGCATATCCCTCCATTCCCTGCATATCCATATGCCTATTAGCATCTTAAACCCTGCTATAATAATTGTCTCCACCACTACCCCTGGCAAGGCGTTCCAGGGACCCACACCCTCTACGTAGGAAAAGCTTGTCCGCACATCTCCTTTGAACCTTGCCCCTCTCACCTTAAAGCTATGCCCTCTGACATTTCCACCCACTCCAAAGCCTCCACATCTCTCTTGTAATGGGGTGACCAGAACTGCATGTGATATTCCAAAGGCGGCCTGACCAAAGTCCTATAAAGGTTCTCACTGTCTCGAATCAGAGCCTTACAGCGTGGAAACAGGCCCTTTGGCCAAACTTGCCCACACCAGCCAACATGTCCTATCTACACTAGACCCACCTGCGTTTGGTCCACATCCCCCCAAACCTGTCCCATCCACCTACCTGTCTCTCATAATTTTATATATTTCTATCTGGTCTAATTTTGGGTGATGCTTTAAATCATTCCAATATCGTATCCCAACCCCATCTTAAGTGCCGAAGGCTCATACCAGCACTGAATCAGAGTGTTTTACCTGAAAGTGCGGTTATAAAAACCAGGCCACCGGTCCCTCGGGCGAACCGCCGAAACAGCATCACCTGGCGAGTATTCGGCATCTGAGAAGACAGGAACCTCATTAAAGGCGCTAGTTTACTGACTGATCAAAAGTATTGAACAGCAGTGGGAAACAAGTTATCATTAAATCACAACAGCTGACACTGTGAGGCACAGCAGTAGAGTTGCTGCCTCACAGCGCCAGAGACCCGGGTTCCATCCTGACTTTGAATGCTGTCTGTACGGATTTGTACATTCTCCCTGTGACCTGCGTGGGTTTTCTCCGGGTGCCACGGTTTCCTCCCACACTTTAAAGATGTACGGGTTTGTAGGGTAATTGCCGTGCGTAAATTATCCCCAGCGGGTGCAGGATAGAACTATTCAGGTGCTTGCTGGTCAGCACGGACTTGGTGGGCTGAAGGAGCATGTTTCCACACTGTATCTCTAAACCAAACTAATATTGTGTCTCCTGTTGACTGCTGTTTTCCCCCCTGCTCTTTTATTCGCTAGTAACAAGGAACTGTAGATTCTGGTTTAGCAAACAAAGTGCTGGAGTAACTTAGTGAGTCAGGCAGCATTTCTGAGAACATGGATGGGTAACATTTCAGCGTGTCGGATAGAACTAGTGTACGGGCAATCGCTGGTCGGCCGAAGGGCCTGATTCCGCGCTGTATCCCTGAACTAAACTAAGGGCTAAAGCCTCTAATGTATGAAGTGCCCCGTACGGTAGGTACCTTGTTGGGGGGCAGGAGGAGGGACAGGCCTGTCCACAGACTAGCACAGTACAGCACCAACGCAGAGCCCAGATGGGCGGCCAGGCGGTACTGACTGACGCGGGGGATATCGTGGGAGTCTTGCTTCTCCTCCAAACCACTCTTCACCATGAACCAGCCGAGCAAACCCTGAGAAAACAAAACACAGTTAGAACATAGAACATTACAGCGGCCTCACAGCACCGGAGACCCGGGTTCAATCCTAACTGGGGGTGCTGTCTGTGCGGAGTTTGTGTTTTCTCCCCGAGACCGCGCGTGTTTTTTTCTGGGTGCTCCGGTTTCCTCCCACACTCCAAAAACCTTTCAGGTTTGTAGGTTAATTGGTAAAGTTTATAAATTGTCCCTAGAGTGTAGTTTAGTGCTGGTGTACAGAAATCACTGGTCGGCGTGGAATCGGTGGGCCAAAGGGCCTGTTTCCGAACCATCTCTAAACTAAAAAAAGTACAATGCAGGAATGGGCCATTTGGCCCACAGCGTCTGTGCCTAACATGATGCCAAAGTTGAACTGATCTTCTCTGACTGTGTATGATCCATGTCCCTCTATTCCCCACACTTCCAAGTGCCTTTCCAAAAGCCTCTTAAACACCACTTCCCTATCAGCCGCCACCACCACCAACCAAGGCAGCATGTTCCAGGTACTCACCACTCTTTAAAAAAAGACTTGCCTCACTCATCTCCGTTAAACTATCCCCCATGTCACAAAGTGATGCCCTCTAATAGTTGATTTTTACATTCTAGGAATAAGGTTCTGACTCTCCAACCCTCTGTTTCCAGGGAGAGAGGGTTGGTGAGCATGGAGGTAACATTTCGGCAGCAGTGAACTGCCAGACGACAAAAGGGCACAAGGCGCTGGAGTAACTCAGCAGTGTCTCTGGAGAAAGTCAAAATGTAGAGACAAAGAACTGCAGATGTTGGCTCACACCAAAGATAGTTAAAGTGCTGGAGTAACTCAGCAGGTCAGGCAGCAACTCTGGAGAGAGAGGATAGTAATGTCCCCGATCCATGTTCTCCAGAGATGCTGCCTGGGTTGCACCAGCACTTTGTGTTCATCTCTGCAGAACATCTCAGGAGGTGACATTCTAGGTCAGTCGTTCTTTGTCAGTCTGCTCCTGCAACCTCATGGCGGAGGCCTTCCCGAGGTGTTGCAGCCGCGGTGCCCGCCTAGAAGGCTTGTCAGTCGGCGTAACCGGAAACAAGCCAGAAGGCCCGCCGGATGGCTTGACCGGCGTAACCGGGAGGGGGCTCGAGACGTTGGATATGAGGAACGTGGGCCCGTGGGGGGGTGAAATAGAGTAATGTCTCCAGCGCCTTCAAAGTCAGCTACGGAGGCACCCCCGTGACACAAAGATGACCGGACGAGAGGACAGGGACGCTGGTTCACAGAAACTGCTACAGAATAACGCGGGCTGACAGGACTATGGCCCCAGAAATGGCGATGCCCACATGTGTAATATATGCAAAAACAAAAATTTCTCTGCGCAGCTGCATATGTGACAAAGAAAGCACCATTGAACCGGCAACCTCTGAAGTCAGCTCTGATCCTCTCTCCATAGAGAGCACTTCAACTCCCCCTCCCACTCCCAGTCTGACCTTTCTGTCATGGGCCTCCTCCAGTGCCATAGTGAGGCCCACCGGAAATTGGAGCAACAGCACCTCATATTTCGCCTGGGCAGCTTGCAGCCCAGTGGTATGAACATTGACTTCTCCAACTTTAGGTAGTTCCTCTGTCCCTCTCTTCCCCTCCTCCTTCCCAGATCTCCCACTGTCTTCCTGTCTCCACCTATATCCTTCCTTTGTCCCGCCCCCCTGACATCAGTCTGAAGAAGGGTCTCGACCCGAAACGTCACCCATTCCTTCTCTCCTGAGATGCTGCCTGACCTGCTGAGTTACTCCAGCATTTTGTGAATAAATACCCTTTCTCCATAGATGCTGTCTGACCTGCTGAGCGTTGACCAGCACTCGGACATCAGATGCCCACTCCGGCCAGTGTATCACAGCCGGGTTGCCCGATGAGGAGCTGGCAACTCACCTGGAAGCACACAAAGCCACACAGGCCCACCACCCGCAGCTTCAGGCTCCTCGACATCCAGCCCTTCCTCCAGAAGTAGATGGTGGGGAGGATGTAGGCCAGTCCCACCGCCCGGCCCCACATACGGTGGGAATACTCCATGTACCAGATGAACTTGAACTCATTCAGAGTCATGTCATGGTTTAATCTGCAAAGAAAATACCAAGCCAGTGAAGTAGGCACAGGCCAACTCACACAGTCTGTAGACAGAAGGAGAGTAGTAATGGTCATTCTACCAGCAAGAATCTACACAGTAAAGCTTCCCCCACTGCGGCACAATTTCTCCATTGTTCCATCTCTGACAGTGCGGCGCTCCCTCAATACTCTCTCTGACAGTGCGGCGCTCCCTCAATACTTAATCCCTAGTTTTTAGAGATACAGTGTGGAAACAAACTCTCCGGCCCACTGGGTCCGCGCCGACCAGCGATCCACGTACACTAGTTCTATACTACACACTAGGGAACATTTACAATTTTACTGAAGCCAAACCTCAAATCTGTACGTCTTTGGAGTGCGGGAGGAAACCGAAGCACCCGGGAAAAAAAAACCACATGGTCACAGGGAGAACGTGCAAACTCCACACAGAAAGCACCCGCAGTCAGGATCAAAGCCGGGACTTTGGCACTTTAAACTCACATCTTAAACTCGGGGAACTGCTGGTACTTCTGAAACTCTGCCTCCCACTCTGGCAGGGTACTGGGGGGCTTCATTTCCTTGATCAGGTGCCAGTCCACCATTGACAAGCCAGATTCAGTCAGCCTGTGAAAGAGAAGGAAAGCCTTTACTACCACCATGGGAAGCCCATCGACTGTGATACATTGTCAGTAGCATGCAGAGCTTTAAGGTGAGAGGGGCAACATTTAATAACGCACGGTCTTGATCAAGTGGATGTGGAGAGTGTTTTTCCTGTAGTTTAGTTAATCATTTGATACTTTAGTTTATCATTGTCACGTGTGCCGAGGTACAGTGAAAAGCTTTTATGCTGCGTGCTATCCAGTCAGCTAAAAGACTACACATGATTACAATCAAGCCGTCCACAGTGTACAGAATAAAGGGAATAACATTCAGTGTAAGATAAAGTCCTTTTATACTGAGACTATGCCCTCTGGTCCTAGAATTCCCAATACTTCTATTTACAAGATTTTCGGTACACGTGACAATAATAAACTAAACTTAGATTGAGGAGATTCAAAATGTCGAAAAATACTCTTGAACTTGTGCAGGCTTAGAGAGCATATTGACTGATGACATCACAGCCTGGCTCGGCAACTTGAATGGCCAGGAAGCTACAGAGCGATCACGGGTACTGACCTCCCCACCAGTGTAAGGATCCATAGGTGAAGCTTCATCTTATATCAGCAAATATCAAAGACCCACACCACATTCCCATTGCACTACCATCATCGGGAAGATGGGACATCCTTCCAGTGACTCCACATCCTGAATCTGTTTGTCAACGAATACTCTCTCGACCCTCTGCAGTTGTACAATAAGGAGCATACTGTCACATCACGGCCTGGTTTCGGCAACTCGAACGCCCAGGAACGAAAAAATTGCAGCAAGTGGTGAACAATGTCCAGTCTACCACAGGTACTGACCGCCCCTCCATTAGCCAAACCATCCTGGCCATATTTCACTCCTGCTATCGGGAAGAAGGTATAGCAACCTAAAAACTGTAAAGTCCAGGTTCAGGAGCAGACTCTTCCCTACAACCATTGGGCCATGAAACAACCTCCAAATAAGCTTTAAACTACATAGACTTGGGGGTCATTGTTTTGTCCTTTTGCTTTCTTTTGTTCTTTATAATGGTGTTTACAGAGTGCTATGTTTACATATCTGTTGTGCTGCTGCAAGTAAGAGTTTCATGGTTCGAGTTCGGGACACATGGCAATAAAACACTTGAATAAGGAATGCCTTGGGAAGGCAGATGGGTTACTTTAGACAGGGAGCTCGTTCCCTCACCTGGTCACTCCGCCAAGGACCACGGCCCCGACGACCATCCCGCTGCAGGCAATCATCCATTTCCCCAGCACGCGGTTGGTGGCGGCGTTGGGCACCATGGAAGCTGTAGAGCCCGCGGTGGCATCGGCGACAACAGAGCTCTTCCCCCGTCGCACCACACAACGCTTCCACAGCGGACGGAGCTGAGAAGAAAACGTGAACACAAGAGCATGACCACCCATCACCCTCCCAGAGAACCGGAGATACGGGTACTCTCTTTTCTCAAAATGCTGCAGTAACTCAGCAGGTCAGGCAGCATCTTGGGAGAGAAGGAATGGGTGATGTTTCGGGTCGAGACCCTTCTTCAGTCTGAAGAAGGGTCTCGACCCGAAACGTCACCCATTCCTTCTCTCCCGAGATGCTGCCTGACCTGCTGAGTTACTCCAGCATTATGTGAATAAATCGATTTGTACCAGTATCTGCAATTATTTTCTTATACTCTCTTTTCTCACAAGGTTGGCAAGGACATGATCCATTTTGTGCCCTCTATACTATAAAGATTGATCAGGAAGGGAATAAAATTGTCCTGCCCCTTCTCCCTGCAGGCTTTCTTTCCCACTCCCCCTGCAATGAGTCTGAAGAAGGGTCCCAACCCAAAACATCACCTATGCATGTTCTCCAGAGATGGTGCTTGACCCATTGAGTTACTCCAGCACTTTGTGTCTTTGATAACTTGTAACCCGAGGATAAAAGTGCTGGTGGAGGGGGGGGGGGGAGAGAGAAGTCAACAGGAGACACTATAGTGGGTTTAAGACAGGCACGTGGGTCTGCTAGAAATGGTGGGATATGCGTCACATGCAGGCAGAGAGGAGATCAGTTCAACTTGGCATCAAGTCAAGTCAAGTTTATTTGTCATACACATACACAATGTGCAGTGAAATGAAAGTGGCAATGCCTGCGGATTGTGCAACAAAAAAAAGTTACAATTACAATCATGTTCAGCAATGACATTGTGGGCCGAAGGATCTATTGCTGTGCTGTACATTTCTGTGTAAAAAAGGAACTGCAGACGTCGGTTTACACAAAAGATGAACACAAAGTGCTGGAGTAACTCAGTGGGTCAGGCAGCATCTCTGGAGAAAAGGAATAGGTGATGATTCAGGTCGAGCTTCTTCAGACTGTGAGGGGAAAGGGAAACTGAGTTCCAGGCCCACAGCCTCCACGCTGCAGCGAGTTGGGAGTCTAGCTCATATACCTCCACTTCTACCCCCTCCTCCCCTGGCCATCCATTCCTACTCCCACTGCATCTCTGGTATCCGCTCTGCTACCACATATACCCTCACTGCCTGGTTTCCCTGTCCTCTCTCCCATACAACCCGTACCCCATACATATACCCTCTTCCCTCCTCATCCCATATATCCCCACTTGTTGTCCCTCCTCCCTCTCCTCCACTCTCCCCTTTTCCTCTCCCCCTCCTTCCCTCCTCTCCCCCTCCTCTCTCCTCTCCTCTCCCCCTTCCCTTCCTCCTCCCCTCCCCCTCTCCTCCCCTCTCCCCTCCCCCTCCCCCTTCTCTCTTACTATTGAGGGCGTGCAGTGTAGGTTCACTAGGTTAATTCCCGGAATGGCGGGACTGTCGTATGTTGAAAGGCTGGAGCAATTAGGCTTGTATACACTGGAATTTAGAAGGACGAGGGGGGATCTTATTGAAACGCATAAGATAATTAGGGGATTGGACACGTTAGAGGCAGGAAACATGTTCCCAATGTTGGGGGAGTCCAGAACAAGGGGCCGCAGTTTAAGAATAAGGGGTAGGCCATTTAGAACGGAGATGAGGAAAAACTTTTTCAGTCAGAGAGTTGTGAATCTGTGGAATTCTCTGCCTCAGAAGGCAGTGGAGGCCAATTCTCTGAATGCATTCAAGAGAGAGCTAGATAGAGCTCTTAAGGATAGCGGAGTCAGGGGGTATGGGGAGAAGGCAGGAACGGGGTACTGATTGAGAATGATCAGCCATGATCACATTGAATGGCGGTGCTGGCTCGAAGGGCTGAATGGCCTCCTCCTGCACCTATTGTCTATTGTCTCTCTCCCTCTCTCCCTCTCTCCCCTCCCCCTCTCTCCCCTCCCCCTCTCTCCCCTCCCCCTCTCTCCCCTCCCCCTCTCTCCCCTCCCCCTCTCTCCCCTCCCCCTCTCTCCCCTCCCCCTCCCTCACCGCGCCGACCGCTGAGTCCCCGCCTCCTCCTGCACCTATTGTCTATTGTCTCTCCCCCTCTCTCCCCTCCCCCTCTCTCCCCTCCCTCCCCCTCTCTCCCCTCCCCCTCTCTCCCCCTCCCTCCCTCCCCCTCTCTCCCCTCCCCCTCCCCTCTCATCCCCTCTCTCCCCTCCCCTCCCCTCCCCCTCCCCCTCTCTCCCCTCCCCTCCCCCTCCCCCTCCCCTCTCTCCCCTCTCTCCCCTCCCCCTCCCCTCTCTCCCCTCTCTCCCCTCCCCTCTCTCCCCTCTCTCCCCCTCCCCCTCTCTCCCCTCCCCCTCTCTCCCCTCCCTCCCCCTCCCCTCCCCCTCTCTCCCTCTCTCCCTCCCCCTCTCTCCCCTCCCCTCTCTCCCCTCCCTCCCCCTCCCCTCCCTCTCTCCCCCTCCCTCTCTCCCCTCCCCCTCTCTCCCCTCCCCCCTCTCTCCCCTCCCCCTCCCTCTCTTCCCCTCCCCTCCCCCTCCTCCCTCTCTCCCCTCCCTCTCTCCCCTCCCCCTCTCCCCTCCCCCTCTCCCCTCCCCCCTCTCTCCCCTCCCCCTCCCCCCTCCTCCCTCTCTCCCCCTCCCTCTCTCCCCCTCCCCTCTCTCCCCTCCCCCCTCTCTCCCCTCCCCTCCCCCTCCTCCCTCTCTCCCCCTCCCTCTCCCCTCCCCCCCTCTCCCTCCCCTCCCCCCCCTCCCTCTCTCCCCCTCCTCCCCTCTCTCCCCTCCCCCTCTCTCCCCTCCCCTCCCCCTCCTCCCTCTCTCCCCCTCCCTCTCTCCCCTCCCCCCTCCCCCTCCTCCCTCTCTCCCCCTCCCTCTCTCCCCTCCCCTCTCTCCCCTCCCCCCTCCCCCCTCTCTCCCCCTCCCCCTCTCCCCTCCCCCTCTCCCCTCCCCCTCCTCCCTCTCTCCTCCTCCTCTCTCCCCCTCCCTCTCTCCCCTCCTCTCTCCCCTCCCCCTCTCCCCTCCCCCCTCCCCCCTCTCTCCCCTCCCCCTCTCCTCCCTCCCCCTCCCTCACCGCGCCGCCGCTGAGTCCCCGCAGCCGCAGCATTAACATCATCATCATGCCGGCCGCCTCGGGTCCGGGCTGAGCTCCGCGACCAAAGAAGAGGAACAAGATAGACCACTCGACCCCTAAGAGCCGCTGTAGGACGTCACGGCGCCATTTTAGTAGGCAGAAAAGTTGCAGAAACATTTTAAAAGAAAAATAATAAAAATCTGTGATTTGACAGATGAGATATATTCTGCATTTTAATGGTGTCATCACACACACACTGTTCACAACACTGATTACACTGCGAGAGGCAGAACGAGCGGGCGGGTTTTGCTTACTAAAATGGCGGCTTTGCGCACCGCACGTCAGCGCGTGCGATATCAACGGACTGGTCCATCTTGCTCCTCTAGTGCCTTTGGTCTCGACGCCCAATCACAGCCCGTCACACTGCCCTGTGCCCAACACCGCGAACACGTGACGGGGGGGAATTGAAAGAGCGCTACATTATCAGCGGCACTGAGTGAACCTACATGCTTTGTGACAGTGCGCTCCCTCAATACGCTCCCTCTGACAGTGCGCTCCCTCAATACTCTCCCTCTGACGGTGCGCTCCCTCAATACTCTCCCTCTGACGGTGCGCTCCCTCAATACTCTCCCGCTGACGGTGCGCTCCCTCAATACTCTCCCTCTGACGGTGCGACGCTCCCTCAATCTATGAACGTCTGCCATTAAAATGTTCTCCCCATTGCAACACTAGATAACACGCTGGCGTTGCAACAGTATATAATCCGCAACACGCTGGCGTTGCAACAGGATATAACCCGCAACACGCTGGCGTTGCAACAGGATATAACCCGCAACACGCTGGCGTTGCAACAGGATATAACCCGCAACACGTTGGCGTTGCAACCGTATATAACACGCTGACGTTGCAACAGTATATAACCCGCAACACGCTGGCGTTGCAACAGTATATAACCCGCCACACGCTGGCGTTGCAACAGTGTCACCCCATCACATGCTCGGCATGGCTGCATACACACAGACTTCATCTCAGCTCCTCCTCTGCACTCTCCCGGCCACTCACTGCCTGTCTTACTGGATCAAACAATAAGTGCATTACCCTGGAAGATTCCCAGACTGACAGGTAACCTCGCCTGGCTGAGCTTTTCCAGGTTTATTTGTGCCTGAAACCTCCGCTAGAAAGTACAGATACTTGGAGCGCCACCAAGAAAGAATCAAAGTGCAATCCACCGCCAATATTGCAAACAGCAGCATTTTAATTTATGTGGGTGGGAAGGAACTGCGGGTGATGTTTTACACCGAAGATAGACAACACAATGCTGGAGTAACTCAGGGGGTCAGGCGGCATTTCTGGAGAGAAGGAATACTTGCAATAAGTTCTCCCGAACAAAATGATGCGATCGTCATGTTGTGGCTTCGGGATTTTTTGGAGATAGCTTGCTAAAATATTTTCTATTGAATTAACTTCAGTTTAAGACACAAAGAACTGCAACAAAAAAAAAAAGGCAGAACAAAATTTGTGATGTTTTCTCTGGATGCTGTAGACTGAGGGGAGACCTGATAGACGTCTAGAAAATTCTGAGAGGGTAGAGGTGCAATGAAAATCTTGTTTGCAGCAACACCACAGACACCTAGACTCAGACAAGCACACAAAAGCAAGAATTGCACATAAGTACAAGACAGTGTTAAAAAACACAATGAAAGGGTGTTGTTGCAAACATGCACAATTAATGGTTCAATGGTACTTTATTGTCACATGTAGATTCTTTGCATCCAAATCAGTAAAAATCTTACATAGGCACAAAAATAGGCACAATCGTACTTAAGTACAAGAGTGTAAAAATAGTAGATTACACTGAGGCAATACACAAGAGTCCATTTCGTGCCCTTCAAGTTCAGAGTTTGTAAAATAGTAGTCTTTACTTGGCCATAAAGGTCCGTTATCCTGTCAACAGAAAACACGTCCATGGTAATGCAACAGGTGGTCTGTCGTGTGCAGTTGCTGAGGTTGGAATATGACATACTTAGTTGCCCAATACCTAATACCTTACATTATTTTTAAGCATCGTCTTTATAGTGCAATAACTGCAGTTATTATTGTTTCCTATATTTTAGTTTAGTCTTGTAGGCTTGTATTCACTGGCGTTTAGAAGGATGAGAGGGGATCTTATAGAAACATATAAAATTATAAAAGGACTGGACAAGCTAGATGCAGGAAAAAATGTTCCCAATGTTGGGCGAGTCCAGAACCAGGGGCCACAGTCTTAGAATAAAGGGGAG
Source organism: Rhinoraja longicauda (assembly GCF_053455715.1). Lineage (NCBI taxonomy): Eukaryota > Metazoa > Chordata > Chondrichthyes > Rajiformes > Arhynchobatidae > Rhinoraja > Rhinoraja longicauda. Next base: position 18,140,969 of record NC_135968.1, read on the forward strand.
GCCATTTAAAACTGAGGTGAGAAGGAACTTTTTCACCCAGAGAGTTGTGAATTTGTGGAATTCTCTGCCACAGAGGGCAGTGGAGGCCAAATGGATGGATTTAAGAGAGAGTTGGATAGAGCTCTAGGGGCTAGTGGAATCAAAGGATATGGGGAGAAGGCAGGCACGGGTTATTGATTGTGGACAATCAGCCATGAGCACAATGAATGGTGGTGCTGGCTCGAAGGGCCGAATGGCCTCCTGCACCTATTTTCTATGTTTATTATTGGCACAATGGCGGGTTATATACTGTTGCACCTATTTTCTATATTTCTATGTTTCTATGTTTATTATGTGAACATTGTACATTGGTACATGGAAAGGCTTCTTGTTGCACGCTATCCAGTCCGCAAAAAGACTATACATGATCACAATCAAGCCGTCCACAGTGTACAGATACAGGATAAAGCGTATAACATTTAGTGCAAGATAAAGTCCAATAACGTCTGAATAATGATAGTTTGAGGGTCTCCAATGAGGTGGATGGTAGGTCAGGACCACTCTCTGGCTAGTGAGAGGATGGTTCAGTTGCCCGATAACAGCCGGGAAGAAACTGTCCCCGAATCTGGAGGTGTACGATTTCACAATTCTGTACATCTTGCCTGGTAGGGGAGGGGAGAAGAGAGAATGGTCCTTGATTATGCTGGCAGCGTTGCCGAGGCAGCCTCGGTGTCTCCATTTCCTACAGCAGCTCATCTTAGATAGACAAAATGCTGGAGTAACTCAGCGGAAATGGCAGCGTCTCTGGAGAGAAGAATGTGGAGAGAGCTCATCTTCATCGATCTCATCCCAGTCGTACTCCTCAACTCCATCAGACCCCTCTTCCCTCCCAACAGCCAGCCTTGCCTCTTGGAACCACTTGGCCTACTGGTTACCGTTTCAGGAGAAAGGCTAGGCACAATGGGCCCTAGAAAAACTGACCACATCTGTGACCCAATACTTAGGGAAGTATCGATGGTTCTGCGGACCAAGACGTTGAAGGTTTATTGTTAACAGTACTGACAATCTGATTCATAGGTTCGATGGCACCAGGCATTCAAATGGAGGTGTGTGTGGACTCAGTGGAATCTGCAATCAATGCTGAGCGGGGAGGTACGTATTACACGGGGAATGGGGCGATGTGGATCACCTGCAGGCCGAGAATAGTTTACCTTGGCATAATAGTTGCCAGAGATATTGTGGCTAATTAACCTACAAACCCGCACATCTTTGGGAAGTGGGAGGAAAACCGGAGCACCCGGAGGAAACCTATGTGGTCACAGGGAGATCGTGCAAACTCCACTTGGAGTTAGAATGAAGGGTAATCGATCTAGTGCAAGCTGAGAGATTAACGTGGTATCATGCTCGGCATGGACATGTTGGGCCGAAGGGCCTGTTCCTGTGCTGCACTGTTCCTGTGCTGCACTGTTCCATGTAGAAACAAGGATCTGCAGATGCTGGTTTACACAAAAGGACAACAAAAGTGTTGGAGTAACACAGCGCGCGCCAGGCAGCATCTCTGGAGAAAAATAATAGGTGACTTTTCAGGTCGAAACCCTTCTTCAGACTGAGAGTCGGGGGAGAGGGAAACGAGTGATATGAAAAGGTACAAACAACAAATTAACGAAATCTATGAAAAGAACAATTCAAAGCCAGCCAGATGATCAAGAAAAGGTGAAGCCCACAATAGACAATAGGTGCAGGAGGAGGCCATTCGGCCCTTCGAGCCAGCACCGCCATTCAATGTGATCATGGCTGATCATTCTCAATCAGTACCCCGTTCCTGCCTTCTCCCCATACCCCCTGACTCTGCTATCGTTAAGAGCTCTATCCAGCTCTCTCTTGAATGCATTCAGAGAATTGGCCTCCACTGCCTTCTGAGGCAGAGAATTCCACAGATTCACAACTCTCTGACTGAAAATGTTTTTCCTCATCTCAGTTCTAAATGGCCTACCCCTTATTCTTAAACTGTGGCCCCTTGTTCTGGACTCCCCCAACATTGGGAACATGTTTCCTGCCTCTAACGTGTCCAACCCCTTAATAATCTTATACGTTTCGATAAGATCTCCTCTCATCCTTCTAAATTCAATGGTCCATTGTTGGCTGTGGAGAAGGTGATCCAAACAGTGAAGTTAACCAGGACGACAGTGAAACTAGTACGGTGACTAGGGTGGGGGAGGGACTGAGAGACGGGATGCATGGGTTACTTGAAGTTAGAGAAATCAATATTCATACCACTGGGGTGTAAGCTGCCTAAGCGAAATATGAGGTGCTATTCCTCCAATTTGTGTTGGGCCTCACTCTGACAGTGGTGGTGGCCTAGGACAGAAAGGTCAGGGCAGGAATGGGAGGGGGAATTAAAGTGTTTAGCAACAGGGAGATTGTGTAGGGCAAGGCAGACTGATGTAAACCGGCATCTGCAGTTCCATCCTACATTTATTGTTGTGATATATTGTTGAAGACAGCCTCTCACTCCATCATGCGTTGTTCTCTACATTTTTAAGATGTTCCAAGCATTATTTTTATGTATTCCCACAGACAGAGTTAGTCTATTCATTTAATGCCTTTATAGAAATGTAAAAGCATTTTCTAAGTGTATGAACTTAACCATCTCTACCATTTCCATCCTCAGTTTTACAGCAAAAGACAAAGTGCTTGGGGAACACAGCAGGTCAGACAGCATCTGTGGAGGATAATAAACAGACAATGTTTAGGGTCAGGACTGATGTAGTAGAGGGGAGGAAAGCTGGTGAAGAGAGGCTTTCTTCCATCTACCGTTATCAGTCTGAAGAAGGGTCCTGACCCGAAACGTTGTCCATCTCCCTCCACAGATGCTGCCTGACCCGCTGAGTTCCTCCAGCACTCTGTTTTGCTCAAGGTTCCAGCATCTGCAGTGCCTTGGTCACCAGCCAAGGTGAATTACTACTTTATCCAATCTTTCTACGTTGTTCCTATCCATACAAGTGGTACCATGGATATGGTGCGTTTTGGAAGGCCCGTCACTCAAAAAATTGTGATTGATAAAGAACGACAATTGTATAATCATGCAGCAATAACTACCAGTTGTAATTGCCACTTGTATTTTAGTTTCGTTTATTATTGTCACATGGCGGCACAGTGGCGCAATGGTAGAGTTGCTGCCTCACAGCGCCAGAGACCTGGGTTCGATCCTGTCTGTATGGAGCTTGTACTCCCTGTTCACACTCCCTGTGACCGCGTGGGTTTTCTCCGGGTTCTCCCACATCCCAAAGATGTGCGGGTTTGTAGGTTAATTGGCTTTGGTAAAATTGTCCCTAGTGTGCAGGAGAGAACTAGTAAAAGGGTGATGTGGACCAAGTGGGCCGAAGGGGCTGTTTCCATACTGTATCTCTAAATTAAACTGAAGTTGAACTAAACTAAAAAAAAGCACAACCATGCAGCAATAACCACCGTTCATAATTGTCCCCAAGAGTTTAATACAAGGAATTAACTTTTGTCCTCGTAAAACTGACTGATTTTAAAGAGTTTAGCAAGATACAGCGCGGAAACACCGAGCTTCGGCCCACCGAGTCTACACCGACCAACGAACATACACGTACACTAGCACTATCCTACACACTAGGGACAATTTACAGAAGCCAATGAACCTGCACGCCTTTGTAGTGTGGGAGGAAACCAGAACAGCCGGAGAAAACCCACAACATCACATGGAGAACGGACAAACTCTGTACGGACAGCACCGTAGTCAGGATTGAACCCAGGTCTCTGGCGCTGTGAGGTGCTACTCTACCACTGCGCCCCTGTGCCATCTAATCTGCGATGAACACTCAGCCTGAGCACTCAGCCTGCTTTGCCTGATTAATATTTGTTCTTGTCTTGCAGGAGCAAATCGAATTGAACTGTGTTCCAGTCTAATAGAAGGCGGCATCACCCCCAGTATTGGTGAGCAGAAGGTGGCTTATTTTGGGTCTGTTATTTCTCCTAATCGACAAGAGCAGGGAAAAACAAAGTCACGGCGATATGCTGTAAACTTTCTTCAATCCCTTTCCAGAACCACAGGGGGCAGCGCACCAGTTCTGAGGGAGAAGGCAGGAGAATGGGGTTGAGAGGGCAAAATAGATCAGCCACGGTCGAATGGCGGAGCAGACCCGATGGGCCGAATGGCCTAATTCTGCTCCTACGTCTTATATTCAGTGCTTCCCTCTCAATAGAATAAGAGATACAGTGTCAGATGTATCAGCGTCAGATACAGTGACCTCAGTTGCGGTCTGTGTGGAGTTTGCATGTTCCCACGTTCTCCCTGTGACTGCGTGGGTTTCCTTCAGGTACTCCGATTTCATCCCACATCTCAAACACATGTGGGTTTGTAGGTTAATTGGGTGCTGTAAACTGACCCTAGTGGGTAGGACATAGAACTAGTGTATGTGTGATCGATGATCAGTGTGGACTCGGTGGGTCGAAGGGTATGTTTCCACTCTGTATCTCTGGGTGCTCCGGTTTCCTCCCCCATCCCAAAGACGTGCGGGATTGTAGGTTAATTGGCCCTCTGTAAATTGTCCTTAGCGCGTAGATGAGACAGTGAGATAACATAGTACTAGTGTGAACGGGTGATTGATGGACGGTACGGACTCGGTGGGCTAAAGGGCCTGTTTGTGTTCTATATCAATCTATCAACTACAGAATCCATTTGGGCCAAGTGGTTGGTTTCTATGCCATAGGCACATTGTAACCCCCTCTCCTCTCTTCACAAGCTGGTGTTTTGTGCTTGATGCCCCTCCACAGTTTCCAGTCATGTTCTCCTCTCTTGTCTTTACCAGGATACTGCCTGGATTAGAGGGTGTTAGCGAGAAGGAGAGGTTGGACAAACTTGGAGACCTGATCGAAGTAGATGAAATTATGGAGGAAGTGAATACATTTCTGAAGATAGGATGTTGGGAGAACTCGAGGGCCTGAGCTATAGGGAGAGGTTGGGCAGGCTAGGACTCTTTTCCTTGGAACGCAGGAGGATGAGGGGTGGTCTTATAGAGGTGTGTAAAATCATGAGGGGAATAGATAGGGTAGACGCACAGAGTCTCTTGCCCAGAGTAGGGGAATCAAGAACCAGTGGACATCGGCCAAGCACTGTTTGGATGGGGACCCTACACATGCCTCATCTACACTAGTCCTACCTGCCGGCAGATATCCCACATCCCTCGAAATGGGGATGAGGGGTGATCTTATAGAGGTGTGTAAAATCATGAGGGGAATAGATTGGGTGAACGCATGGAGTTTTTTTTACCACGGGTAGGAGAATCAAGAACAGAGAACATGGGTTTAAGGCAAGAGGGGAAAGATTTAATAGGAGAAAAATGTACCCGAGGATCAACATTTTTCCACATAGGGTGGTGGGTATATAGAACGAGCTGCCAGAGGAGGTAGCTGAGGCAGGTACTATAACACCATTTAAAAGACAGTGGGACAGTTACATGGATAGGAAAGGTTTAGTGGGACATGGGGCAAACGCAAGCAGGTGGGACTAGTGTAGATGGGGCATCTTGGTCGGCATGGACGAGTTGATTCCCGATTGACTGGTTTGGGAGTGGGGAAGAAGAGAGGGAAAAGGGCTGTATAACTCTGGGTCAAAATGGAGATGGACACAAGTGCTGGAGTAACTCAGCGGGTCAGGCAGCATCTCAGGAGAAAGGGAATAGGTGACGTTTCGGGTCGGAACCTTTCTGCAGAACTTCAGTTAGTTCCGACCCGAAACGGCACCTATTCCTTTTCCCCAGAGGTGCGGTCTGACCCGCTGAGTTACTCCAGCTTTTTGTGTCTCCTTTCTGACCTACTGACTAGTTTAGCTCAGCTTAGCTTAGTTTAGCTTAATTTAGCTTACCTTAGTTTAGTTTAGCTTACCTTAGTTTGGCTTAGATTAGCCACGGTAATGTTAGCTTTGCTTAGGTTAGTTTTTGTGCCTATCTTCGGTATGAGGCCAGGTGGTGGGTGAAAGTGACCGGCTTTGTGTTGCCCCTGTGCTTGGTGGGAACAGGTTTGTTGCAGGTGGTGAAGCAGACGGTGCGGGTGCCAGTGTTTGCCATGGTTCGTCCGCGTGGAGGGGACTTCCTCTACGACGACAGCGAGATCGAAGTCATGAAGAGAGACATCAGGATGATGAAAGCTAACGGCGCTGACGGCACTGTGTTCGGGGTGCTGACGGAGGACGGAGGGGTCAACGTTCAAGTATGCATGGATTTGATCGGTACGAGTCTCACGCAATCAGACTCCAGCCTTTAGTTTACCTTGGTTTAGCTCAGCTCAGCTATGTGTAGTGTAGCTGGTTTAAGTTTAGCTTAATTAAGTTTAGCCGTAAATTAAGTCTGATGAAGAGTATCGACTGGAATCATCACCTATTCCTTTTCTCCAGAGATGCTACCTGACCTGCTGAGTTACTCCAGCATTTTGTGTCTATCTTAACTTTAGCTTAGTATAGTTTAATTTAGTAGGAAAAAAAACTGCAGATACTGGTTTAAATCAAAGGGGGACACAAAATGCTGGATTAACTGACCCGCTGAGTTACTCCAGCATTTTGTGTCTACCTTTAGTTTAATTTAGTTTAGCTTAGTTTAGTTTAATTAGCTTAGTTCGGCTTAGCTTAGTTTAATTTAGCTTAATTTAGATTAGTTATGTTTAGTTTAGTTTATCTTGGTTTAGCTTAGCTTCATTTAGCTTAGCTTAGTGAGACAGCGTGGAAACAAGCCCTTCGGATGACTGAGTCTGCGCCGACCAGTGATGACCCCGTTCACTCGCACTATCGCACGCACTAGGGACTTTTTACAGAGGCCAATTAACCAATAAACCCACACGTCTTTCGGATGTGGGAGGAAACCGGAGCACCCAGAGGAAACCCACGCGGTTACCAGGAGAATGTGTAAACTCCGTACAGACAGCACCTGTAGTCAGGATGGACACGGAGGCTCTGCTGCTGTAAGGCAGCAACACTACTGCTGTGCCACTGTGTCGTCCTTCAGGGTGGGTACGACCTGGAGATCGGCCAAACTTTTATAATTAAGGACACAAACACATTAGGGAGAGACGGTGGCGCAGCTGGTAGAGCTGCTGCCTCACAGCGCCGGAGACCCGGGTTCGATCCTGACCTCGGGTGCTGCATGTGTGTCGAGTTTGAATGTTCTCCCTGTGACCACGTAGGTTTTCTCCGAGTGCTCTGGTTTCCTCCCATATTCCAAAGAGGTGCAGATTTACAGGTTAATTGGCTCTCTGTATATTGTATGTAGGGAGTGGATGAGAAAGTGGGATAACAAAGAACTAGTGTGAACGGGTGATGGTTGGCACAGACTCGGTGGGCTGAAGGGCCTCCTTCCATGCTGTATATCTAAACTAAACTAGTTCAGGCAGCATCTCTGGAGAACATGGATAGGCCACGTTTTGGGTCGGGACCAGGCCCTCCTGTCCATGTTCTCCAGAGAACATGCTGAGTTACTCCAGCACTTTCTCCTTTTCTCTTGTAAATCAGCATCTGCAGTTCCCTGTGTCTCAACCTTTCACAATTGCAATTTCACACACTTTTATTTACACAGGGGGGCGTTGGGTGCATGGAGTGAGCTGCCAGAGGAGGTAGTTGAGGCAGGTACTACAGCAGCATTTTGGAGAGGTAGATGGGAAAGAAAGGTTTGATGGATGCGCGTAAATGGGACTAGCTTAGTTAGGGCATGTTTGTCAGCATGGACAACATTCAGAGTCATAGAGTCCTACAGCAGAAATTGGCTCAACTCCCCCATGCAAACCAAGATGCCCCATCTACACCAGTCCCACCTGCCCACATTGGGCAAATATCCCTCTAAACCTTTCCTGTCCATGTACCTGTCCAAATATCTTTTAAATGTTATGGTATCTGCCTCAACTACGTCGTCCAGCAACTCGCTCCATGCACCCAGTACTCTCTCTGTGAAATAATTTCCCATGATATGTTCCTATTTCATTTCCTATTACTAAGAATTTATTGCTGTGTTTATTTTCATTTTATGTGTTTGTTCAGGATGTTTAACTATTTCTTCTGCTCTTGCAGCTGAATCTCGACCCTTGTCTGTGACCTTTCACAGAGGTGAGTACATTTGAGACCGGAAGGATTACTCATAACAGTACCTCATGTAATCCCGAGTCATACAGTCATACAGCGTGGAAACAGGCCCTTTGGCTCAACTATGCCCACACGGACCAACACGTCCCATCCACACTAGTCCCACCTGCCCATATTTCTCTAAACCTGTCCAATTCAATCCAAAGACGTACAGGTTTGTAGGTTAATTGGCTTGGTAAATGTACAAATTGTCCCTAATGGGTGTAGGATAGTGTTCGTGTGCGGGGATCGCTGGGCGGTGCGGACCCGGTGGGCCGAAGGGCCTGTTTCTGCGCTGTATCTCTAAATCTAAAATGAATCAAATGTCTTTTAAACGTTATGATCGTACCTGCCCCAACTACCTCCTCGGGCAACTTGTTCCGTACACCCACCACCCTTGGTGTGACCTACCCCCACAGGGGTAGTTGAGACAGGTGCTGTAACTAGCACTAGAAGGTGGAATTCATTGCCATGGACGGCTGTAGAGGTCAAGTCATTGGGTATTTTTAAAGCAGAGATTGACAGGTTCTTGATTAGTAAGGGTGTCAAAGGTTAGGGGAGAAGGCAGGAAAATGGGGCTGAGAGGAAAATATAGATCAGCCATGATCGAGTGGTCGAGCAGATGAGCCAAATGGAGTAATTCTGCTCCTATGTCTTATAAATCTTATAAACCTAAAACTAAACCTAAATGGGATTAGCTTAGATGAAGCATCTTGGTCAGCATGGACGAGTTGGGCTGAAGGGCCTGTTTCTATCACTCTGTGAGCCATAGAAGGTGATTTGGCATACTTTATTTAAAGTATGATTTGGCATACTTTATTTTCTTCAAGCCTCCCTTAGTTAAGTTTAGTTTAATTTATTGTCATGTGTAGCAAGGTACAGTGAAAAGCTTCTGCTGCACGCTAACCTGTCAGCGGAAAGACTAGACATGATTACAATCGAGCCATCCACAGTGTAATGGTACAGGATAAAGGGAATAACATTTAGTGCAAGATAAAGATAGTCCAAGCATGTCCAATGAGGTAGATGGCAGGTTAGGTCACCTCTCCAGTTGTTGGTAGGATGGTTCAGTTGCCTGATAACATCTGGGAAGAAGCTGTCCCTGAATCTGGAGGTGTGCGTTTTCACACTTCTGTACCTCTTCCCGAATGGGAGAGGGGAGAAGAGGGGTGAGACTGGTCCTTGATTATGCTGCTGGCCTTGCCGAAGCAGCATGAGGTGTAGATGGAGTTAATGGAAGAGAGGTTGGTTTGTGTGATGGTCTGGGCTGCGTCCACAACTCTGCAATTTCTCGTTCAACTACGCTGTTTGTCTCACACCTCGTGTGTGTCTTCTTTCAGCCTTCGATATGGTACACAACCCCTGCGCTTCCCTGGAGTGTCTCATCTCTCTGGGCTTTGAACGAGTCCTCACCAGCGGGTGTGACAGCACCGCACTGGAGGGACTGCCGACCATCAAGCGTTTGATTGAACAGGTGAGTTCAAAGTTTAGTTTAGAGATACAGCACGTAAACTGGCCCTTCACACAGCTGAGTCCATGCTGACCATTAATCAACCGTTCACACTAATTCTATGTTATCCCACTTCCCCAATACGCTAGGGGGCAATTTACAGAGGCCAATCAACCTACAAACCCGCGTGGATTTTCTCCTGGTGCCCTGGTGTCTTCCCACATTACGTGCAGGTTCGTGGGTGAATTAGCTTCTGCTCTGTTTCTTCCCCGTCTCTGGAATGTTGGAGGAAACTGGAGCACCCGGAGGAAACCCACGCGGTTACTGATTGAGAGTGATCAGCCATGATCGCATTGAATGGCGGTGCTGGCTCGAAGGGCTGAATGGCCTACTCCTGCACCTATTGTCTATTGTCTATTGTCTACTCCACACAGACAACACCTGAGGTCAGGATCGAACCAGGATCTTTGGCGCTGCGAGGCAGCGGCTCTACCAGCTGCGCCACCATGCCGCCCACAATGTCTCCTGTGTCGTGTGGCACATACTGTTCTCAGTCCGCCTTGGCCTACGTGATCTGCCAGTTGTGAAACACTTCATCTCCCCTACCCATTCCCACCCACACTAAATTTTCTGTCCTGGACCTCCTCCACTGTCAGAGTGAGGCCAACTGCAAATTGGAAGAACAGCACCTCATATTTCACTTGGGCAGCTGACAACCCAGCTGTATGTATGACTGTTGATTTCTATAACTTCAAGTAACCCTTGCATCCCCCCTCTCTCCGTCCCTCCCCCACCCTAGCCGTCGTACTAGTTTCATTGTCGTCCTGTTGAGTTTCATTGTCTATAACTCGCTATCACCTAGCCCAGAGCCATCAATGGACCATTGTGGGCTCTGCCTTTCCTTGATTATCGTTACTTTTTGGATATCTTTCATTCCTTCTTTTTATATCTCTCTACATCACCGTCTATATGTCTTGTTTCCCTTTCCTCTGACTTTCAGTCTGAAGAAGGGTCTCCACCCCAAACGTCACCTGTTCCTTCTCTCCAGAGATGCTGCCTGATCAGCTGAGTTACTCCAACTATTTGCGGCTTTCTTCGGCTTCAACCAACATCTGCAGTTCCTTCCTGCACAAGCTGTTCTCTGTTCTTCCACCTTCTGCCTGGAAAGGATCCTGTGAATGGCACATCTCTGAGTGAGCACGATTCTCCTCTTCTCTGACGTAACTTAATCCATCTCTGTGGGATAATCATTTTGGCCGAACAGTAAAATTCCTTTATTTTGATCACTAATGTTATTTATGTTTTCTTTCATATTTTTCAGGCAAAGCAAAGGATAATTGTTGTAGCAGGTATCTACACTTTTTGTTTCAAATTATTCTGTAGATTTTAAACTATTTTTTTAACTTGTAATGAAGACCACTTGCAATGTGGTCCGGTGGGGTGTAATATAGATTGGCCTAGAAGATGATTTTGTCAAAAATGGATCAATATTGTCAGATCTGATCTTTGCCTTTGTATTTGAGTCACAGAGCAATACATGGTCATGGGGTCAGTCTGCAGAAGGGTCCTGACCCAAAATGTCACCCATCCTTTTTCTCCAGAGATGCTGCCTGACCCGCTGAGTTACTCCAGAACTTTGTGTGTCTACAGGGTCATATTTGAGCCAAAGAGCTGTAGAGAAGGCTAAAGAACCTAAAACAGTACAGCACAGGAAAAGGCCCTTCAGCCCACCTTGTTCATGCAGAACACATATTGCACAGCACAGTGGTGGAGCTGCTGCCTCATAGCATACAGCAAGGGAGACCCGGGTTTGATCCTGACCTTGGATGCCATATCTGCGGAGTTTGCACGTTCTCCCTGTGACCGCGAGGCTTTCCTCCGGGTGCTCCGGTTTCCTCCCACATCCCAAAGACGTGCATGTTTGTAGGTTAATCAGCCTCTGTAAATTGCATCCAGTGTGTAGGATGAGAAAGTGGTGATCAATGGACAGCGTGGACTCGGTGGGCCGAAGGGCCTGTTTTCATGCTGTGCCTCTCAATCAATCATCTGCAGTTCCTGTATCTCCTTAAAATTATAGTTTTGTTTAGAGATACAACCTGGAAATAGGCCCTTCAGCCCTCTGAGTCAACGCCGACCAGCGATCACCCGTAGACTAGCCCCATCCTACACACTCGAGACCATTATCATAAGCCAATTAACCTACAAGCCTGCACACCTATGGAGTGTGGGAAGAAACCGGAGTACCCGGAGAAAACCCACACGGTCACAGTGAGAACATACAATCTCTGTACAAACAGGGCCCAGGGTCAGGATTACATCCAGGTCTCTGGCGCTGTGAGGGAGCAACTCAATCGCCACTGCGCCACCCTTAAAATGATTGCATTTTCCTTCCTTCCTGCCGCGGGGCTTCATGAGGCTGCCACTAGGGGTCAGTGTCTGCATCCTTTCCCCCTCTGCAATCACTGCCTTACGTTGGTCTGGAATTAAAGAGAAACAGAGGACAGAATTTCAGGCAGAAAAACTGATTACAAATTTCATTGTATCCTATAATAGAGGACTGAGTAGGTTGGGTCTGGTTTCCCTAAAGGGAAGGAGGCTGAGGGCAGAGATAAGCTGGGCACAGAGTGCTGGAGAAATCAGCAGGTCAGGCAGCATCTCTGGAGAACATGGATAGGTGATGCTTTGGGTCGAGACCCTTCTTCAGACTGCGAGTCAGGGGAGAGGAAAACTAGAGGCATGAAAAGGGCATAGGTAAGATGGAAGATAGACACAAAATGCTGGAGTAACTCAGCGGGACAGGCAGCATCCCTGGAGAGAAGGAATGGGTGACATCTCGGGTCGAGACCCTTCTTCAGACTATTCCTTCGTATATTCCTTAAGACTATTCTTCAGATACCATTCCTTCTCTCCGGAGATGCTGCCTGTCCCGCCGAGTTACTCCAGCATTTTGTGTCTATCTTCGGTTTAAACCAGCATCTGCAGCTCCTTCCTACACATAGGTAAGATGAATATGGCCAGGGTGTACAACTAGAAGGCATAGGTTTAAGTTGAGAAGGTAGGGATCTTGAAGTGGACCTGACTCATAGAGTCATACAGCACAGAAACAGGCCCTTCAGCCCAATATCCATGTCGACCAAGGGCGCTCTGGTCATTTTGACTTGATTAAAGGAGGTGCCGGACCACCATTTGCCGGTAAATCAGTGGTGAACCTGTACCAGCTAAGCGACACAGCTGGTAGTGCTGCTATTTCATCGCCAACGGTGAACGTTTGCTGTTTCCGGGTACCGCCTGCGTGTAGTTTCTTCCTCTCTGACAAGAGCCCATATTTTAATTTTTCTTAGGTGGCGGAATTACGGAAAGAAACATGCAAAGGATTTTGGAAAACTCCTACATCCGCGAATTTCACTGCTCCGCCCGATCGTGTCGAGAATCTTTAATGAAGTTTCGGTAAGACTCGTGGGATGATTGATTCAGGCGGTGGATTTAGGGGAATGTTTGAGGGGAAGATTACATCCACTGCCTGATATTATTGCAGCTCCATAAGGCTTTGGTCAGGCTGCATTTGGAGTATTGCATGCAGTTCTGGTTGCCCCCATTGTAGGAAGGATGTGGAGGCTTTGGACAGAAAGATGGGTGGTTTGTGAGCGGCACAGTGGCGCAGCGGTGGAGTTGATGCCTTACAGTCCAAGGGATAGGACTTTTAGGACTGAGATGAGGAAGAACTAAGGCGGCACGGTGGCGCAGCGGTAGAGTTGCTGCCTTACAGCGAATGCAGCGCCGGAGACTCAGGTTCGATCCTGACTACGGGCGCCGTCTGTACGGAGTTTGTACGTTCTCCCCGTGACCTGCGTGGGTTTTCTCCCACACTCCAAAGATGTACAGGTATGTAGGTTAATTGACTGGGTAACTGTAAAAATTGTCCATAGTGTGTGTAGGATAGTGTTAATGTGCGGGGATCGCTGGGCGGCGCGGACTAGGTGGGCCGAAGGGCCTATTTCCGCGCTGTATCACTAAAAAATCTAAAACTTCTTCACCCAGAGAGTTGTGAATCTGTGAAATTCCCTTCCACAGAAAGCAGTGGAGGCCAATTTACTGGATGTTTTCAAGAGGGAGTTAGATTTAGCTCTTAGGGCTAAAGGAATCAAAGGATATGGGGAAAAAGCAAGAACGGGGTACTGATTTTGGATGATCAGCCATGATCTGATTGAATGGCGGTGCGGGCTCGAAGGGCCGAATGGCCTACTCCTGCACCTATTATTCAATGTTTCCGTGATCCTGACCGTGTGCTGTCCGTACGGAGTTTGTACGTTCGCCCTGTGACCACGTGGGTTTTCTCCGGGTGCTCTGGGTAACTCCCACATCACAAAGACGTGCAGGTTTGCAGGTTAATTGACTTCTGTAAATTGTCCCAAGAGTGTAGGACAAACTCCAATGTCCACAATGGGGTCGAGGGGAATCGGACTGGACCCTAGCTATGGAAGGACCGTTCAGAAGCCTCATGATAGAGGGGTAGAAGCTGTTCCTGTGTCCGGTGGAGCTCGTTTACTAGCTTGTGTACCCTCCGCCGGACGGGAGCGGGGAAAAAGAGGAATGGAGGGTGGGGAAGGAGGATGGGACGTCGGGACTGGTGGAGATGCAGCATGATGGTTGGAGAGTGGGCACGTTGGGCCGAAGGGCCTGTTTCTACGCTGTGTGACTCTATGGCCGTCTGAGTCTACTTCTTCTTCTTCCTGTTAGGAATATCTCTGTGTCCATGGGTGCAACGTTGTCCCCAGCAGAGTACAGCACGAAGGTGGCTGATACCAACAAGATCAGGATGTTGATGGCCATTGCCAAGGATGCGGTTTAAAACCCGAGATTGTCAAACCTGGGAGAGGCGGGAAGCAAAGAGCGGCGACAAGGCTTTTTACCACCCTTCCCTCTGAACATCACGAACCTTTGGTCTGTTACGGACGGGAGCCATGACAGGTCATATGAAGGTGAACTCTTCCAGCTCCCAGCACCAGTCCACCACCAATTTTCCGGCACCTTTGGTTCCACAGCCTTTCTGGATTATCCGTTTTGCCGGGCCAGCAGAGGTCGCGGCCTCCGAGAGGAGCCCAACGGCATTGGAACGTTCCGCCGAGGCCGCCAAGATAACGGCCCGAAAAGCCTCGGCCTCGGATGTTGGCTATGGGAGCGGATCTGCCGGCTCCGGCTGGGCCGGAGTTCCTGAGCCCCGGCCGCAAGGGGCACATTCGACCCGCCGATCAGCCGCAGAAGTCCCGACGAGGTAGAGATCGGCCACCTCACCCGGCATAGGCACCACATTTTCGGTGGGGGGGGGGAGGGGGGGCTTCCGGGGAGGATTTCAAGTGCGGTCGTGTAATTTTGTCTTGATTAAAGGAGGTGCCAGACCAGTTGCCGGAAAATCGGTTGTGGATCTGCACAAGGAACGCAACCTTCTGGATTTTAGGCTCCTTGGTCATCTGTAGCCGGCCCGGACTTGTCCTGGACTTTTCCTACCTGAGTCCCCCTCCCCCAACCTCTACTATCAGTCTGAAGAAGGCTTCTAACCCGAAACGTCACCCGTCCTTTTTCCCCAGAGATGCTGCCTGACCCGCTGAATTACTCCAGCATTTTATGTCTATCTTCTGCAAGCAATTGCTGTTCAGGGTTATTACAATTAAAAACTGTTGATTAGATGGATCCAATTCCTCTCTCATAACATTTCCTCTCTCGTTCTTTCCTCTTGTCCATTAATGCGTGGCTCCTTGTTGATACAAATCCACAGTCTCCCTCTTGTACCTGAGGCAGGTACAGCAACAACATTAAAAAGACGTTTAGCGTGGACTAGCCCGAGTGGACCCGTTGGGCCCAAACCTCTCCTGGTCCAGCACCCTCTCCTCCTCCACTGCCGCAAAGTGGCCATCGCAAAGTGGAAATATCGTAAGTGGAAGCATGGTAAGTCGGGGAGCATCTGTATCAGGTCACGTGGCCTGAAGGTTGCTGCGGCTCGCCACGGGTCGTTGCCGTTTGCACCATCACATAGTCGAAATATCGTAAGTGGAAGCATGGTAAGTCAGGGAGCATCTGTATTAGATCGACGGGCCCCAACCGCGCACGCACGGAGTGACGTTGAAAATGCTGCTTCGCGGCGACGGCCATCTTGTTTGACCCTCTGCCGCCGCACTGCACCATGGGAGGAAGATCATGGGCGGGGCACGCTGGGACGGGCGCCAGTCCTCCCGGCGGGGGGGGGGGGGGGAGCGCATTTATTGAAGTTTATCCAGCAGCAGCGGCGGCAGCTGGACGGCTTAGTAGCCCTCCCCCCTCATTGGCCGCCACTCCTGTCACTTCCGCGGGTCCCATTGTGACATCGAACTTGGATGACGGCCAGGTAAGTTGAAAAGTGATCTTTTAAACTTTAAAATGTCAATGACTTTAAATATATAAAACCAATTTGAATGAAACGTTGCTAACACACACCCCAGGACAATGTTGAGTAAGGTGGGCCTAAAATTGTCGCTCTATCGTGTACCGTTTTGGCTGTATTTCAGGAGCAAACGGTAAAATATAGATACAAACAAGATGAGAGTTTTAGTAATATACTAGATGGGCGTGCACCCGCTGGGTACAAGTCTCTGCGGCGGGCGGTCCTGCGGGCATGGCAACCTCTGTCGGGTGGAAACCTCTCCTGCGGGCCTGGCCACCTTCCCCCAACTGACGACGCGTGGACCCTTTGCCGGCCGGGGAGTGTGCCCGGGGTCATGGGCAGGTGAGGGGGGACAGGGAAAGGGAGAGGCAGCGAATGGCGGCGACGACCATCTTGTTGGACCTTCTGCCGCCCCGCTGCACCATGGGAGGAAGGTCAGGCACGAGGCACACGGAGGCGGATGCCCTTCCTCCCGGCGGGGGTGGGGGGGGAGCATCTATTAAAGTTAGTGGCAGCTCCTGGGCTCAGCATCCCCTCCCCCTCATTGGCCCCCAAACCTGCATTGGTGCAGCACTCTCTCCTCCCCGCTCCCCCTGCCCTACCCCCACTCCATACCCCTCAACCCCCTTCGTTCCCCTCTCCTCCATCTTCACCCACTCGATCCCCCCTGAACTCCCCTCATCCCCCCCCCTCCCCTTCCCCCCAACTCACGCACTCGATCCCCCCTCAACTCCCCTACTCCCATCCCCACTCACCCATTCCATCCCTCCTCAACCCCCCTTATCCCCCTCCCCTCACCCCCCTCCCTCACCCACTCCATCCCCCTTCAACGCCCCAAACCTCCTGCATTGGTCTAGTACCCTCCCCTCCCCCAGTCAGCCCGTCCCCACCTCCCCCCATTCACCCACTCCATTCCCCCTCAACCATCCTTATCTCCCCCTCCTCCCCCACCACTCATCCACTCCACCCCCCCCCCTCAATCCCCCATATTCCCCCCTCCTCCCCACCACCACTCACCCACTGCATTCCCCTCAATCCCCCTTATCCCCCCTCCTTCCCTCCCCCTCACCCACACACTCCACCCCCCCCTCAACCCTCTCCTCATCCCCCCCACCCACACACTCCACCCCCCCCTCAACCCTCTCCTCATCCCCCCCACCCACACACTCCACCCCCCCCTCAACCCTCTCCTCATCCCCCCCACCCACACACTCCATCCCTCCTCAACCCCCCTTATCTCCCCCCACCCCCCCCTACCACTCACCCATCTCCATCCCCCCTCAACCCCCCTTATCTCCCCCCATCCTCCCCCCCTCAACCACTCCATCCCCCTCACGGGCCCAGGACAATGGTGAGTAAGGTGGTCCTAAAATTGTCACGCTACTGTGTGACGGGGCCACAAAAATAAGGAAGGATCGAACAAACAGAGAGTTTTCGTAATAGATAGATAGATCGATAGAGAGAGAGGGAGAGAGGAAGAGGAAGAGAGAGGGAGAGAGAGAGAGAGAGAGAGAGAGAGAGAGAGAGAGAGAGAGAGAGAGAGAGAGAGAGAGAGAGAGAGAGAGAGAGAGAGAATCACAAGAAAGAGAGAGAGAGAGAATCACAAGAAAGAGAGAATCACAAGAAAGAAACTGGGGATATTTATGTTTGAGTGCATATAAACCATAAAGGTCAAATCGACTATGGTTTATGTACATCATGTGAAAAATAAAATGAAGAGAGAGAAAAAAAAGAGGGAAAAAAAGAGAGAGAGCAAGAGAGAGAGAGGTCGAATGGTTGGCAGAGTGGTGCAGCTATTAGAGCTGCCGCCTCATATTGCAACCCTTCTTCAGACTCACCTAATCCTGGTTGGCGTGGGCAAGTTGGCCGGAAGGGCCTGTTTCTGTGCTCTTTGACTCCATAACAGTACGAGTCTTTTCTGCACCCTTGCCATCTTAATGGCATCCTCCCTGCAAGCAGGACCACCTGAACTGCACAAAGTACTCCAAGTCTGGTCTCACCAACGACTTGTACAGTTGTAACATGACGTCCCAACTCCTGTACTCGATGCCCTGACTCAGTCACTTGTGACTCTGAATATCTTATCAACTTCAATCAGACTTCTCTGTTCTCACAGAACAGTTTCTCCGATGAAATCCCTCAACCCTTTCAATATGTCTCTCTGAGTAAATCCCTTCTGTACCTTGGCATCGTTCCTCATGTGTGACACCCGGCATTGACCGCGATATTCCAGTTGATAACAAACCAGTTCTTTTTATACTTTGTGATCTAGATCTTTATTAATAAAGTCATGAATCACTTATGTTAGCCTTGCTAACTTATTCGAACACTTAATAGATTTCTGTAGGTACAACATCTCAATTACTACGGGTGTCAGGGAATCACAGGGAGAATGTATGGGTTAAGAGGGAAAGATAGATCAGGCATTGTTTGAATGACGGAGTAGACTTGATGGGCCGAATGGCCTAAATCTGCTCTGGCAACGTTATTTCAAGCCATGTCGAGTTTATTGTCATCTGCAATGGGTCCAATGAAAGTCTTGCTTGCTGCAGCACCACAGGCACATGGACTCAGACAAACACGCAGAAACATCAATTATACTTAAATCACAAACAGGACAGTGAAAAGAAAAAAGACTGCAGAAAAAAGCCCAACACAATAAGGGGGAAATTTTAAAAAGTCCACGGTAGTGCAAGTCCACTGTTGTTCGAACGTAGAACGGCACAGGAACAGGCACTTCGGCCCACAATGTCTGTGCTGTACATGATGCCAAGATGAACTAAACTCCTCTGCCCGCGCGTGGTCCATATCCCTCTATTCCTTACATATGCGTGCGCCTATCTAAAAACCTCTTAAACGTCACTATCGTCTCTGCCTCCAGACACTGCAAAAAAACTCCCCCCGCACATCTCCATTAAACTTTGTCTCTCATGCCTTCTAGTCTCTGACGTTTAGACCCCGGGGGGAAAAGGTTCTCAGAGAGATTCCATCATCGACAATGTGCCCGGTAATCTGTTTCACCAGAAACTGTTGGTGGTGCAGCGGTACAGTTGCTGCCTCACAGTGCTGGACACCTGCATTCGATCCTGACTACGGTTGGTGCATGTACAGAGTTTGCACGTTCTCCCAGTGACCGCGTGGGTTTTTCTCCGGGTGCTCCGGTTTCCTCCCATGCTCCAAAGTTTCTCCGGGTGCTCCGGTCTCCTCCCATACTCCAAGGGAGTATGCTCTTTGCTCTTTGAGATAATCCTTGCTCTTTGAGATAATCCTTGAGCTATTTCACATTGACAGTGGCTGACTAAAGTCCCACACACTAAAGTCATCCCCTCCCACAATGTCATGCCTGAATATATCCGCAACAAGAAAGCTTTGAACACCAGTTGCTGAATTGAACCCACGGTCCTTTAATCGAGCGGTCAACCAAACCACTGTTCACATGATACCATCGTTGGAACTTTACATTACAAATCGGGTTAAAGGGCTGAAAGTTTACATGATTGTTTTCATCATAAAACCGCCCAATGTTGCAACTCCGATTAAAGTGGTTTTAAAGTCCAAATGAAAGTACAAATTACTGCGAATTATAACAGAGCAATTGCTTTCCTTAACTCTTACAGCACCTAATTATTAATGGAAGTGTGTTGTTTCCATCATTGGATTCAACAAAACGACATTATGATTAAATAAAGTGGACACAAGCACATCCATTGCAAAATAAATTGCTCCCTGTGTTAGTTGGTGAACATTTGGGTAACCAAATTAAAATGCAATCAATACTCTCCATTCTCCCCCCAAAATGATCATATGAAAGAGGCTCTGTACTAAGAGGTGGAAGTTAAACATTAACTCGGGTGATTCAGATTGGACTCAGCGCTGATGTTCACACAGGGCCAATATTACTTGGGCTGATCGTTGTATTAACTGCTCGGTCGGTCCATCTTAGACAAAGCTCTCTTTCTCAAAACTTATTGTGTTGGATCTTCAAACTGAGGAGTGGTTGTTTCCCAAAGGACTGTCGAGAGAGAAAGGGGCGATGACAGATGTGCTGGATAAGTACTGTGGATCCACGTTCTGGGTGAGTTTCGTCACAACTATGTTTTGAGTCATAGTCATGGAGTAAACAGGCCCTTTGGCCCAACTTGCCCATGCCGACCAACGTGCCCCATCTACACCACTCCCACCTGCCTGCGTTTGGCCCATAACCCTCTAACCTGTCCTATCCATGTACCTGTGTAAATGTTTAATAAACGTTGCAGTAGTCCCTGCTTCAACTATCTCTTCCACAGCTCGGTCCATACACCAACAACCCTTTGTGTAAAAAAGTTACCCCTCAGATTCCTAAATATTCTTTCACCCTCATCTTAAACCTATGTCCTCTTGTTCTCAATTCCCCTACTCTGGGCAAGTGATTCTGTGCGTTTACCCAATCTATTCCTCTCATGATTTTATACACCTCTATAAGATCACCCCTCATCCTGCTGCGCTCCAAGGAGCAGTGTCCTAGACTGCTCAACGCCGTTTTAACATACATTGATCCCGTCTTTAAGTGAGTAGCCGGGAGCACAGTTGACTGATCAGTTTTCAGTTTCAAGTACGTTTTAGTCCCAGCCTGTATACCGGTCAAGGGTCTCCCCAATGCTATCCATCTCAGTTCGAATAACGTTTGCCCATAACTGGTGTGGCACAGTAGCACAGCTTATAGAGCCGCTGCCTTGCAGTGCCAGAGACCCGGCTTCTTTGTTCCTGATCTCGGGTGACATCTATGTGTAGTTTGCACGTTCTCCCTGTAACTGCGCGGGCTTTATCCGGGTGCTCCGGTTTTCACCCACATCCCAAAGATGTGCCCATACGGTTGGTAGGCTAATTGGCTCGCTGTAAATTGCTCCTAGAGTAGAGAGTGGATGAGAAAGTGGGGTAACATAGAACTAGAGTGAACGGGTGATCGATGGCTGGCTCTTCACCCCACCGAGTCAGCGCCGACCAGCGATCCGCGCAAGCTAGCACTATCTTACACACTAGGGACAATTTACAAATTTACAGAAGCCAATTAACCTACAAACCTATACGTTTTTGGAGAGTGGGAGGAAACCAGAGCACCCGGAGAAAACCCACGCGGTCATAGGGAGAATGTACAAACTCTACAGACAGCACCCGTCGTCAGGATCGAACCCTAGGCTCTGGCGCTGGAAGGCAACAACTCGACCACTGCGTCACCTTGCCTCCCAAATCATTTTCCAGAAATTCCTGTGGGTGACCCTTTCATTGTGATGCTACTGAGATGTCTTATATATTAACTAAAAAAAAGACGCAAAATGCTGGAGTAACTCAGCGGGCCAGGCAGCATCTCTGGAGAACACGGACAGGTGACGTTTCGGGTCAGGGATTTCCTTGAGTCCGCACCTAAAACATCGCCTGGCCATGTTCTCCAGAGATGCTGCCTGACCTGTTGAGTTACTCCAGCACTTTGTGTCCTTTTTTCTGTGAACAGGCATCTGCAGTTCCTTGTTTTTACATCCTATATTAACCGTCCAGGTTATCTTTGGGGAAAGCAGAAAGGGTGCTTTATTGTGTTCGAGGTCAAATTCAGGAGCCATTGAGGCCTTGTTATTTGGTGGTTTAACCTTTGAAGCAGATTAATCAAAAAATTATCTCCGTCAAACATTAGAGTCACAATGAAAACATCAAAGTAAATTTGAAGTCTGAAGAAGGGTTTCGACCCAAAACATCACCCATTCCTTCTCTCCAGTTGCTGCCTGACCCGCTGAGTTACCCCAGCATTTTGTGTCTATCAGGGGCAGGACAAAGCCAGGCGAATGACAGGTAGATACAGGTGAGGGGGAGGAGACTCTGTCTCTGAGGCTGACGATGAGGTTTCTTGTCTCCCTATACAGAATGCCTCTTTACTGGACCGCCCAGACCCTGACCTCACCCTGTGCTTTGAGCAAACAGTCCTGGTGTGGGTTCCTCTGGCCTTCCTGTGGTTATGTACATCATGGCAAGTTCTGGCCCTCTGCAGGTCGACACACATTGGAGGCGCCTGTTCAAGACTCTACCTGGCCAAGCAGGTAAGTAGTTCCTCCCTTCACAACTGCAGAGGAAGACATTCAGACAGTGGCAGAATTTATATATTTTTTTCCAATTTAGTTTATCGAGTTTAGTGTTCATTTTTGTTTTAGTTTAGCTTAGTTGAGTTTGTTTTAGTTTTAGTTTAGTTTACTTTAGTTTAGTTGAGTTGAGTTTGTTTTAGGTTTAGTTTAGTTGAGTTAGTTTTAGTTTAGTTTAGTTTGTGTTCAGTTGAGTTTGTTTTAGTTGTAGTTTAGTTTAGTTGAGCTTAATTGAGTTGAGTTTAGTTGAGGTCCACCACCGATTTCCCAGTAACTGGTGGTCCGGCACCTCCTTTACTCTGGACAACGTTACAATCGCGCACTTCAAATCCCCCTCCGGAAATGTGGTGCCGAGGCCAGGTGAGGCGGCCGATTCTGACCTCGTTGGACTTGCGCGCCGATCGGCGGATGGAATTTGCCCACTCCGTCTGGGGCTCTGGGACTCCGACCCAGCTGGAGCCGGCAGATCCGTTCCCATAGCCAACTTCCGAAGCCGAATTTGTGGGCCAGTATCTCAGCCCCTCGGCGGCCTAGGCGAACAGTTCCGGTACCTTCTGACTCCTCGGAGGCCGTGACCTCTGTTGATCCATCAAGATGGATAATCCAGAAAGGCTCTGGAACCAAGGGTGCTGGAAAATCAGTGGTGGACCTGTATACTGTGATCATTTCTCTCACAGAACAGTACAGAACAGGAACAGTCCCTTCGGCCCACAATGTTCATGCCGAGCATAATGCCAAGTTTAATCTCTCTGCTTGCACTAGATCCATTAACCTCCATTCTAACTCCAAGTGGAGTTTGCAAGATCTCCCCGTGTAGGTTTCCTCCGGCCGCTCCGGTTTTGTCCCACTTCCCACAGACGTGCGGATTTGTAGGTTAATTCGTATCTGCAAAATTGCACCTAGTGTGTAGCTGAGTGGATGAGTGGAATATCTTGGAATGAGTGTGAACGGGTGATCGATGGTTGACATGGATTCGGTGGGCTGTGGGGGCTGTTTCTATGTTGTATCTCCGAACTAAACTAAAGCAAGGAAGTATTGGGTATTTTTAAAGTAGAGATTAATTGGTTCTTGATTAGCACTTGTCAAAGGTTATGGGGAGAAGGCAGGAGAATGAGGTTGAGAGGGAAAGGTAGAACAACTGTGATTAAATGATGGAGTAGACTCGATGGACTTATGGACTTGTGTAGTTGGGTCGAAGGGCCTGTTTTCATGTTGTACGACTCTATAGTTATATAACTGGGAGGGGGGGCACCGATCGGAAGGGTAACTGAGCATTATGTAACTGATAATTATGCTCCTATGACATGAACGTATTTAATTTAGACTTTAAAGATACAGCGTGGAAACATGCCCTTCAGCCCAGCGAGTCCACACTGACCAGCCATCACCTCGTACACTAGCAGTATCCTACACACAAGGGACAATTAAAAAAATTATCAAAGCCAATAAACCCTTCAAACCTGTACGTCTTTAGAGTGTGGTTGGAAACCAGAGTACCTGGAGAAAACCCACGCGGTCACAGGGAGAATGTGCAAACTTTGTACAGCCAGCATCCGTAGTAAGGATCAAACCCGGGCCTCTGGTGTCATGAGGCAGCAACTCTACCGCTGCGCCACTGTACCGCCCATATGAACGTATGAGGTTACTGAGCGATGAGCGTGACCTTCATCTACCTCTCCATAAACAGATCCTTGCCGGCCTTCTGTTCCTGACCTCGATGGCCGAGATGATTTTTACGGTTATGGAGGACTATGAGGCTGATCGAGATTCCACAACCAATGGGCAGAACCCGGTTGTTTTCTACGTAAACGCATTTCTTTATCTTCTGTCTTGGGTAAGAAACAGTCTGGTCTCTCATAAGACGATGCGCGTTGAGTGTCAATTGGTTTGGGATCCTTCGTGAGAAGGAGAGCGGATTTCAATGGTAAAACATAAAGTACTGGAGTAACTCAGCGGGTCAGGCAGCATCTATGGAGGACATGTAGAAATAAGGAATGGAGGACATGTAGAAATAAGGACATGGAGGACATGTAGAAATAAGGAATGCCAGATGCTGGTTTACAGAAAATAACACAAAGTGCTGGAGTAACAAAGCAGGTCAGACAGCATTTCTGGAGGACATTTAGAAACAAGTAACTGCAGGTGCATAAAATCATGACTGGAATAGATGGGATGAATACACAATATTTTATCCAGCAAAGGGGAATCAAGAACCAGAGGACATAGGTTTGAGGCGTGAGGGGAAAACTTTAATAGGAACCTGAGGGGCAACTTTTTCACACAGCTGTATGGAACGAGCTGCCAGAGGAGGTAGTTGAGGCAGGTACTATAACAGCATTTAAAAGACACATTGATAGGTACATAGATAAGAAAGGTGTGGAGAGATGTGTGGACAGGTAAGACCAATATAGATGAAGCATCTTGGTCAGAAAGGGCAAGTAGGGCTGTTTCTGTGCTGTATAACTCTTATGACTCCATGATATGGGGCATCTTGGACACCATGGATGAGCAGGACCGAAGGGCCTCTTTCTGTGCTTGTATGACTCTATGACTCCATGATATGGGACTAGCTTAGATGGGGCATCGTGGTTGGCTTGGACGAGTGGGGCTGAAGGGCTTGTGTCTGTGCTGTATGACTCTCTGTGACCGGTCAGTCAGAGGTACAGGGAGCTGGACTTCAGGGGGAGCCATTGCCGGCTGCCACTGAGAGCTTCTCTCTGCTTCCACCTGTCCGCAGTTGTTGGTGATGTTGATTCACGAGGGCAGGAGACGGGTGGATGACAAGAACTCTGCCTGCCTCTTCATCTTCTGGCTGCTGTCTGCTGCCTGTGACCTGTTTATGCTGCAGACCCTCATCAGAATGGCCATTGACCAGGTGAGAGATCGCCTGCCGACTTTTCCCTTTAGATTCCAGCCAGTAAACGTACGTGGGGCGCCACGATGGCGCAGCGGTAGAGTTGCTGCCTCGCAGCGCCAGAGACCCGGGTTCGAATCTGACTACGGGTGCTGTCTGCACGGAATTTGTACGTTCTCCCTGTGACAGCGTGGGTTTTCTCTGGGTGCTCCGGTTTCCTCCCACTCTCCAAAGATGTGCAGGTTTGTAGGTTGATTGGCCTCTGTAAATTGTAAATTGTCCCAACTGCGTAGGATAGTGCTAATGTACAGGGTGATCGCTGGTCAGCACAGACCCGGTGGGCTGAAGGGCCTGTTTCCGCGCTGTATCTCTTAAGTTTAAAGTAAAGTTTAAAAACAGTGCAGAAACAGGCCCTTTGGCCCATGGAGGTCATGCGATCACTCCTACACTAGCACTGCAAAGTAAGGACAATTTAGAGAAGCCAATTAACCTACAAACGTGTACATCTTGTGAACCCAGAGAAAACGCACACACTAGGGACAATTTTTACAGTTTGTAGTCAATTAACCTACATACCTGTACGTCTTTGGAGTGTGGGAGAAAACCCACGCAGGTCACAAGGAGAACGTGCAAACTCCGTACAGACAGCACCCGTAGTCAGGATTGAACCCGGGTCTCTGGCGCTGCAAGGCAGCAACTCCACCGCTGCGCCACCCAAGATTGACGACATTTTCTAATCAGCAGCATGTGGAATGTTGCGAATCTCATCGGTGGTGGCCTACTGAATGTGTTTGTCTCTTCCACAGGGCCGTCCTCCTGATCTGCCACGGTTCACTCTATTCTGTATCTCCTACAGTCTCAAGTGCATGTCCCTGGTTGCATCCAGCATTTCTGACATCTCCTCAGAAACTAGAGCTGCTGCAAAGAAGGTAGTTTACAACTGTGTGTATCTATGTGCTCATCCATGTTGCTGGGAGTATCGTTCCATTGCATGCAGGGTGAAGCTCCCACTACACTGTCCCGTCACACACTCACAGGGCAGGGACTACATGGCTAGATACAGAGTGAAGCTCCCTCTACACTGTCCCATCACACACTCACAGGGCAGGGACAGCACGGGTTAGATACAGGGTGAAGCTCCCTCTACACTGTCCCGTCACACACTCACAGGGCAGGGACAGCATGGGTTAGATACAGGGTGAAGCTCCCTCTACACTGTCCCGTCACACACTCACAGGGCAGGGACACCACGGGCTAGATACAGAGTGAAGCTCCCACTACACTGTCCCATCACACACTCACAGGGCAGGGACTACATGGCTAGATACAGAGTGAAGCTCCCTCTACACTGTCCCATCACACACTCACAGGGCAGGGACTACATGGCTAGATACAGAGTGAAGCTCCCTCTACACTGTCCCGTCACACACTCACAGGGCAGGGACAGCACGGGTTAGATACAGAGTGAAGCTCCCTCTACACTGTCCCATCACACACTCACAGGGCAGGGACACCACGGGTTAGATACAGAGTGAAGCTCCCACTACACTGTCCCATCACACACTCACAGGGCAGGGACTACATGGTTAGATACAGAGTGAAGCTCCCTCTACACTGTCCCATCACACACTCACAGGGCAGGGACACCACGGGCTAGATACAGAGTGAAGCTCCCTCTACACTGTCCCGTCACGCACTCCCAGGGCAGGGACTACATGGCTAGATACAGGGTGAAGCTCCCTCTACACTGTCCCGTCACACACTCACAGGGCAGGGACTACATGGCTAGATACAGGGTGAAGCTCCCTCTACACTGTCCCATCACGCACTCCCAGGGCAGGGACAGCAAGGGTTAGACACAGGGCAAACTCTATCCATGGAGTAAATGATTACTATTTGAAGTACGGTTTAATTCAAACTGTCTTATTTGCTCTTTCCTTAGAATCCTCACATAGCTGCATCTTTCCTCAGTCGAATAACATTTCATTGGTTTAATGGGTAAGTGAAATTTTGATTTGACTCATTTTTTTAAATGAATACTTTAATGTCATAGAGTCATAGAGTGATACAGAGTAGAAACAGGCCCTTCAGCCCAAGTTGCCCACGCGGCCAAGATGTCCCGGCTACACCAGTCCCACCTGCCTGCGCTTGGTACATATCCCTCCAAACCTGTCCTATCTATGTACCTGTCTAACTGTTTCTTAAACTTTGGGATAGTCCCAGCCTCAACTACCTCTTCTGTCAGCTTGTTCCACACACCCACCACACTTTGTGTGAAAAAGTTACCCCTCAGATTCCTATTAAATCTTTTCCACCTTGAACCTATGTTCTCTGGTCCTCGATTCCCTTACTCTGGGCAAGAGATTCTGTGCATCTACTCGATCTATTTTTCTCATGATTTTATACTCCTCTATAGGATCACCCCTCATCCTCCTGCGCTCCAAGGAATAGAGACCCAGCCTACTCAACCTCTCCCTATAGCTCACACCCTCTAGTCCTGGCAACATCCTCGTAAATCGTCTCTGAACCCTTTCAAGCTTGACAATATCTTTCCTATAACATAGTACCCAGAAATGAACACAATATTGTCAGATGTTAATAAAATCAAAGCCCATGGTATTAAACAGTGATGGTGGTTAATTAGTGAATAGTGAAAGGCCTGGATAGAGTGAATGTAGAGAGGGTGTTTCCACTCATGGGAGAGTCTAGGACCAGAGGCCACAGCTTCAGAATAAAAGGACATACCATTAGAAAGGAGATGAGGAGGAATTTCTTTAGTGAATCTGTGGAATTCAAGGCCCCAGACAACAGTGGATACTGTCTTGTTTTTTTAAGACGGAGATTGACAGATTCTTGATTAGTAAGGGTGCTGGGTAATGAAGAGAAGGCAGGAGAATGGGACTGAGGGGCAAAGATAGATCAGCAATGATTAAATGGCAGATTAGACTTGATGGGCCAAATGGCCTAATTTTGCTATGGAGCTTATGAACATGAATTGTGGAGGAAGGAACTGCAGATGCTGGTTTACACCAAAGATAGACTCATAGAAACATAGAAAATAGGTGCAGGAGTAAGCCATTCGGCCCTTCGAGCCTGCACCGCCATTCAATATGATCATGGCTGATCATCCAACTCAGTATCCCGTACCTGCCTTCTCTCCATACCCCCTGATCCCTTTAGCCACAAGGGACACATCTAACTCCCTCTTAAATATAGCCAATGAACTGGCCTCAACTACCTTCTGTGGCAGAGAATTCCACAGATTCACCACTCTCTGTGTGAAAAAAACTTTCTCATCTCGGTCCTAAAAGACTGCCCCCTTATCCTTAAACGGTGACCCCTTGTTCTGGACTTCCCCAACATCGGGAACAATCTTCCTGCATCTAGCCTGTCCAACCCCTTAAGAATTTTGTAAGTTTCTATAAGATCCCCCCTCAATCTTCTAAATTCCAGCGAGTACAAGCCGAATTTACTCAAAAAGCTGGAGTAACTGAACAGGTCATGCAGCATCTCTGGAGAAAAGGAATAGGGGACGTTTCGGGTCAAGCCACCCTTCTTCAGTCTGAGAGTCAGGGAGGAGGGAAACTAGAGGCATGGAAAGATACAAAGAACAAATAAGTGAAAGGTGTGAAAAGAACAAATCAAAGCCAACAATGATGAGCAAGGAAATGTGGTTAATTCTTTTGTAACTGATAAAGGGAAATTGATAAATAATTAGAGTGTTTCAAACGGTTTATTTGTTTGGTTTTATAGACAATAGACAATAGGTGCAGGAGGAGGCCATTCGGCCCTTTGAGCCAGCACCGCCATTCAATGTGATCATGGCTGATCATTCTCAATCAATACCCCGTTCCTGCCTTCTCCCCATACCCCCTGACTCCACTATCCTTAAGAGCTCTATCCAGCTCTCTCTTGGATGCATTCAGAGAATTGGCCTCCACTGCCTTCTGAGGCAGAGAATTCCACAGATTCACAACTCTCTGACTGAAAAAGTTTTTCCTCATCTCAGTTCTAAATGGCCTACCCCTTATTCTTAAACTGTGGCCCCTTGTTCTGGACTCCCCCAACATTGGGAACATGTTTCCTGCCTCTAACGTGTCCAGCCCCTTAATAATCTTATACGTTTCGATAAGATCTCCTCTCATCCTTCTAAATTCCAGTTTTACAGTGTGTATGTGTGTATGTGTATCTATACAGAGTACTGTTTACATATCTGTTGTGCTGCTGCAAGTAAGAATTTCATTGTTCACTTTTGGGACATTATGACAATAAATCATTCTTGACTGTCTTTGTTGATGGGACAGAGTGGTTGAGTTTTTTGGTTTTAGTAAAAACATCACTTGGAGATTAATGTTATCCTTGTTCCCATAGGTTAGGGTAGGGATATGAGCTGGGTTCTAATTACTAAACCTGTGGCTTCGAACAAAGAACAGTACAGCACAAGAAAGGGCCCTTCGGCCCATAGAATCGGTGCTGAATATGATGCTAAAATCAACTCTGCACGTGATCCATATCCCTTCATTCTCTGCATATCTAAGTGTCTATCCAAAAGCTTAAACACCACTATGGTATCTGCCTCCACCACCACCCCTGGCAGCGCGATCCATGCACCCGCCACCCTCTGCGTAAAAAAACTTTCCCTGTACATCTTTAAAATTTGCCCCTCTCATCTTGAAGATATGCCCTCTAATCTTTGGGATTTCTGCCCTGGGGAAAAAGGTTCTGACTGTCTATCCTATCTATGCCTCTCTGAATTTTATATACTTCTATCAGGTTTCCCCTCAACCTCCGACGTCCCAGAAAAAAGCAATCCAAATTTGTACAACCTCTCCTTGCAGCTAATACCCTCTAATCCAGCAATAGAAAAAAAAATGAAAGGCCGGCACAGTTGCACAGCTGGTAGAGCTGCTAGCTCACCTCACCAGAGACCTGGGTTTGATCCTGACCTCAGGTGCTGTCTGTACGGACTTCGCACGTTCTTCCTGTGACCGCGTGGGTTTTCTCCGTGTGCTCCGCTTTCCTCCCGCATCCCAAAGACATGTGGGTTTGTAGGCTAATTGGCTTCTGTAAATTGTAAAATTGCCCCAAGTCTGTAGGATAGAACTAGTGCATGGGGTGATCATTGGTCGGCATGGACTCAGTGGGCCGAAGGGCCTGTTTCCACGCTGTATCTCTAAAGTCTAAAATCTAATTTGAGTCTAAGAGTCAGGAAGTCCTGGTTCTGTTTTATAAGACGTTTTAGATCCAAACTGAACTGGGACAAAATTACCTAACAATTGCAGCAAATCTGTGATGGCACGCAGCCCGGCCAGATTGTCAGATTTCTTTACTTATTTATTTTAAATGCGTGTGGCCTTGTGACAGGATGATGATGAAAGGTTACAGAAAGCCCTTGGAGAGCAAGCACCTGTGGGAGCTGAACGAGGAGGATCGATGTCAGACCATTTACGCTGAGTTTGACAAACACATGAGGCAAGGCCTAAAGAAGGCCCAAAAGAAGATGGGGGAGAAACAAAGCAAGGAACGCCACAGAGATGCAGAGCAAATGAATGGTTTCAACAGAAGCATCAGCCAAGATGTTTTAGTGATGGTGAGTGAAACTCCAGACCCCACCTCTCCTCCTGGGCTGGGTTCCACTGTGTCACCAGGACTCTATTCCCTGGAGCGCAGGAGTGATGAGGGGTGACCGTACAGAGATGTACAAAATCAGGAGAGGAATAGGGTGAATTCACAGAGTCTCTTGCCCAGAGTAGGGGAATCAAGAACCAGAAGACATAGGTTTAAGGTGAGGGGGAAAAAAGATTTAATAGGAACCTGAGTGGCCACATTTTGACACAAAGGGTGGTAGGTGTAGGGACCGAGCTGCAGAAGAGGTAACTGAGGCAGCAGTACGTAGCAAATTTACGGAAAACTCTGCTTTAAGTGTCAAATAAGTCGAGGAGGACACATTATTGGCAACAATGCCGAATACAAGAGTCAACTGTCAGCTCCTTATGCCAGTTTACCCACCGAACAAAAATCAGATTCATTTCTGGTTTCTGGAGGGAGAGAGTCATTTGGACAGGTGCGTGGTAACTGAGACATTTAAGAGACATTTGGACAGGTGCGTGGATAGGACAGGTTTAGAGGGATATGTGACAAACGCAGTCAGGTGGGACTAGTGTAGATGGGACATGTTGCTCGGCTCGGGGAATTCTGGCCCATATCCTTCTAAACCTTTCCTATCCATGTACCTGTCCAAATGCCTGTTAAATGTTGTTGTTGTACCTGCCTCAACTACCCCGTCTGACAGCTCGTTCTACGCACCCACCATCCTTCGGTTCCTTAGATTCCTATTAAATCTTTCCCCTCTCGCCTTAAACCTATGTCCTCGGGTTCTTGAGTCCCCTACTCTGGGTAAAAGTGTTTATACATTCACCTGGTCAATTCCCTCATGATTTTATATCTATAAGGGGCGTGGCTGTGTTCTGCAGCTGCGGCTCACCGGCAGTCTCTCTGTCTTGTTTTTTGTTTTTTGTCTGTCATCGTTTAATTGTACGTTTTATTTTATTTTTAACTCTGTGTATGTGGGGGGGTGGTGGGGGGGGTTGGGGGAAACCTTTTTTCAAATCTCCTCCTCAACGGAGATGCGACATTTACCGTGTCGTATCTCCTTTCGCGCTACGGCCTAACATCGTGGAGTCGGCGGCCTCCAGCTGGGATCGACCTTAAACTCCGGTCGCAGGGCCTGGACTTACCATCTCGGAGGCTTCGGCCGTGGGCCCTGCAGACCGCAACATCGGGAGTTCGCAGGTCCCTGGCTGGCGACCGGCTTTCGGGAGCTCCAGCCGTAGCAGCTTCAACCGCCCCGAAGTGCGAGGTATGATCAACTCGCTCGCAGGCCCTTCATCGCCCTGCGTGGCTCGGCCGCAGCACTTTCCATCGCCCGGTGGGGGCTCAAGACTTTCATCGCCCTGCTTGGCTCGGCCCTGGGACTTTCCATCGCCCGGTGGGGGCTCAGGACCTTCATCGGCCTGCTTGGCTCGGCCCTGGGACTTTCCATCGCCCGGTGGGGGCTCAGGCCCTTCATCACCCTGCGTGGCTCGGCCGCAGCACTTTCCATCGCCCAGTGGGGGCTCAGGACTTTCATCGGCCTGCTCGGCTCGGCCCTGGGACTTTCCATCGCCCAGTGGGGGCTTCAAAAAGTTGGGATCCTCGATCACCTCGTGGCACCACGGGAGAAGAAATCAGGAGGAGATAAGACTTTGCCTTCCATCACAGTGAGGGTGTGCCTAGAGCAATCACTGTGATGGCTGTTTGTGTAAAAAATTGTGTAAAAATTGTATCTGTGTGTCCTGTGCTTTTTGTTCTCTACTGCCGGACCCTGACGTGAGAGGACGCTGGCGTTGTTTATTCGCCGCTTCTCCGTTAGGATAGTTTGTCTGTTTGTTTTTATGTTTGATTGTTTATGTAAAGCGCTTTGAGCACCTGATAAGGCGCTATATAAAATAAATGCTTATTATTATTATTATTATTATTATAAGATCACCCCCTCCCCCCTGCCTTCTGTGTTCAAAGGAATAAAGTCCCAGCCTGCCCGATCTCTTCCTGTAGCTCACGCCCTCGAGTCCTAGCAACAACCTCATAAGTCTGCTCTGAACTCTTTCACGCTTAACATAAGTAAGTCCTTTCACAAGCCAGGGTACGGTCCCGATTCTCCAACTTACATTGGACTTTGTCTCTGGAACTGTTATCATACAAGGCTGAGAACTATATTCTGCACTCTGGTATTTTTCTCTTCGCTCTACCTGCTGCACTTGCGTTTGCCTTGATTGTACTCATGATTGTATAATATTATCTGTTTAATCGGATAGCACGCAAACAAAAGATTTTTCACTGTGTCACGGTACATTTGATAATAATAAACCAACATCAATTATGTGTGCCTGCAACTTTCCAGAACATTATTACAGTTCCATCTACACTTCACGCTGACTCGGCAAGGCCACCAGCATAATCAAGGACCAGTCTCACCCCGGTCACTCCCTTTTCTCCTCTCTCCCAGCATCTGCAATTCCTTGTTTCTAGAAATAAAGTATGCTGCTCACTCTTACATCAGCCATTACAGGGTGGCACGGTGGCACAGCGGTAGAGTTGCTGCCTTACAGCGCCAGAGACCCGGGTTCAATCCTGACTACGGGTGCTGTCTGCACGGAGTTTGTACGTTCTCCCTGTGCCACACAGGTTTTATCCGGGTGCTCCGGTTTCCTCCCACACTCCAAAGTCACACAGATTTGTAGATTAATTGGCTTCTGTAAATCATACATTGTTTCTAGATGGAAGGATCGAACTGGTGGATTG
This sequence comes from Rhinoraja longicauda, assembly GCF_053455715.1. NCBI lineage: Eukaryota > Metazoa > Chordata > Chondrichthyes > Rajiformes > Arhynchobatidae > Rhinoraja > Rhinoraja longicauda. The sequence continues at coordinate 18,174,239 of NC_135968.1, forward strand.
CTGGTTGGTGTGGATAGGGTGGGCTGAAAGGCCTGTTTCTGCCCTGTATCACTAAGGTCTAAAGTCTATACATAGCACAGGGACAGGCCCTTCAGCCCACAATGTCTGTGCCGACCAAATCTTATGTGCCTGCATGTGATCCATCCCCCTCCATTCCTGTCTATGCAAAAGTCTCTTCAACACCACTATCGTATCTGCCCCCACCACTCCTGGCAGTGGGTTCCAGTTACCCACAACACTGTGTAAAAAACTTGCCCCTTGTACACATGTATCGAACGTATAGAGAATGTACGAAGAGTTTTTACACAACTTTTTGCCTTGTATCTATTTTTATTTTGGATCAAGTTCATTTTCGGGGAACGACACAGCTTGTGAAGCCTTGTGCTGTTGTCTTGGTCACTGTTGTCAATTCTGTGTTCCCTTCTTAAGGAAGAAAAGAGCGGGAAGGACAGAAGGAGAAAGGGCGGGAAGGAGAAGTCAGCGGAACGAGGAGCGACGGGGTGGCTGGTGCTGGCCACGTTGAAAACCTACCGCTACATCCTCCTCAAGGGCGTGCTCTTCAAGATTTGTCACGACGGCCTTCTCTTTGTCAGCCCCCAGCTGCTAAAGTGAGTGGAGTTTCAGCCCTGTCATGCCACACCCAACACTTTGTCGGCGCCCTTTATGTGGTGACTCTTTGCATACCTTGTGTGTGCTATGCCACGTATGATAAAGTATCAATCAATCAATCAATCGATAGTTCAGCCAGCTGCTTTAGTTTATCGAGTGTATTGAGTCTAAAGAAGCGTCTCGACCCGAAAACGTCGCCTATTCCTTTTCTCCAGAGGTACAGCCTGACCCGCTGAGTTACTCCAGGATTTTGTGTCTTATCTTTGGTTCAGTTTAGTTTAGTGTCAAAATACAATGTGGAAACAGGCCCCTTCGGCCCACCCAGTCCGCGCCGATCAGCAATCACCCGTTCTTGGAGTTCTATCCTGCACACTTGCGGGGTCAATTTACAGAAGCCAATTAACCAGCAAACCTGCATGTCTTTGGGATGTGGAAGGAAACTGGAGCACCCGGAGGAAACCCAGGTGGTCGCAGGGAGAACGTGCAAACTCCGCACAGACAGCACCCGAGATCAGGATCGAACCCGGGCCTCTGTCGCTATAAGCCAGCAGCTCTATCGCTACACAATTGTGCCATCTTAAGTCACTCCAGCACTCTGTTTAGTTTAGCTTAGTTTAATGTTATCATTGTTACGTGTACCAATGTGCACGTAAAAGGTTTTTTTTATGGTGTGCTATCCAGTCAGGAAAAAGACTACAGGATTGCAATCGAGCCGTCCACAGTGTACAGATACAGGGTAAAGGGAATAATGTTTAGTGCAAGGTAAAGTCCAATGGTTCAGTTGCCTGATCACAGCTAGCAAGAAAGCAGTCCCTGAATCAGGAGGTGTGCGTTTTCACACTTCTGCCTGGTGGGAGAGGGGAGAAGAGGGAGTGACCGGAGGTGAGAAAGGTCCTTGATTATGCTGGTGGCCTTGCTGAGGCAGCGTGAGGTGTAGATGGAGTCAATGGGATGTGATGGTCTGGTTTGGGATGTGTACACAATTCTGTGCAATGTCTTGCGTTCTTGGATGGAGCTGCTCCCAAACCATGCTGTGAGGTGCCCCGGTAAGATGCTGTCTGCGGCGCGTCTGTAGCAGTTGGCGAGGGTTGTTGGGGACTTGCCGAACTTCCTAACGGTGCTCTTTTTTACCGGGCAGGCTGCTGGTTTTGTTTACAGAGGACACATCCATCTACGCCTGGAAAGGCTACCTTTTCGCCGTGCTGCTGTTTGTCTTGGCCATCGTCCAGTCACTGCTGCTGCAGCAGTACTTCAATTGTTGCTTCATGCTCGGCATGCGAGTCCGGACTGCCATCACGGCCGCTGTCTACAAGAAGGTGAGTGACCGGAGAAAGCATTTTATCCAGGTGCATCACGGCGTGGTGTGCCAACAGCTCCATCCAAGACCGCGATGAACCGCAGAGAGGCGTGGAGTGGAATGGAATACTTTATAGGCACAGTGCAATTCTTCGCTTGTACACCCAAGGTATGCAAATAGTCGCCACGTAAGGGGCGTTGACAAAGTTACAAAGTGTCCCTGCCGGCTCCACCTTTGTCCCCTCCCCTCCCCTCCCCTCCCCTCCCCTCCCCTCCCCTCCCCTCCCCTCCCCTCCCCTCCCCTCCCCTCCCCTCCCCTCCCCTCCCCTCCCCTCCCCTCCCCTCCCCTCCCCTCCCCTCCCCTCCCCTCCCCTCCCCTCCCCCGCTCCGGGTCCTCTATTGTATCCCCCCACCTCCCCTCCCCCGCTCCAGGTCCTCCAATATTCCACCCCTCCCCACTCCGGGCCCTCCATTGTACCCCCCCCCCCCCCCAGTAGTCCCCCCACACCGGCTCCTCCATTGTTCTTCCCCCTTCCCTCACGGCGGTTCCCCTGCGGTTGAACCGCAAGGCTTCACCACCAACACCGCCACGAGGCTCCGTCGGCCATAAGGCCCCACTGACGCCGGCGAGGCTCACCGACGCAGCCCTGACCATCGCACGAACCCACCTCCCTTCCACTGAGTAAGAAGGAACTGCAGATGCTAGTTTAAACCGAAGGTAGACACAAAAAGCTGAAGTAACTCAGCGGGACAGGCAGCATCTCTGGAGAGAAGGAATGGGTGACGTTTCGGGTCGAGACACTTCTTCAGACTGGAGAAGGGTCTCGACCCAAGACGTCACCCATTCCTTCTCTCCAGAGATGCTGCCTGTCCCGCTGAGTTACTCCAGCATTTTGTGCCTATCTTCCTTCCATTTATTCCATTTCTACTTCACGCTGCCTCGGCAAGGCCACCAGCATAATCAAGGACCAGTCTCACCCCGGTCACTCCCTCTTCTCCCCTCTCCCATCAGGCAAGAGGTACAGAAGTGTGAAAATGCACACCTCCAGTTTAGTTTAGAGATAGAGCACGGAAACAGGCCCTTCGGCCCACCGAGTCTGCACCGACCAGCGATCCCAGTACATTAACACTATCCTACACACACTAGGGACAACTTACATAGGTACCAAGAGAATTAACCTACAAACTCGTACGTCTTTGGAGTGTGAGAGGAAACCGAAGATCTCAGAGAAAACCCGCGTGGTCACGGGGGAAGAACGTACAAACTCTGCACAGACAGCGCCCATAGCCAGGATCGAAGCCGGGCCTCTGGCGCTGTGAGGCAGCAACGCCATCCTTGTGCCACCGCGCCACCAATCGTGCCATGTTCTGTGTGAACCAAGGTGTGTTTTAGTGGGTGTGGGATTGTAGCTCAGCCCAGCTCTCCTCTCTCTCTCTCCCGCCAGGCCCTGACCGTGTCGAACGCAGCGCGGAAGGAGTGCACGGTGGGGGAGATTGTCAACCTGATGGCGGTGGATGCCCAGCGATTTAACGACGTCACCAACTTCATCCACCTGCTGTGGTCGGCACCGCTGCAGATCCTAGTCGGCATCGCCTTCCTGTGGCAGGAGCTCGGGCCCTCCGTCCTGGCCGGTTTTGCCGTCATGATCCTGCTCATTCCCATCAATGGGATTTTGGCCAGTAAATGCAGGGCCCTGGAGGTGAGGTGGCAGCGCTCCGTGATAGGTCTCCGTCACGGGCAGTCGGCACTGGAGTACTCCCTTCAGTTCCGGTCACCCTACTACACCAAGGATGTCACTGAAGGCACAGGTAGATACGGTGGTCAGAAAGGCTTATCGGCGCATTGGCCTTCATCAGTCAGAGTATTGAGTATAGGAGATAGACACAAAATGCTGGAGTAACTCAACAGGTCACGCAGCATCTCTGGAGAAAAGGAACAGGTGACGTTTCACATCAAGACCCTCACTCAGACTTGTGTGTAGAGTATAGAAGTTGGGAGGTCATGTTGCAGTTGTTATAAGACATTGGTGAGGCTGCATTTAGAGTATTATAGACAATAGACAATAAGTGCAGGAGGAGGCCATTCGGCCCTTCAAGCCAGCACCGCCATTCATTGTGATCATGGCTGATCATTCTCAATCAGTACCCCGTTCCTGCCTTCTCCCCATACCACCTGACTCCGCTATCCTTAAGAGCTCTATCTAGCTCCCTCTTGATTATGTTCAGTTCTAGCCACTATGTTATAGGAAAGATATTGTCAAACCAGAAAGGGTGCAGAGAAGATTTACAAGGATAAATTCTCATCAATGGAATACTGGCGATTAAACGCAGGACCTATATTTCACCATCTATTAGTAGATAATAAAGAAACCTTTGACTATTGAGCTTCGAGATCACTCCTCACCCTCCGGCACTCCAAGGAAAAAAGTCCTAGCCTGTCCATCCTCTACCTGTAGCTCAGGCCCTTCATTCCTGGCAGAATCCTCATATATATTCTCTGCACTCCTTCCAGCTTAGGGTCATCGTGATAGAATCTTACAAGGTGGAGACAAGCCCTTTGGCCCAACTTGCCCACACCGGCCAACATATTTCCATCCATATCCCTCTAAATCTTTCCTATTCATGTACCTGTCCAAATGTCTTATAAACATTGTTGCAGTAACTTCCTCAACAATCTATTCTGGCAGCTCGTTCCATACACCCACCACATTTTGTGCAAAAATGTTACCCCTTCAGGTTCCTATTAAATCTTTCCCCTCTCACCTTAAACCCATGTCCTCTGGCGTTTGATTCCCCTACTCTGGTTAAGAGACCTTGTGCTTTCACCCTATTTATTCCTCTCATGACTCCTCTATGAGATCACCCCTCAGCCTCCTGCACCCCAAGGAATAAAGTCCTAGCCAACCCTATCTCTCTCGATAGTCCTGGTAACATCCTCAAAAATCTTCTCTGCAATCTTTCCAGGTATTAGTTTAGTTTATAATCGAGCAGAATCCACAGTGTACAGATACAGGATGAAGGGAATAATGTTTAGTGCAGGATAAAGTCCAGTAAAGTCCGATTAAAGATAGTCCGAGGGTCTCCAGTGAGGTGCACTCTCTAGTTGGTGAGAGGCTGGTAAGCTTAACGACATCCTTCCTGTAGGAGGGTGACCAAAACTGAACACAATGCTCCTTCCCCCAACAACACTTGACAAAAGGGCAAGAGCAGAATCCTGTCATTGAACTGGACTGAGTCAATAGACAATAGACAATAGGTGCAGGAGAAGGCCATTCGGCCCTTCGAGCCAGCACCGCCATTCAATGTGATCATGGCTGATCATTCTCAATCAGTACCCTGTTCCTGCCTTCTCCCCATACCCCCTGACTCCGCTAACCTTAAGAGCTCTATCTAGCTCTCTCTTGAATGTATTCAGAGAATTGGCCTCCACTGCCCTCTGAGGCAGAGAATTCCACAGATTCACAACTCTCTGACTAAAAAGGTTTTTCCTCATCTCTGTTCTAAATGGCCTACCCCTTATTCTTAAATTGTGGCCCCTGGTTCTGGACTCCCCCAACATTGGGAACATGTTTCCTGCCTCCAACGTGTCCAACCCCTTAATAATTTTATACGTTTCGATAAGATCCCCTCTCATCCTTCTAAATTCCAGTGTATACAAACCTAGTCGCTCCAGTCTTTCAACATATGACAGTCCCGCCATTCCGGGAATTAACCTAGTAAACCTACGCTGCACGCCCTCCATAGCAATCATTGTCGAATCATTTCAGGCCATCTTAACTTGACCTGATATTTCCACAGGTGAAAAACATGAAGCACAAAGATCGGCGGATGAAACTAATGACCGACATTCTGAATGGGATTAAGGTAATTCACTGGGGGTGGAGGCTGGGGGGTGGACCGTGTGGGGGGAGAGTGATGTGTAAGGGGTTAAAATACGGGGTAGTGCGGCACATGGGTAGAGTTTAGTTTAGTTTATTGTCGCATAGACTGTGGTACAGTGAAAAGCTTTTTGTTGCGTGCTATCCAGTCGGCAGAAAGACTACACATGATGACAATAGGGCCATCCACACTGTATAGGATAATTTGAATCATGCTTAAGAGTAGTGTTGCTGCCTCACAGCACCAAAGGCCCGGGGTTGATCCTTACCATGGGCACACAAGGTAGACATAAAATGGAGTAACTCAGCGGGTCAGGCAGCATCTCTGGAGAGAAGGAGTGGGTGACGTTTTGGGTCGAGACCCTTCTTCAGACTTACCTTGGGCACTGTCCGTATGAAGTTTGCACATTCTCCTTGTGACTGTGGTGGGTTTTCTCCGGGTGCTCCGGTTTCCTCCCACATTCCAAAGATGTGCAGGTTTGTAAGTTAATTGGCTTTGGTAAAATTGTCATTTATCCCTAGTGTGAAGGACAGTGCCATTGTACTGGACAGGGTGATTGCTGGTCGGCACGGACTCGGTGGGCCGAAGGGCCTATTTCCACGCTGTATCTCTAAAGTAAAGACTAAAGAGTTTGAAAATGGGTCAAAACTTGGCAACTCTTGTTATAGGTTCATAGTGGGCTATTTCTATACAATTTGTTCTTAATCTGGGATTGTGCTTATGTATAGTAATAATTTTGCTGAACTGTATACCAAAAACGAATTTTACTGTACCTGCGTACATATGATAATAAGGAACCATTGAACCTACTGTTTTTAGACTTTAGAGACACAGCGCGGAAACAGGCCCTTCAGCCCACTGAGTCCGCATCCACCCACGATCACCCCTACACTGACACTATTTTATACATTATGGACAATTTTAGTTTTTACTGCAGCCAATTAATCTACAAATCTGCGTGTCTTTGGGATGTAAGAGGAAACTGGAGCACCCAGAGAAAACCCACGCGGTCACAGGGAGAACGTACAAACTCTGAACAGTCGGCACTCGTAGACAGGATCAAACCCAGGTCTTTGGCGCTGTGGGGTATCAGCTCTACTGCAGTGCCGCCCAGATCCGCCAGCACTTTGTTTTGCTTGACGTTACCCAGAATGTTGCTAATCTTTTTGTTTATTTTATTAGGTTATGAAATTTTATGCCTGGGAACCGTCATTTGAAAATCAAATTTGTGACATAAGGGAGAACGAGTTGAAAATGATAAAGCAGTCTTCGTACTTGCAGGGTGTGGCCATTTTCCTTGTTACCTGCACACCGTTCATGGTAGGTATTGTCTATGCTATCGTGTCAGAATGTCTAAGAGTCATAGAGTCGTATAGTGTGGAAACAGGCCATTCGGCTCAACTTGCCCACACTGATCAATCTCCCTAATCTGCACGAGTCCATCCTGCGCGCTTTTGGCCCATATCCCTCTAAACCTTTCCTATCCATGTACCTCTCCAAACGTCTCTTGGACATTATGATAGTACCTGCCTCAACTACCTCCTCCAGCAGCTCATTCCATACACTTACCACCCTTTGTGTAAAGAAGTTACCCCTCAGGTTCCTATTAGATCTTTTCCCCCTTCACCTTAAACCTATGACCTCTTTAATTTAGCTTAGAGATACAGGCCCACCGAGTCCGTGCCGACCAGCGATCCACGTACACTAGCACTATCCTACACAAGAGGGACAATTTACAGAAGCCAATTAACCTACAAACCGGTGCGTCTTTGGAGTGTGGGAGGAACCTTGTTCCCAATTCCCCTACTCTGGGCAAAAGACTGCATTTACCTGATCTTTTCCTTTCGTGATCTTGTACACCTCCTGTGCATCAAGGAATAAAGTCTTACTGTTGTGTTTTTAACATAGTGAAATGTTCTGTACATGGCTGCTTCAGTAATAATAGGCTTGTATACACTGGAATTTAGAAGGATGAGGGGGGATCTTATTGAAACATATAAGATAATTAGGGGATTGGACACATTAGAGGCAGGAAACATGTTCCCAATGTTGGGGGAGTCCAGAACAAGGGGCCACAGTTTAAGAATAAGGGGTAGGCCATTTAGAACGGAGATGAGGAAGAACTTTTTCAGTCAGAGAGTGGTGAAGGTGTGGAATTCTCTGCCTCAGAAGGCAGTGGAGGCCAGTTCGTTGGATGCTTTCAAGAGAGAGCTGGATAGAGCTCTTAAGGATAGCGGAGTGAGGGGGTATGGGGAGAAGGCAGGAACGGGGTACTGATTGAGAGTGATCAGCCATGATCGCATTGAATGGCGGTGCTGGCTCAAAGGGCTGAATGGCCTACTCCTGCACCTATTGTCGATTGTCTATTGTCTATTGAACTGTATGCAAAAAAAGAACGTCGCTGTTTCCTCAGCACATGTGATGATAAAGAACCATTGAACGCACCGTTGTTTTGTTTGACACTAGGCAGAATGCTGCTTAGGGTTGGGGTTGTGCAACGATTCACGCAGGTCCATGTTCCACAGGTGTCTCTGGTCAGCTTTGCCGTCTACCTCGTTGTCGACGAGAACAACGTTCTAGATGCGGGGAAAGCTTTCACCTCCATCTCCCTCTTCAACATAATGAGGTTCCCTCTCGTGATGATGCCCATGCTTATCTCAGCGATGGTCCAGGTAAGATCTGCGGAGATAAGTCCAACATTTAGGGTGCTAGTGATCCTAACCATGGGTGCTGTCTGTACGGAGTTTGTACATTTCCCCTGTGACTGCGTGGGTTTTCTCCGGGTGCTCCGGGTTTCCTCCAACACTCCATAGATGTACAGGTTTGTAGGTTAAGTGGCTTCTGTAAATTGTAAATTCTCCCGAGAGTGTAGGATAGTGCTATTGTACGGGGTGATCGTTGATTGGCGTGGACTTGGTGGGCTGAAGGGCCTGTTTCTGCATTGTATCTCTAAAGTCCACAGTATAAAAATTAGCCCAAGGATTACCACGAAGTTTCGCCAGAATGTAGAAGCAAGGAACTGCAGATGCTGTTTGGACAAAAGGCCACAAAGTGCTGGAGTAACTCAGCGGGTCAGGCAGCATCCCTGGAGAAAAAGACTGGGTGACGTTTCGGGTTGGGACCCTTCTTCAGACTGATTGAAAGAAAGGAAGGGGTTGGGGGGGGGGGGGGGGAAGGAATGCTGGAAGAGATTTACCGTTATCCGGCCTGAATCAGAGGGTATTCGCAATAAGGAGAGATTGGACAATCTTGGATTTTTGTCTCTGGAACGCCTGATAGAAGTATGTAAAATTATGAGAGGCATAGATAGGGTAGACAGTCGGAACCTTTATCCTCAGGGTGGAAATGTCGCAGACTAGAGGGGGTAGCTTTAAGGTAAGAGGGGCAATGTTTAAAGGCGATGTGCGGGGCTAGTTTTTTACACTGAGGGGGCCTGGCACGTGCTGCCGGGGATGGTGGTGGAGATAGTGGGATTCAAGAGGCTTTTAGATGGATATGCAGGGAATGGAGGGATATGGATCACGTGCAGGCAGAGGAGATTAGTTTAACGTGGTGCCATGTACGGCACAGACATTGTGGGCTGAAGGGCCTGTTCCTGTGCTGCACTGCTCCATGCTTTTTATATTTCTTCTACCCCTAGGCCATCGTTTCCTGCAAACGACTTGAAAACTTCCTGGGAAATGAGGACTTGGACACCTCAGCAATCCACCACAACCCCACATACGGTAGGTACTCTGACACAACAACACGTTAGATCAACCAAGTTAGTGTGCGAGGCTCGGGCCAACCTCAAGCCACAGTCTGTTGTCCATCATCGCAAAGAACTGGTGGAAACATAAGGATCTATGACAAATAAACAGTTGCCTGAACAAACCACGCTGGTGCAGCGGGTAGTGCCGCTCCCTCATGGCACCAGAGACCCCGGGCTCAATCCTGACCTCGGGTGCCGTCAAAGTCGCAGAGTCACACAGCGTGGAAACAGGCCCCTACGCCCCCAACTTGCCCACACCGGCCAACATGTCCCATCTACACTAGTCCCACCTGCCTGCGTTTGGCCCATATCCTATCCATGTAACTGTCTAAATGCCTCAACTACCTCTTCCGAAGCAGCTCGTTCCATACACCCATCACCCTTTGTATGAAAAAGTTATCCCTCAGGTTCCTATTAAATCTTCCCCCCCCCCCCCCCCCTCCCCGCCTTAAACCTATGTCCTTTGGTTCTCGATTCCCCTAATAAAGTCCTAGCCTGCTCAACCTCTCCCTATAACTCAGGCCCTCGAGTCCTGGCAACATCCTCGTGAAGTTTCCTCCCACATCCCAAATGTGTGGGTTTGTACGTTTATTGGCCCTCTTGTAAATTGACCCCTAGTGTGTAAGGAGCAGGTGAGAAAGTGAGATAGCATAGAACTAGTGTGAGCATGTGATTGTTGGTCAGCGTGGACGGGCCTGTTTGCATGCTGTTTCTGAGAATCAATCATCAATCAATCAGTTAAGGTGGCCCTGCAGTGTGGCATATTTAAGCCCGCAGACAATCCATTGGTCGATAGTTCAAACAACTAGTTATGGTCTAACCACCTCACGTCAACAGGCCCAATAAACCACAGGAGAACATGGCCAACATTTGTGTTAGGCAATGAGGGTGGTTAACTAGTCATCGCCAGAGCTAGGATAGTTCATTGCCCCTTCTTCATGGAGGCAACAACAATGAGGGCATCACATCCAACTCAATAGCACAGGGCAGCACAGTAGCTCAGCAGGTAGAATCGCTGCCTCACAGAGCCAGAGACCCAGATGCGAACCTGACCTCGGGTGCTGTCTGTTGTGGAGTTTGCACATTCACCTCGTGACCATGTGGGGTTCTTCTGGGTGCTCCGGTTTCCTCCCATGTCCCAAAGATGCGTGGGTTTGTAGGTTAATTGGCCCTCTGTAAAATTGTCTCTATGGTGTCGGGAATGGATGTGAAAATGGGATGACATAGAACCAGTGCGATCGGGTAATCGATAGTCGGCGTGGACTCTGGATTTCAGATCTATGCGATTATACACGGCATTGCCAAACTATGAATTCATGAGGGATATTGACATTTCACTGCACTTGTTTGGTGTGAAAGGAATAAGGAAAGGGATCTGTTCTTTCCTCCAGAATCGGCAGTCAGCTTCACGGATGCAAGCTTCTCCTGGGACAGAGGTGGAGACCCAGCAATTAAGGAGTGAGTTATCCCGCGGTGATCTGATGCCGAGCACTCCATCACAATAGACAATAGGCAATAGGTGCAGGAGGAGGCCATTCGGCCCTTCGAGCTAGCACCACCATTCAATGTGATCATGGCTGATCATTCTCAATCAGTACCCCGTTCCTGCCTTCTCCCCGTACCCCCTGACTCCGCTATCCTTAAGAGTTCTATCTAGCTCTCTCTTGAATGCGTTCAGAGAATTGGCCTCCACTGCCTTCTGAGGCAGAGAATTCCACAGATTTACAACTCTCTGACTGAAAAGGTTTTTCCTCATCTCTGTTCTAAATGGCCTACCCCTTATTCTTAAACTGTGGCCCCTGGTTCTGGACTTTCCCCAACATTGGGAACATGTTTCCTGCCTCTGACGTGTCCAACCCCTTAATAATCTTATATGTTTCGATTAGATCCCCTCTCATCCTTCTAAATTCCAGTGTATACAAGCCTAGCCGCTCCAGTCTTTCAACATATGACAGTCCCGCCATTCCGGGAATTAACCTAGTAAACCTACGCTGCACGCCCTCAATAGCAAGAATATCTTTCCTCAAATTTGAGGAAGACCAAAACTGCACACAGTACTCCAGGTGCGGTCTCACTAGGGCCCTATACAACTGCAGAAGGACCTCTTTGCCCCTATACTCAATTCCTCTTGTTATGAAGGCCAACATTCCATTGGCTTTCTTCACTGCCTGCTGTACCTGCATGCTTCCTTTCAGTGGCTGATGCACTAGGACACCCAGATCTTGTTGTACGTCCCCTATTCCTAACTTGACACCATTCAGATAATAATCTGCCTTCTTATTCTTCCCACCAAAGTGGATAACCTCACACTTATCCACATTAAACTGCATCTGCCATGCATTCGCCCACTCACACAACCTGTCCAAATTACCCTGCAAACTCATAGCATCTTCCTCACAGCTCACACTACCACCCAGCTTTGTATTTTACCAATTTGCTAATGGTACTTTTAATCCCTTCATCACAATCTGACTCACATCTGACACACATCAATCATGGGATCAATCACCTCATAGCACCTCTCAGTCACCTATCAATCTGACACAATCACTGACACAATCACTCTGACACTATCACCTTGACACTATCGCTCTGACACAATCACTCTGACACTATCACTCTGACACTATCACTCTGACACTATCACTCTGACACTATCACCCTGACACTATCATTCTGACACTATCACTCTGACACTATCACTCTGACACTATCACTGACACTATCACCCTGACACTATCATTCTGACACTATCACTCTGACACTATCACTCTGACACTATCACTCTGACACTATCGTTCTGACACAATCACTCTGACACAATTAATCTGATACTATCACTCTGACACAATCACTCTGACACAATCACTCTGACACAACCACTCTTACACACCCACTCTGACACACCCACTCTGACACAACCACTCTGACACAACCACTCTGACACAACCATTCTGGCACTATCACGCTGACACTATCACGCTGACACTATCACGCTGACATAATCACGCTGACACAATCACGCTGACACAATCACTCTGACACTATCACTGACACTATCACTGACATTATCACTCTGACACTATCACTCTGACACTATCACTGACACTATCACTGACACTATCACTGACACTACCACTCTGACACCATCACTCTGACACTATCACTCTGACACAATTATGCTGACATAATCACGCTAACACTATCACTGACACTATCACACTGATACTATCACTGACACTATCACTCTGACACAATTAATCTGATACTATCACTCTGACACAATTAATCTGATACTATCACTCTACTTCTTCTTTCGTATGTCAACTACACAAATCAAAAGTGGCAATTGGTGCTTCAGAGTACCCTAGTTGACGCTTTGCTGCAAATTTTGCCAGTTCTGTAGAACTACCCAGGATGGACGACGAGCTCCTACGCCACTATCACTCTGATACTATCACTCTGACACAATCACTCTGACACAATCACTCTGACACTATCAGGCTGACACAATCACTCTGACACGATCACTCTGACACTATCACTCTGACACAATCATGCTGTCACAATCACTGACACTATCACTCTGACACTATCACTCTGACACTATCACTCTGACACAACCACTCTGACACAATCACTCTGACACAATCACTCTGACACAATCACTCTGACACAATCACTCTGACACAATCACTCTGACACAATCACTCTGACACTATCACTCTGACACTATCACTCTGACACTATCACTCTGACACAATCACTCTGACACTATCACTCTGACACTATCACTGACACTATCGATCTGATACTTATCAACACCTGTCAACCTGATTCCATTGATCTGTGGATGGGCTGTTTTCCCTGGAGTGTCGGAGGTTTAGGGACTTGATGGAAGTTTACAAATGATGCGAGGCAGAGGCAGGGTGGACAGTTAGAACCATTTACCCAGGTTGGAAATATCAAAGACTATAGGGCATTGGGTATTTTCAAAGCAGAGATTGGCAGGCTCTTGATTAGTAAGGGTGCCAAAGGTTATGGGGAGAAGGCGGGAGAATGGGATTGAGAGGGAACGATGGATCAGCCATGGCCGAATGGTGGAGTAGACTCGGCGGGCCGAATGGCCTAATTCTGCCCCTATGAATTATGAATATGACTATCAGGTGAAAGGGGAAAAGTTTAAAGATGTACGCAGAGTGGTGGGTGCCTGGAACGCGCTGCAGAGATAGGTGGGATAGTGGCATTTCAGAGGCTTTTAGTTAGGCACATGGATATGCTGGGAATGGAGGGATATGCATCACGTGCAGGCGGAGGAGATTAGTGTAACTTGGCATCATGTTCGGCACAGACATTGTGCTGTACTATTCTATGTTTTATGTTCTACATCCGACATGAAAGGAAGTGACAAGAAATAACAGTGCAATGGACTAGAAGTCAAATATAAGCAGAGATAGTATTTGTTAGTAGTCAAGGGAAACTAAACTAAAGGGAGGGTATTTGGGGAGTTAGCAGGGAGAGGGTATCTCAATGAAATGCTCAGTGATAGACAATAGACAATAGGTGCAGGAGGAGGCCATTCGGCCCTTCGAGCCAGCACCGCCATTCAATGTGATCATGGCTGATCATTCTCAATCAGTACCCCGTTCCTGCCTCCTCCCCATACCCCCTGATCTACACTTTAGACTGTAGACTCTAGAGATAGTGTGGAAGCAGGCTCTTCGGCCCACCGCCCCGACCTGCATTCACCCAGTACACTCGCACTATCCTCCACACTTGGGACAATTTACAAATTTACCAAAGCCAATTAACCTACAAACCAGCATGTCTTTGTAATGTGGGAGGAGAGTGGAGCACCCGGAGAAAGTCCAGGCGGTCACGGGGAGAACGTGCAAACTCCACACAGACAGCCCCCAATAGTCAGGATTGAATTCCGGGCCTCTGGCGCTGTGAGGCAGCGACTCTACCGCTGTTGACCTGTGTAACTGGCTATTTATTTAACATGTGGTATGTTATTGTATTATTATGTATTATTATGTTAGATTGATTAAATAAAGCAAAGCCGTCTCTCGTGGCTGCCAGGTTAAGAGAAGATATAAGCCAATTAATGAAAGACCCAGCAACACACAATAAGACCTTTACATGACCGGCTATGATTTTGACCACCCTACTGCTCACAATATTCCAAATGTGGCCTCACCAGCACCTGATAAAGCCTCAGCATTACATCACTGCTTTTATATTCTACTCCTCTTGAAATGAATGCTAACATTGCACTTGCCTTCTTTACTGCCGATTCAACCTGTAGTGTTACGTTGGACTTCAAGCGGGGCAGCCTGGTAGCAGTGGTGGGCCCAGTGGGATGTGGGAAGTCCTCTCTCATGTCGGCCATCTTGGGCGAGATGGAGAACATCAAAGGATCTGTCAACACCAAGGTACGGACTTAATGCACTGTTGTCCATCTCCATTGACTGTTTGTGGGAGGGATGGGTCTTGATGAGAACTATCTCAGACCCTCATTCCAGCTTGTCATGGAGTTGTAGAAAGATACGACACAGAAACTGGCCCTTCAGCCCATCGAGTCCAACCAGCTATAAATGGCTCTACCCAGGGCCACAAGAAATTGCAGAGTTGTGGACACAGCCCAGACCATCACGCAAACCAACCTCCCTTCCATTGACCCCATCTACACTTAATTAAAGACCAGAATCACCCCAGTCCCTCCCGCTTTTCCTCTCTCCCATCAGGCAAGAGGTATAGAAGTGTGAAAATGGACACCTCCAGATTCAGGGACAGTTTCTTCCCAGCTGTTATCAGGCAACTGAACCATCCTATCACCAACGAGAGAGCGGTCTTGGCCTATCATCTTCCTCATTGAAGACTATCAGACTATGTTTAACTGAACTCCATTGGACTTACGCTAAACATAATACCCTTTATCCTGTATCTGCACACTGTGGACGGCTTGATTGTAAGTATAGTATTTCCGCTGACTGGATAGCACGCAACAAAAAAGCTTTTCACTGTACCTCGGTACACGTGACGATAAACTAAACTAAACTTCAGACTAATTCTACTCTAACCATCTGTCCCATCAACACCCCACCACTCACCTACAGACTAAGAGGAATTTACCAAGGCTAATTAACCTATTCATCAGCAAGTCTTTGGGCTGGGAGCACTCTAAAACTGTTTATCAATGCCCGTCAGGATCTTATACACCTAAACGCACTGTCCTACACACTAGGGATAACTTACAATTTTACCGAAGCCAATTAACCTACAACTCCGCGCATCTTTGGAAAGTGGGAGGAAACCGGAGCACCTGGAGAAAATCCGCGCAGTCACAGGGAGAATGTTCAAACTCTGTACAGACAGCACCCGATATCAGGATCGAACCGGGTCTCTGGTGCTGCAAGGTGACAACTCTGCACCAGCTCAGCGATCGCTGCACCACCGTGCTGTCCCACTGTAAGCTTGGATCACCCACTGCTTGGCCCAATGGATTGTGAATTCTCTCATGTGTTTCAGGGTACATTTGCCTACGTTCCACAGCAAGCATGGATCCAAAATGACACCATACAGGACAACATCTTGTTTGGTATGAAGTTGGAGGACTCGTGGTACCAGGAAGTCTTGGAGGCTTGTGCCCTTCCTCAGGACCTGGAGCTGTTCCCAGCAGGAGATCTGACGGAGATCGGAGAAAAGGTACTCGGGAGAGACCAGATAGGACTTCTTGGGTGGGGCTGGGAGTTGGAGAATGTTTGCGAAGGAGAACGTTTGTCTGAGGAAGGGTCTCCGCCCAAAACGTCACCTATTCATGTTTTCGAGAGATGCTGCTAAACCAGAACGTGAATGGGTTTAGAAGGATATGAGCCCAACATGGGCACGTGGGATCAGGGCCGTTTTTACAGCATTATAGGCCCCCGGGCAAAGCAGTGTACTGGGGCCCCTACCGTTACTTTCCCCCACCCCCCTTTCCCTACCAGCCCCCCCCCGTCGTGCCGGCGAAAAGCACTTACCGAAAAGCACTTAACGATGGACTTAGGGTGCTACATTGTTGCGAAAAGCACTTACAGATCGCTGTGAGAAGCACTTAGGGATGGAAAATGTTGCGAAAAAAGCACTTATTGAACCTACATTTTTAAAGTAGTATTTATTTATTGCAAGTCACTTAACATACACAGATCAGCATGGGGCCCCTATGCTCGTGGGGCCCCGGGCAAGTGCCCATCAGGCCCATGCGTTAAGACGGCCCTGCGTGGGACTAGCGTAGATGGGACATGTGGATCAGTGTGGGCAAGTTGGGAAAAAGGGCTTGCTTCCACGCTCTATGACTCTAAGACCTGCTGAGTTACTCCAGCAGTTTGTGTCCTTTTGTGCATGAACCAGCATCTGCAGTTCTTTGCTTCAGCATCTGTTAAGGTGTGTAAAGCAATTCTTTAGCGAGCCTTTTCCATGAGAGTTCATAGTTATACAGTATGGAAACAGGCCCATCGGGCCCAACCTGCTCACACCCACCTACATGCCCCATCTACTCTCGTCCCACCTGCCTGCGTTTGGCCCACATCCCTCTAAAACTATCTTATCCATGTACCTGTCCAAATGTGTCTTAAATGTTCTGATATTACCTGCCTCGACCACCTCCTCAGGCAGCTCGTTCCACACACCCACCACCCTTTGTGTAAGAAAAGTTACCCCTCAGGTTCCTGTTAAATCATCCCACCTCACACATGTCTCTTGCTTCATGATCCTCCTACTCTAGGTAAAAGACTGTGCAATTACTCTATCGATTCCCCTCACGATTTTATACACCCAAAATTAAGATCACCCCCTCATCCAAGGAATAAAGTCCTAGCCTGCTCAACCCCTCCATTTCACAGCCCGGCCAACATCCTTGAGCTATGGCAAAATCAATTGGAATGCAGTATTCAGCTGGAGAGATAGTACGGTATGGCTCTATGGCTGACTTAGAGATGTCCTCTGCAGGGCATCAACCTGAGTGGTGGACAGAAGCAAAGGGTAAGCCTGGCACGGGCAGTGTACAACGGTGCTGACATCTACATCCTGGATGACCCCCTGTCTGCACTGGATGCCCACGTGGGCAAGCACATCTTTGAGAAGGTGATCGGTCCAAATGGTCTCCTGAAGGACAAGGTAAGTCAAGAGTTCACCTAACACCAATAGCACGGGTTAGATACAGAGTGAAGCTCCCTCTACACTGTCCCAGGGCAGGGACAGCATGGGTTAGATACAGAGTGAAGCTCCCTCTACACTGTCCCAGGGCAGGGACAACACGGGTTAGATACAGAGTGAAGCTCCCTCTACACTGTCCCAGGGCAGGGGCATCACGGGTTAGATACAGAGTGAAGCTCCCTCTACACTGTCCCAGGGCAGGGACAACACGGGTTAGATACAGAGTGAAGCTCCCTCTACACTGTCCCATCACACACTCCCATCCACAGGCAGCAGATGCAGAGTCAAGCGTCGACCATTGTTCCATCTCAGTTCACCATTTCACCGTAGAACATAGCGCAGAGCACCATACAGCACAGGAACAGGCCCTTCAGCCCACAATGTCCATGCCAACCATGATCCCAAGATCAACTAATCACCTCTGCCTGTACGTGATTCAGGTCCCTCGATTAACTTTACTCTCGGATAAAAGGCACTAATCGGCACAACTCCCTGTGGATTGCTGACGGTGTTTTTATATTTTCGAATAGACTCGCGTTCTCGTGACACACGGCGTCACCTTTTTGCCTGCCACAGACCAGGTTGTGGTGCTGGTGAACGGCGCCGTGACTGAAGTGGGGCCGTACCCGACGTTAAAGGCCAACGGAGGGGCGTTTGCAGACTTCATGAACACCTACGGGGCTCGGGAAGAGAAGGGAGAGAGAGAGCCGACAGGTAAAGATCACACCCCACCACTCACCTTGTCAGTTCCCAGGGGCAGGGGAAGAAGGGCGGCACGGTGGCGCGGCGGGTAGTGACGCTGCCTCACAGCGCCAGAGACCCGGGTTCGATCCTGACCTAGGGTGCTGGCTGTCTGTGTGTGGAGTTTGCACGTTTCCCTGTGACCCAGGTTTCCTTCCACACTCCAAAGACGTGCGGGTTTGTAGGTTAACTGGCCCTCTGTGAGCTGCCCCTTGGTGTGTAGGGAGTGGATGAGAATGTGTGAGCGGGTGATCGATGGTGGACGTGACCTCAGTGGGCCGAAGGACTTGTTCCATTCTGTATCTCTAAAGTTAAAAGAACACAAAGTGCTGGAGTAACGCAGTGGGTCAGGCAGCATCTCTTGAGAATGCAGAGAGGTGACGTTTCGTTTCGGGACCCTTCTTTCAGACTGATTGTGGTTGGGGTGGTGGGGGAATGGGAGGAGGGGGGGGGGTGGTGGGGGAATGGGAGGAGGGGGGGGGTGGGGGGAAGAAGAAAGGACTATTTCCATGCTGTATCTTTCAATCACAAACATTTAAAGGATTTGGATAAATGCAGACAAAGATTAGGCGGAAAATAGGGAAGATTTAGCCTTTGGACTTTAGAGATACAGCGTGGAAACAGGCCCTTCGGCCCACCGAGTCCATGCCGACCAGCGATCCCGGTACACTGGCACAATCCTACACATTAGGAACAATTTTACAATTGTACCGAAGCCAATTAACCTACAAACCTGTATGTCTTTGGAGTGTGGGGAGAAACCGGAGCACCCGGAGAAAACCCGCATGGTCACAGGGCTAAGGTTCAAACTCTGCACAGACAGCACCCGTGTTCAGGATTGAACCCGGGTCTCTGGAGCTGTGAGGCAGCAACTCCACCGCTGCGCCACCGTGCCAGCCCTGATGGGGGGAGTGGAGAGCTTCCTCAGTGAGGCAAGTGATGTCCTGGCCTTTCTCACTCCAAGGTGCTTGTGCTTTCAGAGGAGGCGGTGAGGGAAGAGGACTTGGCAGTGGGTGAGGAGCTGGGGCCGATGGCGGATGAACACCCTGGAGACGCAGTGACTCTGGAGCTGAAGCGGGAGCTCAGTGAACGATCCAGGCGGAGGGCGGGGAGGTGAGCACCGGGCGGGAAACCCCTGCCCGCCGCATCGACAAGGCGTCTGTGGGACCAGCCCTTCATTCCACACACTTGCCCAAGTTACAGCCGTCTGTCTCTCTGTGTAACTCTGTGTAACATTCTGTGCGGCAGTGGGGGGAGTTCGGAGACTGCACGAATTCCATCAGTGGCCAAATGGATGGGATGGGCTGGGATGGAAGGGGCTGGGGATGGGATGGGATGGGATGGGGATGGGATGGGATGAGCTGGGGATGGGATGGGATGGAAGGGGCTGGGGATGGGATGGGCTGGGATGGGATGGGCTGGGGACGGGATGGGATGGGGATGGGCTGGGGATGGGATGGGATGGGATGGAAGGGGCTGGGGATGGGATGGGATGGGATGGGCTGGGGATGGGATGGGATGGGATGGGCTGGGGATGGGATGGAAGAGGCTGGGGATGGGATGGGCTGGGGATGGGATGCGATGGGCTGGGGATGGGATGGGCAATTTTGGCCGAAGGGCCTGTTTCCATGCTGTTAGACTCATTGACTCTTGAGGTCTTGGTCAGTGCTATTCCCGAACCAAGCTGTGATGCATCCCGAGAGGATGATTTCTATGGTGCACCTACGGAAATTGGATATCGTGAATCACAGAAGACATCTTGATCTGTTCTTTCTGGCTTGGTAGCTCGGTGGGAAACTGGAGTCAGTGGGAAAACAGCCAGTCACTTTAGACTTTCGAGATACAGTGCAGAGACAGTCCTTTCCAAGACAACTTACAATTCCCAGGCCATTTAATCTCTAAAATAAGTATGTCTTTGGAGTGTGGGAGGGAAGAAGTACAGCTGGAGAAGACCCACGCTGGGTCATGGGGAGAACATACAATGTCCATACAAACAGCGTCCGTGGTCAGGATCGACCCTGGGTCACTGGCGCTGTGAGGCAGCAATTCTACCGCTGCACCACGTGGCTGGCGTTCTGTGGGAAGTGATTGCCGTCGCTGTATTTCCACGGCAGGAGCAGTGCGAGAAAGTCTCTCAGGAGGTCCCCGAGGAAGGGGAAACTGGCGCCGCAGAAGGAGAAGAGCGAGAAAATGGTGACAGGTCAGAGACTGATCGAGGATGAGACCATGGAAACTGGCAAGGTAAGGCTCAATAGACAATAGGTGCAGGAGGAGGCCATTCGGCCCTTCGAGCCAGCACCGCCATTCAATGTGATCATGGCTGATCATTCTCAATCAGTACCCCATCCCTGCCTTCTCCCCATACCCCCTGACTCCGCTATCCTTAAGAGCTCTATCTAGCTCTCTCTTGAATGCATTCAGAGAATTGGCCTCCACTGCCTTCTGAGGCAGAGAATTCCACAGATTCACAACTCTCTGACTGAAAAAGTTTTCCCTCATCTCAGTTCTAAATGGACTACCCCTTATTCTTAAACTGAGGCCCCTTGTTCTGGACTCCCCCAACATTGGGAACATGTTTCCTGCCTCTAACGTGTCCAACCCCTTAATAATCTTATACGTTTCGATAAGATCTCTTCTCATCCTTCTAAATTCCAGTGCTCGACAGCATGGGGACAACTGACGGTGGCTTACACCTCCCTCCCCCTCCCCTCCCTCTCCCCCCCACCCCTTTCTCCACTAAAGGCCCACTAAACATTTACACAGTTTTAACAATGTTCAATGTTTCAATGGTTTCTCGATTCTTGGTTCTTGATTAGCACGGGTGTCAGAGGTTATGGGGAGAAGGAAGGAGAATGGGGTTAGGAGGAGAAGATAGATCAGCCATGATTGAATGGCAGAGCAGACTTGATGGGCCGAATGGCCCAATCCTACTCCTATTCCTTTTGACCTAATGACCTTTTATTATCACGGATACCAAAGTACAGTGAAAATCATTTGTTTGTAGACACATCAGCAAGACTATCCCCGTACATAAGCACAATCCCCCTGTTAGTACAGAATGTAAAGAACAGTCCACTGAGCCTGTGTGCAAGAGGCACCATTTTGGTGCCGTTTCCCCGTCCCAGTTGTAGCTGGCCGCAGACGCCCGTTGTAGCTGGCCGCAGACGCCCGTTGTAGCTGGCCGCAAACGCCCGTTGTAGATGGCCGCAGACGCCAGTTGTAGCCGTCGCCTCCTTTCCGGTCGTCCCCCCGGACCGTCTTCCCGCTTGCGATCTCGAGCCAACAACCAGCCGATCAGGGAACCTCCTTGCCTTGAAGTCATGAATCCATGAATACAATCAAGCCGTACACACGTACAACAGGTACCAGAGTGCAGAATGTAGTGTCACGGCATTATAGCGTGACTGTCACAGAGAGAAGGTCCAAGGTCCGCAGAGCGCTAGCTTGGAAGGTCAGGACTACACCCTCGTTTATGGGAGGTCCATGCAGTAGTCAGGTAACAGTAGGGAAGAGGCTGTTCCTGAATCTGGTGGTATGGGCTTTCAAGTTTCTGTATCTTCTGCCCTACGGGAGAGGGGAGAAGAGGGAATTTTCCTACCCAACAACATGGACTCCCCTTCCCACCACCTGACTATGGACCTCTTGTTTATCTCTGTATCTCTACGGATCTCCCCTCTTGCTCCCCACCACACCATAGACCTCTCCACTTGCTCATCTGCCCACTGCACCATGGACCTTCCCACATGGTCATCTCCCCACCTCACCATGGACCTTCTCCACTTGCTCATCTGCCCACCGCACCATGCACCATTCCTCGTGCTTCCCACCTCACCATGGACCTCCTCCCTTGCTCATCTCCCCACCTCATCATGGACCTTCCCTCTTGCTCCTCTCCTCACCACCATGGACCTCCCCCATTGCTCCCCACCAATGCATGGACCTCCCATTTTGCTCTCATCCCCTCCCAACCGCAGGCCCACCCTCTTGGCCCCTCCACCTCTCCTCCCTTGCTTATCTCAATATTTCCCAGTTCCAGTAAATGGTCATTAACTGAAACGTTAACCGTCTCTCTCTCTCTGTCTCCCTCTCACACTCTCTCCCTTTCTCCCTCTCCCTCACACTTTCCCTCTTCCTCTCTCTCTCTCTCTCTCTCTCTCTCTCTCTCTCTCTCTCTCTCTCTCTCTCTCTCTCTCTCTCTCTCTCTCTCTCTCTCTCTTTCTCTCCCTTTCTCCCTCTCCCTCACTCTCTCTCTCTCTACTTCTTCCCTCCTTCTTCCCTCCCTCTCCCTCTCCCTCTCTCCTCGGAAGCTTCCTGGCCAGCTGAGTAATCCCACGTTCTTTGTTTTCATCGTTAATGGGTGTGGTTTGTTGCTTCTGATCGACGGATGAAGTCCAGGGATCCACGGTGTTTGGGTTTGGTCCCACAGGTGAAGTTCAACATCTACTGGAAATACCTGCGTGCCATCGGCTGGGTCTACTCTGTGCTGTTAATGCTGCTGTACCTCGCCCAGAACATTGCTGCCATTGGTCAGAACCTCTGGCTGAGCGACTGGACCAACGACGCCACCCGTTACAACAGCAGCACCGAGCCGGCCTCGGCACGGGACCAGCGGATCGCCGTCTTTGGAGTGCTGGGTCTGGTCCAAGGTTGGTGGGTCTCGGTTCAACGCCTGGGGTCGGTGACTGCCGTGGGTCGCTCTCCAGCACCAGACCTGAGTTCGGTCACAAGTAAAGTACAGTAAACCCTCGTTATAGAGTCATAGATCATCATATAATGGTGTCACAGAGCATGGAAACTGGCCCTTCGGCCCAACTTGCCCACATCGATCAACATCCCCCACCTACATTAGTCCCACAGACCGGCGCTTGGCCCAAATCCCTCTAAACCCATCCTATCCGTGTACCTGTCTAACTGTTTCTTAAATATTGTGATACTCCCGGCCTCAACTACCTCAGTCACTTCGGTCGCTGCCACTTCTTTTTTCTTTAACAAAAATTAATGTAATGAATTATTGCAATAATATATACAATACAAAATACCAAATCAACCCACCGCCATAATACAAAATCACCCAATTATCTAAACAAATATTGTTATATACTATTCTTATATACGTAACTAAATATACTATTATACAACTATATTACAATCCTTGTCCAGGGTGCATTCCAACCCCCGCAGTGCCCAGCGGTCCCGGAAATCCCCGTGGACAGCGCGTAGTCCCTCTCTAGTACCACCCAGGCATGGATGTAACCACACAAAAGGGGCAGGCAGCCGGCTTGGGCAGAGCCCTCTTCCGCTGGCGGCGCCGTGACTCGTGGATGGACAGTTTGGCCAGGCCTAGGAGCAACCCAACCAGGACATCAGCTGCCACTTGTTCCTGTCGGCCGTCACTTTGTCCGCTCCCCAGCTCCACTGCCGCTTCCTTCTCACGTCATTTTGTCCACTCCTCCACTGCTGCCTCCTCCCCTTCTTCTCCCCAGAGTTGCCGACATCTTCCAAGTAGGTCTGACCACTATAACCAAGTGAATTATCAAGGGGTCGATTAAAACAATGGTTTACTGTACTGTACTGCCGTAACGCTTGAATCTGAAAATGCTAATTGGTTAGAATATGATTCATGAATTAGGGGACACCATTTGCATTATCTGAGCCAAATTGGTTATTACACATCTCGATTGGGAACTAGAGAACCACTTATAGGTTACATCGGTAATTGAGAAGTAGGGGGGGAAAAAGCTGTCTTGGAGAAAAAACAGTCTTAGGGAAAAAAACTGTTTCCATGTAACCTTCCTCAGACTGAAGAAGGATCTGGACCCAACGTCACATGTCCATTTCTATCCTCAGATCCTGCCTGATTTCCTCCGGCATTTTGTGTTTTGCGGCAGAATCCAGCATCTGCAGTCTCGGATTCCTTGACCTCTTGCCTCTCAGGCACTGCCTGGGTTTGATGGGAATTGACAGTTTTTAATGAAATCAGAAAATGCTGGAAGCACTCAGCAGGTTGGGCAGCATATGCGGAGAGGGAAATCCGAAGTGTTAACCCTGTTTCTCTTTCTCTGCGGACACTGCCCCAACTCGCAAAAAGCTTCCAGCATTTTCTGCTTTTATTTTGGATTTCCAGCATCTGCAGTTTGTGTTGTTCTCGTTTTTTGGGGATTTGTTGGGTGAAGCTGACTGGAATTACTGACCCATTCCGGGTGGGTGGAACAAAGGTCTTTTGAGATGATGCATCAGACTTCAAGGAATCAAGTGGTCGCGTTCTAAATAGAACGCAAAGGGTTGGAGTTACTCAGAGGGGCATGCAGCATCTGTGGAGAGAATGACACGAGATGTTTCAGGTCAGGACTCTTCCTCAGTCTGAAGAAGGTTACATGGAAACAGTTTTTTCCCTAAGACTGTTTTTTCCCCCAAGGAGCGCACCGCGGCAACAGCAGTGGGAGCGCAGGTCCGTGGGAAAGTCGGAAAAAACATCGAGGGAAGCGAGGGGGGATTCGGAACAGGCTGAGAACCCAAGCCTTACATCCACCTCTGCCCAGCATACTTCTGGCCAATGTCCAGTCCCTGGAGAACAAGTTGGATGACCTGAGGGCAAGGATCAGATTCCAGAGGGACATAAAGAACTGTAACATCCTTTGTCTGACCGAAACATGGCTGACCCCGCTGGTGCCGGACCAGGTGATCTGCCCATCCGAGTCCTTCACTGTTTTCCGGGCGGACAGAACGGAAGAATCCGGGAAATCCAAGGGCGGAGGAGTTTGCTTCTTGACCAATAATAACTGGTGCAATCCTGGAAATATTAAGACGCTTTCTCGTTCCTGCTCGCCGGACCTGGAGCATCTGACTATCTCATGCCGACCATTCTATCTACCCCGGGAGTTCAGCTCGGTGATCATCACAGCCGTCTATATCCCATCGCATGCGGACACCGACGTGGCACTGTCGACCCTACACAATGTGTTGTGTCAACACCAAAACAAGAACCCTGATGCGGCTGTGTTGGTGGCTGGAGACTTCAATAGGGGAAATCTCAAAAAGGTCATGCCCAACTTCTACCAACACATCACGTGTGTTACCAGGGGGGAAAGAACTTTGGACCACTGCTACACGCTGTTCAGGAAAGGCTACAAGGCCGTTTCTCTCCCTCCTTTTGGAAAATCTGACCACACTGCCATTTTCCTGCTGCCTGAGTATAAACAACGGATAGTACGGGAAGCGACAGTGACGAGGGACGTAAAGCGGTGGGCTGACCATTCAGAGGCCATGCTGCAAGATGCACTGAGCGAAGTCGACTGGAACATGTTCCAAGCAAGTTCCAGAGACGTAAATGAGTTTGCGGAAGCGGTTACGGACTTCATTGCCACAATAGCCGATACCATCATCCCCACAGTAAGGGTCAGTATCTTCCCTAACCAAAAACCCTGGGTGGACAGGTCTATTCACGTGGCCTTGAATGCTCGCACCGCTGCTTACAACTCTGGCCTGGCATCCGGCAACATGGACGAATACAAGGGAGAGTCCTACCGACTACGAAGGCAGTGAAGGATGCAAAAAGGAGGTACCGGGACAAGATGGAGTCACAGATGGAGCAGCAGGACACCAGGCGCCTTTGGCAGGGGCTACGGACAATAACTAGCTACAGGTTCAGCACCCCCTCAACCGGAAGTGCCGGCTCCTCCTTAGCTGATGACCTGAACTCTTTTTATGCACGGTTTGGGACGGGTAACACCACCAGCTCGCCGTCTAAAAACAGCACCGAAGGGGCGCTGGCTAGCGAGGCTGGAGGGGGATCCACCGCCGGGGATGTGCACACATTCTCAGTGTCCGAGCATGAGGTGAGGTGGGCTCTGACGAGTGTGAACACGAGGAAAGCTGTAGGCCCAGATGGTATATCTGGGCGAGTGCTAAAGTCTTGTGCTACTCAGCTTGCTCCAGTGCTCACCACAATATTCAACCTCTCCTTGGCCAAGTCCGTGGTCCCTGCATGCTTCAAAAGATCCATCATTGTACCGGTGCCAAAGAATGCCTCTCCAGCGTGTTTAAATGACTACCGACCGGTGGCCCTCACCTCGGTTGTCATGAAATGCTTTGAGAGGCGAGTCAAGAAGCACATCTGCGCCCTCCTTCCTCGCAACATGGACCCACTACAGTTCGCATACCGTCCGAACAGGTCCACGGATGATGCGGTCTCCCAGGTTCTGCACACCGCTCTCTCTCATCTGGACAGCCAGGGAGGTTATGTGAGGATGCTGTTCATTGACTTTAGTTCAGCTTTCAACTCAATAGTCCCCAGCAGACTGGTTGAGAAGCTGCTGGAACTGGGGCTTAGCACCCCTCTGTGTGCCTGGGTCCTGGACTTTCTCACCGCCAGGCCCCAAGTGGTCAGGATGGGGGAACACACATCTAGCTCCCTCACCCTGAACATAGGATCCCCCCAGGGCTGCGTCCTTAGCCCCCTACTGTACTCCCTGTACACACATGACTGTGGGGCCAGGTTCAGCTCAAACTCCATCATCAAGTTTGCTGATGACACTGTGGTGGTGGGCCGGATCTCCAACAACGATGAGAAGGCCTACCGGGAGGAGGTGGCTGATCTGGCACTCTGGTGTCAGGACAATAGCCTCCTCTTGAATGTCACTAAAACGAAGGAGCTGATTGTGGACTTCAGAAGGGCTAAACATCCAAGGACGTATACGCCACTGGAGATAAATGGGTCTACTGTGGATAGGGTGAGCAGTTTTAAATACTTGGGAGTCCGCATCACAGAGGATCTGACGTGGGCAACGCACATTGCCGCACTGGTGGGTAAGGCAAAGCAGCGCCTTTACCACCTTAGACAGCTGAGGAAATTCAGAGTGTCTCGGAGGATCCTTCATTGCTTCTACTCTGGGGCTGTAGAGAGCATCCTGTCCGGCAACATTACAGTCTGGTTTGGGAACAGCTCTGCCCAGGACAGGATGGCCCTGCAGAGAGTAGTGCGTTCGGCAGAACGCACCATGGGAACTACACTCGTCCCCCTGCAGGACCTATACATCAGGAGGTGCAGATCCAGAGCAAGCAAGATCATGAGGGACCCCTGCCACCCCAGTAACAGACTGTTCCAGATGCTACGGTCAGGCAAACGCCTCCGCTGTCACGCTGTGAAAACGGAGAGGATGAGACGGAGTTTCTTCCCACAGGCCATCAGGACTGTTAACTTTTATAACTCCAGAGACTAAATTTTAGTATATATACTATATATAGTATATAGTAATTTATTAACTTTATTTATATGCTGTAACTGTAATTCTTTTTTGTGCACAATCGGCAGGCATTGCCACTTTCATTTCACTGCACATCGTGTATGTGTATGTGACAAATAAACTTGACTTGACTTGACTTGAATGAAATGAGAGCATAACTGGGGATGAGTGACTGCTTCACACTGTGTCCACAGGCTTCTTCTTGCTCATCGCCGTGTTCCTGATGACAGGAAGGACGGTGGCCGCCTCCCGGGATCTGCACCTGAAGTTACTCCGTAACATCCTCCACCTTCCCATGACCTTCTTCGACACCACCCCCATGGGAAGGATCATCAACAGGTTTGCCAAGGTGCGGTGCTCAGTTACCCTTCCGATCGAGCCCCACCCACCTCCCAGTTATATAACTATAGAGTCGTACAACACGGAGACTGACCCTTCGGCCCAACTCCTATAGTCCATAAGTCACAGGAGCAGAATTATACCATTCGGCCCATCGAGTCTACTCCGCTATTCAATCACAGCTGATCAATCTTTTCCCCTCAACCCCATTCTCCTGCTTTCTCCCCGTAACCTTTGACACCCTTACTAATCAAGAACCTGGCAATCTCCACTTTAAAAATGCCCAATGACTTGGCCTCCACAGCCGTCTGTGGCAATGAATTAGAACTGAGATGAGGAAAAACTTTTTCAGTCAGAGAGTTGTGAATCTGTGGGATTCTCTGCCTCAGAAGGCAGTGGAGGCCAATTCTCTGAATGCATTCAAGAGAGAGCTGGATAGAGCTCTTAAGGATAGCGGAGTCAGGGGGTATGGGGAGAAGGCAGGAATGGGGTACTGATTGAGAATGATCAGCCATGATCACATTGAATGGCGGTGCCGGCTCGAAGGGCCGAATGGCCTCCTCCTGCACCTATTGTCTATTGTCTATTGTCTATTGAATTCCACAGATTCACCACCCTCTGACTAAAGAAATTCCTCCTCATCTCTTAACCTTTATCCTGTGTCTACACTGTGCATGGCTTGGATTGCAATCATGTACACTCTTTTCCTTGACTGGATTTCACGCAAACAAAAGTTTTTCCACTGTATCATAGAAGATAGAAAAATAGAATATAGGTGCAGGAGTAAGCCATTCGGCCCTTCAAGCCAGCACCGCCATTCAATATGATCATGGCTGATCATCCAAAATCAGTAACCGTTCCTGCTTTTTCCCCATATCCCTTGATTCCTTCAGCCCTTAGAGCTCTATCTAACTCCCTCTTGAAAACATTCAGTGAATTGGCCTGCACTGCCTACTGTGGCAGAAAATTCCGCAGATTCACAACTCTCTGGGTGAAAATGATTTTCCTCATCTCAGTCGTAAATGGCCTACCCCTTATTCTTAAACTGTGAGCCCTGGTTCTGGACTCCCCCAACATCGGGAACATTTTTTCTGCATCTAGCCCATCCAATCCCTTAAGAATTGTATATGTTTCTATAAGATCCCCTCTAATCCTTCTAAATTCACAGTCGACCCATTCTTTCTTCATATGATCCTGGTGCACGTGCCAATAATAAACGAAACTAAACTAAACTGACTCTGGTGTTTGGGAGTGGGTTGCAGGGCGTGGAGCGATGCAACTGGGAATTTTGTTATCTGTTCTGATGCAGGATACCTACACCATTGACCAGGCGATTCCAATGTCATTCCGTAGCTGGCTGAGCTGTGTTTTCGGTGTGCTCGGGACGCTGCTGGTGATTTGTCTGGCTACGCCGTACTTTGCCATCGTCATCGTGCCTCTCACCCTGGTCTACTATTTCGTACAGGTAACTCTAGGGTCGAGAGTGTTCGACGTTAATAATGTCCCGAAATGGAACAATGACATTCTTACTTGCAGCAGCACGACAGGCAGGTGAGCACAGTGCCCTGCACCATGACGAACAACAGCGATAATAGTGCAAAGACAAAATTAATGCCCCCTTTGCCCCACTGAGTCCGCGCTCACCAGAGACCGCCAGCACTATCCTACACACGAGGGGCAATTTACGATTTTTACAGAAGTGAATTAACCTGCAAACCTGTACGTCTGTGGAGTGTGGGCGGAAACCAGAGCACCCGGAGAAAGCCCTCGCGGCCATAGGGAGAACGTACAAACGTCGTACAGACAGCACCCGAAATCAGGATCGAACCTGTGTCTCTGGTGTAGTTTGGCAGCAACACCACCGCGTCTCCTATAGTTGTCGCGAAAGAGGCCAATGTTTAGTTTAGTGTAGTTTACTGTCACGCGTACTGAGGTACAATGAAAAGCTTTGTTTATGTTGTGCTATCCAGTCAGCGGAAAGGCTATAATTGATTTTCAGGACTCAGGGGTCTGAGCTATTGGGAGAGGTTGAGCAGGCTTGGACTCTATTCTTTGGAGCGTAGAAGGAAGAAGGGTGATCGTTGAGGTGTATAAAATCTTGAGAGGAATAGATCGCGTAAACGTCCAGAGTCTCTTGTCCAGAGTAGGGGAATCGAGAACCAGAGAGCATAGGATTAAGGCGAAGGGGGAAGGATTTTATAGGAAGTTGAGTGGTAGATTTTTCACATGGAGGGTGATGGGTGTATGGAACTAGCTGCCAGAGGAGGTAGTTGGGGCAGGGACGATCGCAACCGTTAAGTAGCTATTAGAGAGGTACATGGATAGTGAGGAAAGAACTGCAGATCCTAGTTTAAACCAATGATAGACACTAGAAGCTGGAGCAACTAAGTGGGACAGGCAGCATCTCTGGAGAGAAGGAATGGGTGATGTTTTGGGTCGACACCCTTCTTCAGACTGATCATGGACAGGACAGGTTTCAAGGGATATGGGCCAAACGCAGGCAGGTGGGTGGAGTGTAGATGGGGCATGTCGGTCGGTGTGAGCACGTTGGGCCGATGGGCCTGTTTCCACACTGTGTGGCTCTACGACGACTGCAATTACGTACACCGCTGTGCCAGAGTGACCTCCCTGTGGCGCGGACTCGCGGTGTCCCCTACACCCCTCCGGCCCACACTGACCAGCGACTCCGCCTGCCGTTACAGAGTTTCTATATCGTAACCTCCCGGCAGCTACAGCGACTGGAATCGGTCACCCGCTCTCCCATCTACTCCCACTTCGGCGAGACCGTGTCCGGCCTGGCTCTGATCCGCGCCTATGGGCACCAGGCGCGGTTCCTGAGCCACAACGAGAGCATCGTGGACGACAACCAGAAGTGCGTCTTTCCCAGGATCGTGTCCAACAGGTACAGGCTCTTCCCTCCACAACTCCACGCGGAATTAAAGGGGCAGGTACACCACACCTACAATGCGCCATAGAAGGCATTTTATCGGGATGTGTCACAGCATGGTTTGGGAACAGCTCCATCCAAGACCGCAAGAAATTGCAGTGAGTTGTGGACGCAGCCCAGACCATCACACAAACCAACCTCACTTCCATTGACTCCATCTACACCTCACGCTGCCTCGGCAAGGCCACCAGCATAACCAAGGACCAGTCTCACCCCGGTCACTCCCTCTTCTCCCCTCTCCCATCGGGCAAAGGGTACAGAAGTGTGAAAACGCACAGCTCCAGATTCAGGGAGAGTTTCTTCCCAGCTGTTATAGTTTAGAGATACAGCGTGGAAACGGGCCCTTCGGCCCACAGGGTCCGCGCCGACCAGCGATCCCTGCACACTAACACTATCCTACACCCACTAGGGACAATTTTTACATTTGCCCAGCCAATTAACCTACATACCTGTACGTCTTTGGAGTGTGGAAGGAAACCGAAGATCTCGGAGAAAACCCACGCAGGTCACGGGGAGAACGTACAAACTCCGTACGGACAGCACCCGTAGTCAGGATCGAACCCGAGTCTCCGGCGCTGCATTCGCTGTAAGGCAGCAACTCTACCGCTGCGCCACCGTGCCGCCCCAGTTGCCATCAGGCAACTGAACCATCCACTCACCAACAGATCGTTCTATGTACCCACCACCCTGCTTTAGGGAGAATGCTCTGTTCACTGCACGGGACTCGTCTCTGTTTCTCTGCAGGTGGCTTGCCATCCGTTTGGAGTTTGTGGGTAATCTGGTGGTGTTCTTTGCTGCGCTCTTTGCTGTCTTGTCCAGGGGCACCCTGGACAGTGGGCTCGTCGGCCTGTCCATTTCATATGCTTTAAACGTGAGTCTCCCGTCAGTATCTCTTGAGACAGACACCGAGTGACCCTCTAGGAATCCCGGCCCCTCACTCTTTTTTTTTTAACCAAAAATAATGAATGCAATTATTTACAATAAAATAGAAACATATAAACATAGAAAGTAGGTGCAGGAGTGGAGTAGGCCATTCAGCTCTTCGAGCCTGCACCGCCATTCAATATGATCATGGCTGATCATTCAGGATCAGTCTGAAGAAGGGTCTCGACCCGAAACGTCGCTCATTCCTTCTCTCCTGAGATGCTGCCTGACCTGCTGAGTTACTCCAGCATTTTGTGAATAAATATCCAGGATCAGTACTCTGTTAATACTTTCCCCCCATATCGGTTGATTCCGCTAGCCCTAGGAGCTATATCCAACTCTCTTTTGAATACATCCAGTGAATTGGCCTTCACTACCTTCTGCGGCAGAGAATTCCACAGATTCACAACTCTCTGGGTGAAAAAGGTTTTCCTCGTCTCAGTCCTAAAGACTACCCCTTATTCTTAAACTGTGATCCCTGGTTCTGGACTCCCCCAACATTTTTCCTCTGTCCAATCCTTGATGAATTTGATATGTTTCTATAAGATCCCCTCTCATCCTTCTAAATTCCAGTTAATGTGTACAATACTAAATGATGCAAAACAAAGCCCACCACCATAGTACAAGTGAAACAAATATTCTTAAATAACTATTTCCCCATCCTTGTCAAGGATGCATTCCACCCCCCGCGGTGCCCAGCGGTCCCGGACATTCCCCAGGGCACCCGTGGGCAGCGCCCAGTCCCTCCCTGGTACCACCCGGGTGCAGATGTAACCCTGGAAAAGGGGCAGGCAGCCGGCTCGGGCAGAGCCCTCTTCCGCCTGGCGCCGTGACTCTTGGGTGGCCAGCTTGGCCAGGCCTCGGAGCAACCCAACCAGGCCCTGCCCCGCCTCTCCCCTACGCACTTGGTGTCCAGAGATGAGGATGGTCCCGTCACTGAGTGGGGGGCAATCGCAGACACACGGAACCCGTCCCTCTACCGTGTGGGGAGGGGGTGGGGGGGGGAGATCACAGATACAGACGCTGCCTCGTGACTTGGTGAGTTTGTCCCAGCGTTGGGAACTTTGGTCATGAGATACCTCACTGCTTCTCTCGTTACTCCCCTCCCTCCCTCCCTTTCCAGGTGACTCAATCCCTGAACTGGTTGGTGAGGCAGACGTCAGAGCTGGAGACTAACATTGTGTCTGTGGAGAGAGTGGACGAGTACAGCCAACTGGACAATGAGGTGCTTAGGGTGGGGGAAGGGTACAAACTCCCCTGGGGGAGGGAGACGGTCTGGTGTGGC
Source organism: Rhinoraja longicauda (assembly GCF_053455715.1). Classification (NCBI taxonomy): domain Eukaryota; kingdom Metazoa; phylum Chordata; class Chondrichthyes; order Rajiformes; family Arhynchobatidae; genus Rhinoraja; species Rhinoraja longicauda. The sequence continues at coordinate 18,207,448 of NC_135968.1, forward strand.
TGGTGTGGTTCAATGGCTCTTGATTATCACACGTATCATCCTATCACCAACTAGAGAATGATCACGAACTCCCATCTCGTAGAGTTATTGAAAGTGGAAAGATCCCCTTCAGTCCAACTTACCCACACCAGCCAACATGTCCCATCTACACCTGTCCTATCCATGTGCCTGTCTTAATGTTTCTTAAACGTTGTGACAGTGCCTTCCTTAACTACCTCCTCCGACAGCTCGTTCCATACACCCACCACCTATTCCTCCCATGATTTTGTACATCTCTATAAGATCATCCCTCATCCTCCTGCGCTCCAAGGAACTGAGTCCTTGCCTGCTCAACCTCCCCCTTCAGCTCAGGCCCTCGAGTCCTGGCAACATCCTCGTATATCTTCTCTGCGCCCCTTCCAGAATCTACCTCATTGAAGACCCTCAGACTACTTTAATCAGACTTTACTGGACTTTATCTTGCACTAAACGTTATTCCCTTTATCCTGGATCTGTGCAATGTGGACAGCATGTTTGTAATCATCTGTAGTCTTTCCACTGACTGCATAGCACTCAACTCAAAAGCTTTTCACTGCACCTGGGCACACGTGACAATAAACTAAACCAAACGAGTAGTTCAGCAGGTCAGGCAGGATCTCTGGAGAACATGGATAGGTGACGCAATGCGTGTAAAGAAGCTTCCTGACCCGAAACGTCACCTGTCCGCGTTCTCCAGATATCATGGACGACCCACTGAGTTACACCAGCGTTTGTGTCCATTTAAAATGTTATTTAATCCACCTCTTCTTAGGCTCCGTGGGTTTTGGAGCAGAGGCCAGGAAAGGATTGGCCTTCGAAGGGCGAGATTACGTTTGTGGATTACAAGGCTCGTTACAGACCAGAGCTGGACCTGGTGCTGCACGGACTGTCCTGTGAGATCAAGGCCAACGAGAAGGTGAATGTAGAACATAGCACAGCAGAGGAACAGGCCCTACCTCTCACAATGTTCATGCCACCTCTTCCCATCCAATTTTCTGAACTTCCCCCCCACACACCCCTTTATAACTTTCCAACCTCCCAGCCATATCTTTGACCAAACCCTCCCCACCCCCATCCAACTAGTCAATCCCCTCCTCATCCAAACACCCAACCTCCTCTCCCCATTCCGTTGGGTCCAAACCCCTCCATTCCATCTCCGTCTGCCCGGCCCCTCCCTCCCGAGACGGTCCTGTGACAATCTGACTCCGATCGTATTCCAGAGATGGGCCGGTCTTGTAGTGGGTGCGTCGGGGTCACCAGTGTAGTGGGTGCGGTCACCGCGGTAATCAGGCCAGACGCCAGGTGAGTAGTTAATATACTTTATTACCAGAGGCACCAAACACCGCACTCAAGAACTCGTGAGTCGACACACCCAAAACCTTTTATAGTCCCAGACCACCTGACCCAAAGGAACTGACCCAGGAAGTGACCTAATCCCTCCCGTCCACTGAGTGCCGAGTGGAATGACCAAGGGAGTGGCCTAGCCCCCTGGGCGCCGCCACAGTCTCGTCTCTCCCACGATGGACTTGCGTCCGGTATCTGTGGCGACACTGAGGCGCAGCGGCCGAGTTGCTGCCGTACACCACCAGAGACCCGGGTTCCATCCCGACTACGGGTGCTGCCTGTAGGGAGTTTGCACGTTCTCCCCGTGACCATGTAGGTTTTCTCCTGGTTCTCCAGTTTCCGTCCCACACTTCAAAGACGTACAGGTTTGTAGGTTAATTGGCCCTCTGTAAATTGTCCGAGCGTGTAGGGAGTAGATAGGAACGTGGGATAACATAGAACTAGTGTGAACTAGCGATTGATGGTCAGTGTAGAGTCAGTGGGCCAAACGACCCGTTTCCACATTGTATCTCTAAACTAAACTAGAATTTAAAATGTTTACAATTTAAAAAATTGTAAATTGCCCTCGTGTGTAGAATAGAATAGTGTGAATGGGCGATCGCTGGTCGGCAGAGACTCGGTGGGTCGACGAGTCTGTTTCGACGCTGTATCTCTAAAAACTCAATTGCTTATCCATGAGACATCACTCTGATCTCTGGCCCAGACAGACCCTTTAGGATTTAGAGATATAGCACAGAAACAAGCCCTTCAGCCCAATGAGTCCGCGCCGACCATCAATCATCTAGTACACTAGCACTCTATCACTAACACTAACACTGGGAACAATTTCCATTTTTCCCCGAAGCCAATTAACCTACAAACCTGTGTGACTTTGGAGTGTGGGGGTAAACCAGAGCACCCGGAGGAAACCCACGCGGTCACAGGGAGAACGTACAAACTTCGTACAGGCAGCACCGTAGTCAGGATCGAACCCGGGACTCCGCTGTGCTGCGAGGCAGCAACTCTACCGCTGCAATTGTTCCTAAATCCGACCCCCTCTCTCTCCCTCCCTCCCTGATGATTCTGTGCAATTCTTAGCCACTGAAGGCTGTGGAGGCCAAGTCAGTGGATGTTTTTAATGCAGAGATAGATAGATTCTTGATTAGTACAGGTGTCAGAGGTTATGGGGAGAAGGCAGAATGGGGTTAGTTGGGAGAGATAGATCAGTCACAAATGAATGGCTGTGAAGAGTCGATGGGTCGAATGGCCTAATTCTACTCCTTATTCCTATGACCTTGTGACCTTACTACCCACCCACAGGTGGGCATAGTCGGGCGGACCGGCGCGGGCAAGTCCTCTTTGACCAACAGTCTGTTCCGGATCGTCGAGGCGGCCGGCGGGAAGATCCTGATTGACGGACTGGACATTGCACTCATCGGTCTCCATGACCTGAGGCGGAGACTCACCATCATCCCTCAGGTAGGCGGGGGTCAGCGTGGCCCAGGTACACTACACCTCAGCACGTCACAAGGTGCTCCACAACCAATGGCCTCCTGATGTAACGTGGTTGAAAGGTGCCTTATTTGTCACGTATGAAACTGCACAGTGGAATTATTTCATGCACATTTACACATGCACACGATACCTGGTGGCATCTTTACCCAGAGGGTGGTGAACCTTTGGAAACCCCCGGATTATCTTTGTGTAGGAAAATAACTGCAGATGCTGGTACAAATCGAAGGTATCACAAAATGCTGGAGTAACTCAGCAGGTCAGGCAGCATCTCAGGAGAGAAGGAATGGGTGACGTTTCGGGTCGAGACCCTTCTACGTTTTTCCAGCATATCTTTCCAATTTCTACAGAAACACCATAGAAAGCATACCATCGGGATGCATCGTAGTTTTTTTAGGAACAGCTCTGCCCAAGACCAACAGAAATTGTGGAGTTGTTGATGTAGCCCAGATCACACTCCCCACCATTGACTCCATCTATATTTTACTGCCTCTGGGAAAGCAGCCACATAAACATTTTGTCTCCCCGCCCTCTCCTTCCCTCTCCCTCTCCCCTCACCTTCCTTCCCCCTCCCCTCTCCTCCCCCCCCTCTCCTCCCTTCCCCCTCCCCTCTCCTTCCTCCCCCCGCCCCTCTCCTTCCTTCCCCCTCCCCTCTCCTTCCTTCCCCCCTCCCCTCTCCTTCCTTCCCTCTCCCTCTCCCCTCACCTTCCTTCCCCCTCCCCTCTCCTCCCCCCCTCACCTTCCTTCCCCCTCCCCTCTCCTTCCTTTCCCCCTCCCCTCTCCTTCCTCCCCCCTCCCCTCTCCTTCCTTCCCCCTCCCCTCTCCTTCCTTCCCCCCTCCCCTCTCCTTCCTTCCCTCTCCCTCTCCCCTCACCTTCCTTCCCCCTCCCCTCTCCTCCCCCCCTCACCTTCCTTCCCCCTCCCCTCTCCTTCCTTTCCCCCTCCCCTCTCCTTCCTCCCCCATCCCCTCTCCTTCCTTCTCCCTCCCCTCTCCTCCCTTCCCTCTCCCTCTCCCCTCACCTTCCTTCCCCCTCCCCTCTCCTTCCTTTCCCCCTCCCCTCTCCTTCCTCCCCCCTCCCCTCTCCTTCCTTCTCCCTCCCCTCTCCTCCCTTCCCTCTCCCTCTCCCCTCCCCTTCCTTCCCTCTCCCTCTCCCCTCACCTTCCTTCCCCCTCCCCTCTCCTTCCTTCCCCCTCCCCTCTCCTTCCTTCCCCCTCCCCTCTCCTTCCCCCTCCCCTCTCCTTCCCCCTCCCCTCTCCTTCCTTCCCCCTCCCCTCTCCTCCCCCCTCCCCTCTCCTTCCTTCTCCCTCCCCTCTCCTCCCTTCCCTCTCCCTCTCCTCTCACCTTCCTTCCCCCTCCCCTCTCCTTCCCCCTCCCCTCTCCCCTCACCTTCCTTCCCCCTCCCCTCTCCTTCCCCCTCCCCTCTCCTTCCTTTCCCCCTCCCCTCTCCTTCCTTCTCCCTCCCCTCTCCTCCCTTCCCTCTCCCTCTCCTCTCACCTTCCTTCCCCCTCCCCTCCTTCCTCCCCCTCCCCTCTACTTCCCCCTCCCCTCTCCTTCCTCCCCCTCCCCTCTCCTTCCCCTCCCCTCTCCTTCCTTTCACCCTCCCCTCTCCTCCCCCCTCCCCTCTCCTTCCTCCCCTCTTCTTCCTCAGACTCTCAGTCTGCAGAAGGGTCTCGACCCTAAACGTCACCCATTCCTTCTCTCCTGAGATGCTGCCTGCCCCGCTGAGTTACTCCAGCATTTTGTGATACCTCGGATTATCTTTAATCAGACTTTACTGAACTTCATCGTGCACTAAACATAATTCCCTTTATCCTGAATCTGCACATGATGGACCTGCCCGATTGTAATCATGTATGGTCTTTCCTCTGGCTGGTTGGCACCCAACTAAAGCTTTTCACTGTACCTCGGTACACGTGACAATAAACTAAATGAAAGATTGTCCATGACACCGGGATATGGATGCATTGAAGATACAACTTTAGACTTTAGAGATACCATGCGGAACCTGGCCCTTCGGCCCACTGAGTCCGCGTCCACCAGAGTTCACCCCGCACACTAGTTCGCTCCTATACACTAGGGACAATTTACAGATGCCATTTAACTTACAAACCTCTACGTCTTGGGAATAAAACTAAACTAAACTACTTCATTGCCGCAGACAGCTGTGGAGGCCAAGTCATTGGATATTTTTAAGGCAGAGATTGACAAGTTCTTGATTAGATTTAGATTTCAGATTTAGAGATACAGCGCAGAAACAGGCCCTTCGGCCCACGGGGTCCGTGCCGCCCAGCAATCCCCGCACATTAACATTATCCTACACCCACTAGGGACAATTTTTACATTTTTCCCAGCCAATTAACCTACAAACCTGTGCGTCTTTGGAGTGTGGGAGGAAACCGAAGATCTCGGAGAAAACCCACGCGGGGAGAACGTACAAACTCCGTACAGACGGCGCCCGTAGTCAGGATCGAACCTGAGTCTCTGGCGCTGCATTCGCTGTAAGGCAGCAACTCTACCACTGCGCCACCGTGCCGCCCTTAGTAAGGGTAGTATTAGTAAGGGTGTCAAGGGTTATAGGGAGATGGCAGGAGAATGGGGTTGAGAGGAAAAGATAGATCAGCCTTGATTGAATGACAATAGACAATAGGTGCATGAGGAGGCTATTCAGCCCTTTGAGCCAGCACCGCCATTCAATGTGATCATGGCTGATCATGCTCAATCAGTACCCGTTCCTGCCTTCTCCCCATACCCCCTGACTCCGCTATGTTTAAGAGCTCTATCCAGCTCTCTCTTGAATACATTCAGAGCAGCTCTCTCTTGAATGGCAGAGCAGACTCAATGGGCCGAATGGACTAATTCTGCTCCTGTAGCTGATGAATATGAACTTTATGGTAGCTATTTTACGCACAGCAAGCTCCCAAAAAGCAGCCACCCCTAATGATGCCATCTGAGGAAGCAGAGCAGGCTCAGAATATCCCAGTGGTGCAGCAAGTAGAGTTGCTGCCTCACAGAGACCCGGGTTCCCACCTAACCTCGGGTGCTGTCTGTGTGGAGTTAGCACGTTCTCCCCAGGACCACGTGGGTTTTCTCCAGCCGCCCCGGTTTTCTCCCACGTTCCAAAGACACGCAGGTTTGTAGGTTAATTGGCCCTCTATAAATTACCCCAAGCGTGTCTTGGATAGAACTAGCGTGAACGGGTGGTCGCTGGTCAGCACAGACCTGGTGGGCAGAAGTACCACGCTGTGTCTCTAAACTAAACTAAACTTGGTCAAAGATAGACACAAGGTACTGGAGTAACTCAGCATCTCTGGAGAACATGCACAGGAGACATTTTGGCTCGGAACCTTTCTTTTTTTTAAATTTATATTTTTATTAAGAAATATGACACATGAAAATGAAAAGCAATGTCAGTTCAATGATGAGAATCACAGTCAAAGGATAGAGCCCAAAAATGGCAATACTACAATCAAAGTACTGTGTATCTCAATAGATTGGGACCTTTCTGAACAAGGGTCCTGACCCAAAATGTCACCTATCCATTGTCTGAAGAAGAGTCCCGACCTGAAACGCCACCTGTTCATGTTCTCCAGAGATGCTGCCTAACCCGCTGACTGAGTTACTCCAGCACTTTGGTATAATTTGGCATAAACAGGGCTTTCTCCATCGCTGCTCCCACCTCTGGAACTCACTACCCCAAACCGTCAGAGACTCCTCCTCACTCACCACATTCAAAACATCACTGAAGTCTCACCTGTTCAGCACTGCCTTCAACCACTGACCGTCACCTCACCTTCTTTTTCCTTTTCTCTTCGTTAACTCATTTATCTATTTATTTTCTTTTATGTTTTAGTAAACCTTGTAAAGCGTCTTTGAGTGTTTAGAAAAGCGCTATATAAATGTAATGCATTATTATTATTATTATTATAAACCAGCGTCAGCACTTCCTTGTTTCTCCACCTGGCCAGTCTCGTCGATCACTCTTTGACCATCCCAATTGGCACATTGACCAACCGTGAGCCCTTCCCTTTCCTTGCCCCCCCCCCCCCTCCCCCCCCAGGACCCCGTGCTGTTCTCGGGCACCTTCAGGATGAACCTGGACACCCCTTTCAACGAATACTCGGACGAGGAGGTGTGGGGGGCCCTTGAACTGGCCCACCTGAAGCCGTTCACCGCCGGCCTGCCCGACAAACTCCAGCAGCAGGTGACGGAAGGAGGGGAGAACCTCAGGTAGGTTCCTCACTCCACCGGCTACGGACCCCCCACTCACCCTCCATCAGAGTGTGTGGGGTTTGTGTTGTACACATCTCCCTCTAGTATAGAAATGTGCACTGCGTACTGGAGTCTGTGTGCACGGGTGTGAACTAACGAACACAATGCATGTATGTGTGATTGTAAATGGAGATTGTACATCGTGTGAATGTGTGTGCCTGATTATGTGGGGCTTGCACATGGATAACTACACTGCATGTCGTGTGCATGTGTTTGTGTGTGCGTACGCATGTCTGTGCATGTACGTAGATCTTTGTATGTGTTTGTGCATGTGCGTGTATGTCTGTAAATGCATGTGGTGCGTGCGCCTGTGCATGACTGCTTATGCATGTGTACATGTGTCTGTGCATGTTTGTGCCAGTGACCCGGCCTCTCTCTCCCCCTCTCCCTCCCTGTTTGTGGAGTATTGCCTGCACTGGGGCAGTGGGTGACTCCCTCTCCCTCATTTCCCTGTGGTGGATCAGTGGGTAACACCCTCCCTCTCTCCCTCCTTCTCTCTCTCTCCCTCCTTCTCTCTCTCTCCCTCCTTCTTTCCCTCCCTCCATCTCTCTTCCCCCTTCTCTCTCTCCCTCCATCTCTCTCACTCCTTCTCTCTCTCCCTCCTCTCTCTCCCTCCATCTCTCTCTCCCCTTCTCTCTCTCCCTCCTTCTCTCTCTCCTTCTCTCTCTCCCTCCTCTCTCTCCCTCCATCTCTCTCTCCCCTTCTCTCTCTCCCTCCTCTCTCTCCTTCTCTCTCTCCCTCCTTCTCTCCCTCCATCTCTCTCCCCCCTTCTCTCTCTCCCTCCTCTCTCTCCCTCCATCTCTCTCTCCCTCCATCTCTCTCTCCCTCCATCTCTCTCCCCCTTCTCTCTCTCCCTCCTCTCTCTCCATCCATCTCTCTCTCCCTCCATCTCTCTCTCCCTCCATCTCTCTCTCCCTCCTCTCTCTCCCTCCATCTCTCTCTCCATCTCTCTCTCCTCTCTCTCTCCCTCCTCTCTCTCCCTCCTCTCTCCCTCCATCTCTCTCTCCCTCCATCTCTCTCTCCCTCCATCTCTCTCTCCTCCTCTCTCTCCCTCCTTCTCTCTCTCCCTCCTTCTCTCTCTCCCTCCATCTCTCTCTCTCCATCTCTCTCCCCGCTCCTTCATCCTTCCCTCACTGTTTGGTGAGTGTTACTCTGCAGTGGGACGGCGACTAACTCCCCTCTCTCCCCCCCTCTCTTCTTGGAGGGGGGGGGGTTCCCAGAATGGGTCAGTGGTGACCTTCTCTCCCCCCCCCCCCCCACTGTTTGGGTGGTCGGTGAGTCCCTTCCTCTCCCATTTTGGGTAGTGGGTGCCCCTCACCATCTATCCGCCCCTCTCTCACAGCTTGTGATGTGGGTCACCCCCCTCTCTCACCCCCCCCCCCATTTGGGCAGTCGCTGACCCTCCCTCTCTCCCCCTCCCTCTCTCCCCCTCCCTCCTCCCTCCTCTCTCCCCCTCCCCTCTCTCCCTCTCTCTCTCCCCCTCCCCTCTCTCCCCTCCCTCTCTCTCCCCCTCCCCTCTTTCCCCCTCCCTCTCCCCCTCCCTCTCTCCCTCCCTCTCTCCCCCTCCCTCTCTCCCCCTCCCTCCCTCTCTCCCCCTCCCTCCCTCTCTCCCTCCCTCTCTCCCTCCCCTCTCTCCCTCCCTCTCTCTCCCCCTCCCTCTCTCCCCCTCTCTCCCCCCCTCTCTCTCTCCCCCTCCCTCCCCCCATCTCTGTGTGGGCGGTCGCTGACCCTCTCTTCCCCCTCCCTCCCTCTCCCTCTCTCCCCCCCCTCTCTATATGGGCGGTCGCTGACCCTCTCCCCCTCCCTCTCTCTCCCCTCTCTCTGTGTGGCGGTCTCTGACCCTCTCCCACTCTCTGTGTGGCGGTCTCTGACCCTCTCCCACTCTCTGTGTGGCGGTCTCTGACCCTCTCCCCCTCTCTCTGTGTGGCGGTCTCTGACCCTCTCCCTCCCCCTCTCTCTGTGTGGCGGTCTCTCCCCCCTCTCTCTGTGTGGCGGTCTCTGACCCTCTCCCCCTCTCTCTGTGTGGCGGTCTCTGACCCTCTCCCCCCTCTCTGTGTGGCGGTCTCTGACCCTCTCCCCCTCTCTCTGTGTGGCGGTCTCTGACCCTCTCCCCCTCTCTCTGTGTGGCGGTCTCTCCCCTCTCCCCCCTCTCTCTGTGTGGCGGTCTCTGACCCTCTCCCCCCCTCTCTGTGTGGCGGTCTCTGACTCCCCTCTGTCCCCGCAGTGTGGGGCAACGGCAGCTGCTGTGCCTGTCGCGGGCGTTGCTGCGCGGGTCCCGGGTGCTGGTCCTGGACGAGGCGACGGCCGCCGTGGATCTGGAGACGGACGGGCTGATCCAGGACACCATCCGCCACCGCTTCGCAGCCTGCACCGTGCTGATCATCGCACACCCGGCTGCACACCGTCATGGACTGCTCCAGGTACGGACCCCCCCCCTCCCGTCCCGACCCCCCCTCCCGCACCCCCCCCATCACGACCTCCCCTCCCCTCATCCGTCCTCTCCCCACCTCTTCCCCTTCCTCCCTGTGCCATCCTCCTGTACCTGCCCCCTCCTCTCCTTTCCTCTCCCTGTCCCGTCTTCCTTCCTATTTCCCTCCCACTCTGTACCCTCCCCTCATCCCCCTCCTCCCCATCCCATCCTCCCCTCCCCCTCACCTTCTCTTCCCTCTCCACCCCTCCCGGTCTGTCCCCCTCATCCCCAACGCTCCCCCTGCTCATCCCACCATCCTCATCCCTATCGCTCTCCTCCTCATCCCCACCGTTCCCCCTTCTCATCCCCATCGCTCCACCTCCCTGTCCCCTTCTTCCTTCCCTCCCCTCCCTGCCCATTCCATGGGTGAATGCACAGGGTGGAACGATTAGAAAGTTGAAGGACAACTTTTCCACACAGAGGGTGGTGGGTGAATGGAACGAGCTGCGGTAGTTGAGCCAGGTACAATAACAACATTTAAAAGGCATTTGGACAGGTACATGGATAGGGTAGGTTTAGTGGTATATGGGGCAGGTGGGGGTAGTGTAGATCGGTCAGCATGGCCAGGTTGGGCTGAAGGGCCTGTTTCTGGGCTGTACGGCTCTATGACCGTCTCTGTTGCTGGGGCAGCAGCTCTACCAGCTGCACACCAGCCTGCGATGCTAAACAGCCGCCACCACTCCGTGCCAGCACTCATGATGAGAGGGCAACTGGTGAAGCGAGGTGGGGAATCTCGAGGATGGAGAAACCATTCGCCTCGCGCAGAGACCCAGGGCTGGGTTACACTTTGGGTCGGAACCTTTCTTCACACTTTGTCCAGACCATGAAAAGCCAGCACCAGCAGTTCCCCTTGTCTATATAGCTTTAATACCACTGGGCAGCACAGTGGTAGAGCTGCTGCCTCACAGCGCCAGAGACCCGGGTTCAACCCTGACTACGGGTGCTGTCTGTACGGAGCTTGTACATTCTCCCTGTGACCGCCTGGGTTTTCTCCGACATTCCAAAGACGTACAGGTTTGCAGGTGAAGTGGGTTCTGTAAATTGTCCCTGTTGTGTAGGACAGTTTAGTTTATTGTCAAGTGTACCGAGGTACAGTGAAAAGCTTTAGAACTCAAAGAAGGTTAGGGTGATTGTTGGTCATTGTGGACAGTGGGCCGAAGGGCCTGTTTCCATGCCGTATCTCATAGGATCCTTGAAACAGGCCCCTCAGCCCAACTTGCCTACACTGACCAACATGCCCCATCTCCATCATTGTTATACTACAATTAAGAATGTACATAGCTCTGTTCCCCGTGCCGGCTCTGGGACTCTCTGATCAATGTTTAGTTCACCATATTCCGACCTACAGGCAGAAACTAAAATCTGCTAGGCCTGTGGTCAGAACAATGAATAAGTGGACAAGCGAAGGAAGGCATTGAAAACCTAGTCCTGCTTTGACTGCTCTGACTGGAATGTGTTCAGGGAAGTAACCACAAGCCTCGATGAATAGACAGACCCTGTGATGTCATATGTCAGCTTTTATGAGGACAATTGCATTCCCACTGGGGCCCGGATCAGGTTCAACAACGACAAGCCTTGTTATGCAGCAGAAATCAGGCAGCTCCGCCGGTCTAAAGGTGTGGCCTACAGGAGCGGCCAACTCTACAAGCAGGCCAAGTACAAGCTGAGAAGAGGAATCAGAGCTGCCAAGGAAAAGGTACTCTGAGAAGTTGAGGAGCAAGTTCTCAGCTAATGACTCATCTTCAGTGTAGAAGGGCTTGCAAGAAATCACCAGCTACAAGAGGAAAACCCCCCGCTCCTTGGCCAATCGTCAGCCGACCAACGACCTGAACGTGTTCTATTGTAGGATCGATAGACAGAAACATAACCCCAGTATCCCCTCCCCCACCTCCCAAATCACACCCACTTACAGCCTGTCACCAGTCTGTAAAGACTGGGCCCTTCCCCACCCACTCCTCCCCAATCACTACTTCACGCCCACTTAGAAGCCCGACTCCAGTCTGCAAAGTGATTTATTCACAAAATGCTGGAGTAACTCAGCAGGTCAGGCAGCATCTCGGGAGAGAAGGAATGGGTGACGTTTCGGGTCGAGACCCTTCTTCAGACTGGGCCCTTCCACACCCACTCCTCCCCAATCACCACTTCACACCCACTTACAGCCCGACTCCAGTCTGCAAAGACTGGACCCTGGTCCACTACCCACCCCCTCCTTGCTGCCCAACATCAGTCTGGCCACTTCTCCATCACTAACAATAGCAATCGAGGAGGTGGAAAAGCTATTCAGGAGACAGAAAAGCTGGAACTCGCCAGGACTGGACAATGTTTCCCCCTCTACTCTCAAGCTCTGTGCCGAACAACTGGCACCAGTCTGCACAGACATTTTCAATTGGTCCCTGCAAACCTGCACTGACCCTGCCTGCTTCAAGGTCTCCACTATTGTCCCTGTACCCAAAAAGCCAAGGATGACTGGTCTCATTGACAACAGGCCTGTCGCACTGACCTCGAACCATGAAAACCCTTGAAAGACGTGCTGGCCCAGCTGAAAAGTATCACAAACCCCCTGCTGGACCCCCTGCAGTTTGCATACCGGGCCAATAGATCAGTGGATGATGCAGTCAACCTAGGCCTACACTTCATCCTCCAACACCTAGACCACCAGGGGACCTGTGCAAGGATTTTACCTCTGCATTTAACGCCATTGTGCCAGAGCTACTACACTCCAAACTCTCCCAGTTGACTGTGCCTGAACCCCTCTGTCAGTGGATCACCAACTTCCTGACAGACAGGAAGCAGCATGTGAGGCTGGGAAAGTACATCTCGGACCCGCAGACCCTCAGCATAGGAGCACCGCAAGGCTGTGTACTCTCCCCTCTCCTTTACTCTCTCTACACCAAGCACTGCACCTCCACAGATTCCTCTGTCAAGCTTCTCAAGTTTGCGGATGACACAACCCTGATTGAGCTGATCCAGGATGGGGAGGAATCTGCCTACAGACGGGAAGTGATACAGCTGGCGTCCTGGTGCCATCACAACAACCTGGAGCTCAATGCTCTTAAGACAATGGAATTGAGTGTAGACTTCAGTAGAGCTCCCCCTCCCCTCCCCGCACTCACCATCAACAACACCACAGTCACATCTGTGGAGTCATTTAAGTTGCTTGGAACCATCATCTCCAGGGACCTTAAATGGGGGGCCACCATCGACTCCACAGTCAAAAAGGCCCAACAGAGGATGTACTTCCTGCGGCAACTGAAGAAACACAATCTGCCACAGGCAATGATGGTCCAGTTTTATACTGCCATCAGAGAGTCTGTCCTCACCTTCTCCATCATGGTCTAGTTTGGCTCAGCCACCAAGCACGACATCCAGAGGCTGCAGCGCATCGTTCGATCAGCCGAGAAGGTTGTTGGCTGCAACCTTCCCCGCCATCGACGAACTGTACACTGCAAGGGCCAGGAAGCGAGCGGGCAAGATCATCTCTGACCCCTCTCACCCTGGCCACAAACACTTCGAAGCACTTCCCTCTGGAAGGCGACTCCGGACTGTCAAAGCAGCCACAGCCAGACATAAAAACAGCTTTTTCCCCCATGAGCAGTAGCTCTACTCAACACCCAAAAGTCTGTAGCCTCCTTTTGCTCTGGTATTTTATTTTATTTGTTTTACATATTTAAATTGTGTTTTATTTTTAAGTGTCTACTGTATGTCATGTTGTTATCCTTGTGAGCAAAGCACCAAGGCAAATTCCTTGTATGTACTGTATACATACCTGGCTAATAAAATGTATTCAATTCAACAAAATTATGCAATCTACACTGGTCCCACCTGCCTGCGTTTGGCCCATATCCCTCGAAACCTATCCTTTCCATGTACTTGTTCAAATGTCTCTTAAACGTTGCAATATTACCCAACTATGTCCTCTGGCGGCTCATTCCCTACCCACCCTTTGTGTAAAAAATGTTGCCCCTCGGGTTCCTTTATAATCTTTCCCCTCACCTTAAACCTGTGTCCTCTGGTTCTCGATTCCCCAACTCTGGGTAAAAAGACCGTGCGTTTCCCCTCGTGATCTTATACACAAGTAATGTGGTATCTCAGTACTAAACCAAACTAAATCTGTTCCCAGGGTGATGGTATTGGACGCGGGAAGAATCCTGGAGTTTGACACCCCTTCTGCCCTCCTTCAAAGCAGGGGACATTTCTACAGGATGGCGGTGGAAGCAGGGGTCACGATGGAGCGGGACACGGCCCTTTGACAGGGCCAGGCAGCGAGGGCAGGTCCCAGCCATTGGGACGGTGGACAGAGACGGTATTTGAGCACAAGAATCAACATCCAACGCGTCAACGACACAGCGGCTAAGCAACACTGCCCCATCGGACCCAGCGACCCCTCTCTCTGCTCTGCCCACCATCTGCGTAGCGGTAGAGCTGCTGCCTCACAGCGCAATTGACGCGGGTTCTATCATGGCTACGGGTGCTGTCTGTATGTGGAGTTTGTAACCCCTCCCTGTCAATGTGCAAGTTTTCTCCGGGTGCTCCGGTTTCCTCCCACATCCCAAAGACATGCAGGTTTCTAGGTTGATTAGCTTCTGTAAATTATCTCTGGTGTGCAGGTTAGAACTGGTGTGAACGGGTGATTGGTGCGGACTCAGGGCCTGTTTTCATGCTGTATCTCTGACACTGATACGGCACACCAGGGAAACATTCCGATTCTTACACTTAATGCCCCGACCTGTGAGGGCAAGAATATCCCCACATACTGCAGATTACAGAGAATTGTGGACACAGCCCAGACCATCAGGCAAACCAATCTCCCTTCCATTGCCGCATCTACACTTCACACTGCCTCGGCAAGGCCATCAGGATAATCAAGGACCAGTCTCACCCCGGTCACTCCCTCTTCTCCCCTCCGCCATCAGGCAAGAGGTACAGAAGTGTGAAAACGCACACCTCCAGATTCAGGGTCAGTTTCTTCCCAGCCGTTATCAGGCACCTGAACCGTCCCATCACCAACTAGAGAGCGGTCCTGACCTCCCATCTACCTCATTTGAGACCCTCGGACTATCTTTAATCAAACCGCACTGGACTTTATCTTGCACTAAACGTTATTCCCTTTATCCTATGTCTCTGTACACTGTGGCCAGCTTGATTGTAATTATGTATAGCCTTTCCACTGACTGGATAGCACGCAACACAAAAACCCTGGTACACGTGACAACAAATTAAACTAAACGAAACATGTTGCAGAGACAGAGGAGAACATGGGAAAGACGATTGTTATTCAATAAAATGCTCAGTCCCGCATCAGCACCCTGAGTCACATTAAACTGGTCAGGGGTGAACTGGGCAAGATTCCAGACCCACTCAACTTATTTTGTGATCCTGGTTGACAGACTCACAGCGCCAGAGCCCCGGGTTCGATCCTGACATCTGGTGCTGTCTGTGAGGAGTTTGCACGTTCTCCCTACGACTGTGTGGGTTTAACTCCCACATCCCAAAGACGTGTACATTTGTAGGATAATTGACCCTCTGCAAATTGCTCCTAGTGTGCAGGGAGTGGATGAGAAAGTGGGATAATGTAGAACTAGTGTGAGTTGGTGAGCGATGGTCGGCATGGACTCGGTGGGCCGAAGGGCATGTTTCCATACTGTATCTTTCACTCAAAGTGTGTGAGTGATGCACTGCAATTATCTGATGTCTGCCAGGGTTATAGTTTATTAAGGTGTCTGATCTGCCCCGAAGGGACTCCAAGGCTTTAACCCAGCAAGGTTTTAGATTGAATTCCAACATGCAGTTCACTAAATGTTGCAATGCACCATGGAAAGCATTTTGTCAGGAATGCATCACAGCTTGGTTTGTAAACAGCTCTGCCCAAGAAATTGCAGAGAGTTGTGGATGTAGCCCAGTCCATCGACTCCATCTATACCACACTGCCTCGGGAAAGCAGCCAACATAATTAAAGACCTGTCCCACCCCAGTTTTTCCTTCCCCCCCCCCCCCCCCCTTTCCTGTCAGGCAGAAGGTACAGAAGCTTGAAAGCGCGCACCACAAGACCCAGGAACAGCTTCTTCCCCTCTGTGATCAGGCTTCTGAACGGTCCTTCCATAAGCTCGGCTATTGGCCCATTGCGGACATTGGACGTTGTCTCTGGTACTGACGCGCTACAATGCTGAGAACTATAACCTGCACTCTGTATCTTCCCCTTTACTCTTCCTATTGTACTTGAATTTGACTTTGATTGTATTTATGTGTGGTATATCTGATCTGTTTGGATAGCAAGCAAAACAAACCTTTTCACGGTACCTCGGTACACGTGACATTAATAAACCTAAACCAGAGTACCTGTCTTACTTATACTCTTAAACACACAAACTCTCTCGCACACGCACGCTCACTCTCGCGCACACTCACCCATGCATACATGCACTCACACGCACACTCAGTCACTTACACACAGTCGCACGCCCACACACACACACACACACATACACACACAAAACATTGAAGAAACAGGCTCCCTTTAATTCCAGCATAGATGTTAGCTTCATTTGCTGACAGACTGCACACCCAGGTAGTGACTGTGTTCACTGATGAGAACGAGATGTTATGAAATGGTGACAGATATCCATAAGTGTGTACCTCACTGTCCCAAACCTCTCTCCGCACGAGACCATGGGAGGTAGGCTGTCAGGTTGAATGGGCTGCCCATCTTCCCCCAGCCACTGGGGCCTTCATCCTCTGGCTGAGCCGAGATGTTGTTGGTTACTTAGTTCCGGCGCACAGGCGAGGTTGAATCAGGACAGTGGTTCGTCGAGATTCCCGTGCTTGTCGAGCTTGTGCGGACATTTACGCCAGGCTCAGACCCCCAACCAACACAAGTTGCTGCAGCAAAGCTTGACTGCCCAATGACCATGCCCAAGACTCACCGTGGGTACAGCACATAAAGCACAACCCAAGCACACCCTGGACACAAAGTGCCGGAGTAAATCAGCAGCATCTCTGGAGAACATGGATAGCTGACGTTTTGGGTCCAGACGCCTCTTTAGACTCCCAGCAAGCTCACAGACCAACCAACTTTGGAGTCAACATCTTCAAGCCATTGAGTGTGGCTTGTTGCAGGGAGAGTTGATGGTCTTTGCTTGGGACTGGGTTCTTTGCTCGGCCGCTCCATGCACATTAGGTAAATATTTGGCCACTTATCTCTCCTGGATACGGTTCCTCGTTGGAGGAAGGACGATCAGCTACTGGTCTCCAACCAGCTGTTGGCTTGAGGAACACCTTCAGCCCATCGGCCCCATTCTAGCCATCCAACTGGAGATCACAGCTCCGCTCACCACTGCTATTTGGTCTAGAGGCTCCCTCTCTCTTCCCCATCCTTTGGTTTTTGTTGTCCGTGGTGATCGATGCTGGCACTTTCACCTGAGTTGCAGTCGAACCAACCACGGCTAAAACACTCGAACCGAGTCAAATATAAAAACTGAGCTGTGTGTTGTGTAAAACATTGTATAAGGATACATCAAGCTTAAAATGCTGTGTTTATAAGACAGGCCTTTGCTGGAAAGGCCTGTTAAGTTTATCAGACCACATGCTATCAGGCGTGGAACCCACGCCTCACATCCCTCTGGCCCGAGATCCTCCTGTGCCTTCCGTTGTCTAAACCGTACCGGCCCTTCTCCTGCCGACAGGTTGCCACAGGTAGCCCCATCCGTCTGCCAAACCACAATCTCAAAACAGTGGTGTTTGTGGAAACAGGAGGCCAAGGGTAGGTAAAGTCCGGATCGGCAAAAGTTCTTCTCAACTTGCCGGTGGGGGGGTTGTATAATTTACAGCAGATTCGCCGTGGAATCGAGGAAGATTTGGATCGAGGAGTTTTGATGGAGAATAGCACCAGCACATTTTCCCAATTGCACGGCTTCAAGTCCATATAGGTCGGTGAAGATGTGGGTTCCAGCGAGGCTCTCTTGCCCGGCCCGGCCCGGCCCGGCCTGGTTGCCCCGAGTGTTTTCAACACACGAGTGGGCGCTTGCTGCCGTTCCGTTCAGACCCCATCCCTCGCCCTCCTCTCCCCGCCTCACGTGTACTCGGTTTTCCGGATGTAGGTGGCGGGCACGTAGCCCTTCTTGCCGTCAGTCTCCGCCAACCACCACTCCGGGTTACCGTCCCTGTCGTGGAAGCAGAGGATGCGTAGCCGCTGGTTGATGTGGATGGAGAGCTCGTTCGTGCACCGCGCCCTGAAGTTGTAGACGGCGTAGTAAACCTGGGGCGGAGAGGAAGCAGCGGTCAGTCGGGCGGGGGCGGACGTGGGGCACGAGGAACGTTTAGACTTTAGCGATGCAGCGCGGCAACAGGTCCTTCGACCCACCGAGTCCGCGCCGACCAGCGACACTATCCGACACAGTAGGGACAATTTGCAATTTTTACCGAAGCCAATTAACCCACACATATTTGGGATGTGGGAGGAAACCGGAGCACCCGGAGAAAACCCACGCAGTCACAGGGAGAACATGCAAACTCTGTACAGACCAGCACCCGTAGTCAGGATCCGACCCGGGTCTGGCGCTGTGAGGCAGCAACTCTACCGCTGTGTCGCCCTCATTTTGCAGATGTTGGTTTACATAAAGGGACCCACAGTGCCAGAGTAACACAACGGGTCAGCACCTCTGGAGAGAGCGCGCAGACAGCCGATGTTTCAGGTCGGGACACGATTTCAGCCTGATCTCTGGAGGGAAGGACTGGCAACGTTTCGGGTCAGGACCCTACTGCATAGTTATAGAGTAGACATACAACACGGAAACAGGCCCTTCGGCCCACCGAGTCCGTGCTGACCAATAGACAATAGGTGCAGGAGTAGGCCATTCGGCCCTTCGAGCCAGCACCGCCATTCAATGTGATCATGGCTGATCATTCTCAATCAGTACCCCGTTCCTGCCTTCTCCCCATACCCCCTGACTCCGCTATCCTTAAGCGCTCTATCTAGCTCTCTCTTGAATGCATTCAGAGACTTGGCCTCCACTGCCCTCTGAGGCAGAGAATTCCACAGATTTACAACTCTCTGACTGAACAAGTTTTTCCTCATCTCCGTTCTAAATGGCCTACCCCTTATTCTTAAACTGTGGCCCCTTGTTCTGGACTCCTCCAACATTGGGAACATGTTTCCTGCCTCTAACGTGTCCAACCCCTTAATAATCTTATATGTCTCAATAAGATCTCCTCACATCCTTCTAAATTCCAGTGTATACAAGCCTAGCCGCTCCAGTCTTTCAACATACGATAGTCCCGCCATTCCGGGAATTAACCTAGTGAACCTAGGCTGCACGCCCTCAATTGCAAGAATATCCTTCCTCAAATTTGGAGACCAAAACTGCACACAGTACTCCAGGTGATCACCCAGTGCACTAGTACTATCCGAAACACGCCAGTGACAATTTGCAACTTACAGAAGCCAATTAACCTACAAACCTCTATGTATTTGGAGTGTGGGGGGAAACCAGAGCACCCGGAGAAAACCCACGCAGTCCCAGGGAGAACGCACAGTCAGCACCCGCAGTCAGGATCTAACCCGAGTCTCTGGCGCCATGAGGCAGCAGCTCTACCTGCTGCGCCACCGTGCCAGTGTAAGCTCTCTCACCCAGAGTGTCCCAGGAGTTACCTGCTGCCCGTGGTCAAAGCTGTTGCTCTCCAGGTAGCCCTCCTGCGATGAGGCCCGGCGTAGCACCCGTCGGCATTCCCTGTTTTTCCTGGGCAGGGAGTAATCCATCAGCCCGGAGCGTTTGGGCTGCACCGTGGAGTAGGAATCCTTGGGCCGCCGAGAGGTCGCTGTCGATGAGTGTTCGAAGGTGTTGGAGCGGCAGGCCAGGGCTGGGGGCCGGGGGGAAGGCTCGGCCACGACCTGCCCCAGCCCCTGCCCCTGCCCCTGCCCACCGCTCGCCCTCTGCGCCCCCCCCGCCCTGGGGGTGGCGGGGCCCGGAGCGTCCACGGTGACGGGCGCCGGCGGAGGGGCGGAGTACGAGACGGCGCCGCTGGAGTGGTCGACCGCCACGGCCGAGGTGCTGTTCTGCCGCGAGATCACCGGCGAGGAGCCGCCGTAGCCAGACTCGTTGGAGGAGTGGCTTCCCACCGAGATGTCCGAGTGGCTGCAACGCGGGTTGTACGGCTTCAGGAAGGAGCTGTACACAAAGCCCTTCATCACTGCAGGGGAAACAACAGGCAGCGGGGGTCACACAAGGCAAAGCAAGAACGGCCTCAACCCGAAACACCGCCCACTCCTCTCCAGAGACGACGCCCGACCTTCTGACTCACTCCAGCACTTTGTGTCTATCTTCCTACCTATCCCTGGAACCGACAACTCTCAGACACCTCTTCCTACCTATCCCTGGAACTACCGGACCGAGGCCAGACGACAACTCTCAGACACCTCTTCCTACCTATCCCTGGACCATGACCCCACCGACAAATACCAGACCTTTCTCCTACCTATTTTCTATGTTTCCAAGTCTACTCCGCTATTTAATCATGGCTGATCTGTCTTCCCCTCACAACCCCATTCTCCTGCCTTCTCCCCATAACCCCTGACACCCGCACTAATCAAAAATCTGTTGATGTTCGCCTTAAAAATACCCAATAACGGCCTCCACAGCCGTCTGTGGTCGTGAATTCCACAAATTCTCCGCCCTAAGACTAAAGTAATTCCTCCTCATCTCCTTTCTAAAGGTACGTCCATTTATTCTAAGGCTATGACCTCTGGTCCTAGACTCTCCCACTAGTGGAAACATCCTCTCCATATCCACTGTATCCAGGCTTCTCACTATCAGTGATAATTTACAGATACAATGTGGAAGCGTGCCCTTCGAGCCTGCACCACCATTCAATATGATCATGGCTGATCATCCAGCTCAGTAACCTGTACCTGCCTTCTCTCCATACCCCCTGATCCCTTTAGCCACAAGGGCCACATCTAACTCCCTCTTAAATATAGCCAATGAACTGGCCTCAACTACCTTCTATGGCAGAGAATTCCACAGACTCACCACTCTCTGTGTGAAGAAATGTTTTCTCATCTCGGTCCTAAAAGACTTCCCCCTTATCCTTAAGCTGTGACCCCTGGTTCTGGACTCCCCCAACATCGGGAACAATCTTCCCGCATCTAGCCTCTCCAACCCCTTAAGAATTTTATATGTTTTTATAAGATCCCCCCTCAGTCTTCTAAATTCCAGCGAGTACAAGCCCAGTCTATCCAGTACTTGATGGGCGGAATGGCCTAATTCCGCCCCTATAAGGTATGAGCTAAACTAAACTAGTGTGAATGCGTGATGGGTTGTCGGCACGGACTCGGTGGGCCGAAGGGCCTGTTTCCCGCGGCGTATCTCCAGAACAAAAGGCAGTCGGCCCCTACCCCCATTGTCCACCAGCCAGCGGTTCGGGCTGCCCATGGGATCTTGCTGTTTAATGACTCCCACCAGGCCTCCTTCCAGCAGAGAGACGTCGAGCTCCTGGGCAGCGTTGAAGTTGCGGTCGGCCTGGTACAGCTTGTCCGGCTCGTACTTCGCCAACAGGGATGCTCGCTGTTCCCCCGTCTGGAACGTGGCAAGGGGCTGGAGAGAGGGAAGAGCAACACTGTTGGATGTCATACAGTCATGGAGCACGGAGACAGACACAACCTCCCAGTGACAATGAAAAACTCGGTCATATGTTGAAAGGCTGGAGCGACCAGGCTTGTATACACTGGAATTTAGAAGGATGAGAGGGGATCTTATCGAAACGTATAAGATTATTAAGGGGTTGGACACGTTAGAGGCAGGAAACACGTTCCCAATGTTGGGGGAGTCCAGAACAAGGGGCCACAGTTTAAGAATAAGGGGTAGGCCATTTAGAACAGAGATGAGGAAAAACTTTTTCAGTCAGAGAGTTGTGAATCTGTGGAATTCTCTGCCTCAGAAGGCAGTGGAGGCCAATTCTCTGAATGCATTCAAGAGAGAGCTAGATAGAGCTCTTAAGGATAGCGGAGTCAGGGGGTATGGGGAGAAGGCAGGAACGGGGTACTGATTGAGAATGATCAGCCATGATCACATTGAATGGTGGTGCTGGCTCGAAGGGCCGAATGGCCTACTCCTGCACCTATTGTCTATTGTCTAAACCAAAGCAAAGTATACTAAATTAAAATAAAGTAAATTAAGCTAAACTGAAGTAAAGTAAACCGGATAGGCACACAAAATGCTGGAGTAACTCATTGGGACAGGCAGCATCTCTGGAGAGAAGGAATGGGTGACGTTTCGGGTCGAGACCGTAAACAGTGGTGCAGTGGAAGAGTTACTGCCTCACAGCCCCAGAGACCCCGGTTTGACCCTGACTACGGGTGCTGTCTGTATGGAGATTGTACATTCTCCCTGTGGTGCTCCCATTTCCTCCCATATTCCAAAGACGTGCGGGTTTGTAGGTTAATTGGCTCCTGTAAAAATTGCCCTTTGCGTATATGATTGGAAACTCGGATAACATAGATCTAGTATACGGGCGATCGCAGGTCAGCACGGACTCGGCGCGTCGAAGGGCCCGTTCCCACCCTGTATCTCTAAACTAAACTAAACCAGCCCCAACTTCTCTATCAATAGTCCCTTATAAGTGAATAGGAGCAGAATTAGGCCATTTGGCCCCTGAAGTCTACTCTGCCATTCAATCGTGGCTGATCTATCTTTCCCATCTCAACCCCATTCTCCTGCCTTCTCCCCATTACCCCTGACATCCGCACTATTCAAGAATCTGTCAATCTCTGCCTTAAAAATACCCACTGACTTGGCCTCCACAGCCGTCTGTGGCAATGAATTCCACAGATTCACCACCCTCTGGCCGAACCACGGGGGTGATGCGAGAGAGAGCCTGTCGGTGAGTGTGGACAGGGCAAGGCTTACCAACGTGGACATCTGCCATCTTGTGGACTGCCGCTCGGTGGTCTTGCGCTCGAAGGGCTTTCTGGGGAGAGGGAGGGAGTCTGGGAAGAAGCTGAAGGCTTGGAGCAGCAGCATGGCCTTATTGTGCTGCTCCTGGAAAGAGGCCACGATGGTGGTGTCCTTGCTCACCAACGAAATCAACTGGAACGCAGAACAGAGAACACAGTTTAGTTTATCGTCACGTGTACAGAGGAGGTACAGTGAAAAACCTTCTTGTTGCACGCTATCCAGTCAGCGGAAAGACTATACATGATTACAATCAAGCCGTCCACGGTGTACAGATACAGGATAAAGGGAATAACGTTTAGTGCAAGATAAAGTTTAGTTTATTGTCACGTGTACCGAGGTACAGTGAAAAGCTTATTGTCTCGTGCTATAAAGTCAGCAAAAAGACCAAATGTGATTACAATCGAGCCGTCCACAGTGTACAGATACAGGATAAAGGGAATAGCATTTAGTGCAAGATAAAGTCCAGTATAGTCCAATCAAAGATAGTCCAAGGGTCTCCAATGAGGTAGATGAGGGGTCAGGACCGCTCTCTAGGTGACGATAGGACTGTTCAGTTGCCTGAGAACAGCTGGGAAGTGGCTGTGCCTGAATCTGGAGGTGTGCGAGAGAGTGATTGGGGTGAGGCTGGTCTTTGATTATGCTGGTGGCCTTGCCGAGGCAGCTGCTCGTACAGCACAGGTTCAGATCCTACAGCCCACTGCATCCGAGTCAAACACGATGCCCAGGTAAACTAATCCAGCCCGAAGATGGAATCCGACCCAAAACGTCATCTGTCCACGTGCTCCAGAGATGCTAGCTGACCCAAGATAATCTGAACTCGAGCAAACTAAACGGAAGCAGGTTAAACTGAAGCAGACTAAACCAAAGCAGTTTTGGTCTCCAAATTTGAGGAAGGATATTCTTGCTATTGAGGGCGTGCAGCGTAGGTTTACTAGGTTAATTCCCGGAATGGCGGGACTGTCGTATGTTGAAAGACTGGAGCGACAAGGCTTGTATACACTGGAATTTAGAAGGATGAGAGGGGATCTTATCGAAACATATAAGATTTTTAAGGGGTTGGACATGTTAGAGGTAGGAAACATGTTCCCAATGTTGTGGGAGTCCAGAACCAGGGGCCACAGTTTAAGAATAAGGGATAGGCCATTTAGAACTCAGTCAGAGTTGTAAATCTGTGGAATTCTCTGCCTCAGAAGGCAGTGGAGGCCAATTCTCTGCATGCATTTTAGAGAGAGCTAGATAGAGCTCTTAAGGATAGCGGAGTCAGGGGGTATGGGGAGAAGGCAGGAACGGGGTACTGATTGAGAATGATCAGCCATGATCACATTGAATGGTGGTGCTGGCTCGAAGGGCCGAATGGCCTACTCCTGCACCTATTGTCTATTGTCTAAACCAAAGCAGACCAAATCAAAGCAGACCAAACCAAAGCAGACCAACCCAAAGCAGACCAACCCAAAGCAGACCAAACCAAAGCAGACCAACCCAAAGCAGACTAAACTAAAGCAGACTAAAGTAAAGTGAACTAAACTGAACTAACTGAACGAAAGTAAAGCAAACTAAAGTAAAGCAAACCGCGGGCTGCAGGCATGTCAGCCGTGCCTCTGTCTCTTACCTGTGACAGGGGCAGGAGTTCTGCCAGCGTTGCCCCCACAAAGCGGTGGTGAGCCTCTGCAAAGCCCTGCACACAGCCCAAGAAGAGCTCCTCTGCGCTCCTGTGGAAGCGGGGCATGTCGTCCAGCAGCTGGGCGTTGAGGGCCTCGTAGTTGTTCTTGGCGGCTTGCAGCTCGTCCAGCGTCCTCTTGTCCTTCAGCCTTTCCGCCCGCTCCTTGCAGTTGTGGAAGTCCAGCAGCTTGTCGAAGCGTTTGATCATCAGCTTGTGAGGGCCGGCACACATGCCCAGCAGCTGGGTCAGTGGGCCGATCACCAACCACTCTGCCCTCTCCTTCTGCTCGGGGGAACGAGACACCATCAGGTGCAGGTATTGTCACCGCATTTAAAACACATTTGGAGCAGGCTAGGACTCTATTCCTTGGAGCGCAGGAGGATGAGGGGTGATCTTATGGAGCTGTATAAAATCAGGAGAGGAATGTCTGAAGAAGGGCCTCAACTCAAAACGTCGCCCTATCCAGATTCTGCCCGAGTTAATCCAGCATTTTGTGTCTATCTTCCATCAAAGGAATAGATTGGGTAAATGCACAGAGTCTTTTACCCAGAATAGGGGAATCAAGGACTAGAGGACATAGGTTTAAGTTGACGGGGGGGGGGAAAGATTTAATAGAAACCCGAGGGGTAACTTTCTGACATAATGGGTGGCGGGTATATGGAACGAGCTGCCGGAGGAGGTAGTTGAGGCTGGTGCTATCACAATGTTTAAGAGACAATTTGACAGGTACATGGATAGTGTAGGAAGGAACTGCAGATGCCTGGTTACACCGAAGATAGACACTAACAGTTAGAGTAACTCAGCGGGTCAGGCAGCATCTCTGGAGAGGTCAGGTTTAGACGCAGGCAGGTGGAACCAGTGCAGATGGGACATGTTGGTCGGTGTTGGCAAGTCAGGCCAAAGGGCCTGTTTCCATGCTGTATGACTCTAAACACAAGGAGAAAATTCTTTCGCCACTGATTGGTGAATCTGTGGATTTCATCGCTGCACACTTAATTTAGTTTAGTTTAAAGATACAACGTGGAAACAGGGCTTCATCCCACCAATTCTGCGCAATCACCATTCACACTAGGGATGATTTGCAGGGCCAATTAACCTACAAAACTGCACGTCTTTGGAGCATGGGAGGACACCAGAGCACCCGGAGGAAACCCACGGGGTCACAGGGAGAACTCCACGCAAACCCTTCCCCAATCAGTCCGCGTCCATCCCACAAACCCTTCCCCAATCAGTCCGTGTCCATCCCACAAACCCTTCCCCAATCAGTCCGTGTCCATTCCACAAACCCTTCCCCAATCAGTCCGTGTCCATTCCACAAACCCTTCCCCAATCAGTCCGTGTCCATTCCACAAACCTTTCCCCAATCAGTCCGTGTCCATTCCACAAACCCTTCCACAATCAGTCCGTGTCCATTCCACAAACCCTTCCCCAATCAGTCCGTGTCCATTCCACAAACCCTTCCCCAATCAGTCCGTGTCCATTCCACAAACCCTTCCCCAATCAGTCCGTGTCCATTCCACAAACCCTTCCCCAATCAGTTTGTGTCCATTCCACAAACCTTTCCCCAATCAGCCTGTGTACACCATACAAACCCTTCCCCAGTCTGTGTGCGTCCTACAAACGCGTTCTGTCTGTTTCCACCACACAAACCCTCCCTCAGCAAACCAACCTCCCTTCCAGTGAAGCCATCTGCACTTTACAGTCTGTTTCCACCCCACAAGCCTTTCCCCAGTCTGTCAGCTCTGTAGAAATAGTTCCTCCTGGCCTTGCGGCCCTGTTAGCGCCGAGCCAGCAGCGTTGCGGAGTTCATTGGAGGCTCCGTCACCGTACTTACAAAGTCGTTGAAGAGGCTGTCGCTGATGAGGCGCTGTGCCCGCTGGTAGCACTCCAGGTTGGTCTGGCTCTTCTCTCCGTACATGTCCAGGATGCTCATGGCTGCCAGAACCTTCACCGACGCAGAGTCCTGGGGGTTGGGAGGGGGGGGATAAAAGGAAAATTAGGGACTCAGCGATGGAAGATTCCTAAGATTCCTGTGAATTAAGGTGTGACCGAATGAAAAGGTTTTAAGACTCTTTTTATTAGCTCACGAGGTGTTAGTGTCAGTAAAGATTTATTGCTCGTTCCAAATTGCCTTTGTGCCGACCAATGCTTGGTATCCAACCTGGAGCCACCTGCAGGTCAAGCCAAGTCAAGTCAAGTTTATTGTCAAAAACGGACACAAAGTTCTAGAGGAACAAGGGGCCAGGCAGCATCAGTGGAGAGAAATAGACGGACAGCGTTTCGGGACGCGATCCTTCTTCTGACATTCATACCGTTGAGTTGTAAGCTACCCAAGCGGAATATGAGGCGCTGTTCCCCTATTGTGCGTGTGGTCTCACTCTGACAGTGGAAGAGGCCCAGGACAGAGGGGTGGGTGGTGGGGACCTGCGGGCTGGTGTCCAGGACCCTGCCCTCAGGCACTCTCTGGTCTTCAGCAGACTGGAGTGGCTCCCTACAGCGGCCCCTAAAACCGCCAAACCCGATCCCGCCTTCCCCTCAAACCCTCCCCCCGGCCGTCCCATCAAATTCCTTCCCCCGCCACTGTCCATCTCTCAACCCTTTCCCCCCCATCCGTCCCTCAAATTCCTTCCCCATCCCTGTCACTACCTCAACAACTGTCCGTCCTCAAAACACTTCCCCGACTTCTCTCAAATCCTTCCCCCATCCCTGTCCATTTTACAAACTCCTTCCCTCGTCGCTAAGCGTCCCTCAAACCCCTTCCCCAGTCAGTCCTTGTCTGTCCCTCAAACCCCTTCCCTGGTCCCCGACCATCTTTCAAACACTTTCCCCCACCTGCCCTTGTCCGTCCCTCAAACCCATTCCCCCATCAGTCCTTCAGACTCCTTCCCCTGTCCGTCCATACCTGCCCCACAACCTAGGCCTTCCTAAGCCCAGCTACGTTGAGTTTGACGCAAGGTCTCAGTGGTTCCCACCCCACCCCCCGTGTTAGCAACCTGCCGCAGGCTCACCCTCAGGTGCTGCAGGTAGAGGGAGATGTTCCGGATAAAGTTCTTGATCAGCCGCTCTTGCTCACGGAACCTCCGTTCCACCTCCTCAAACACCTCGTTCCTGATCTGGAGGAGGAGAGAGGAATGGAGGGAGAGATGAATTTGGACGCAGTTTAGGAAAATAAATCCGGAAACAGGCCGTTCTGCACAACTCGTCCATGCCTGATCTACACGTCCCACCTGCCCGCATTCAGCCCATGTCCCTCTAAATCCATCCTATCCATGTCTCGGTCCAAAATGTCTTTTAAATGTTGTTGTACATTTAAATGTAGTTGCATATTATACCTGCCTCGACTACCTCCTCTTGCAGCTCGTTCCACACACACCTAACATCCTCAGTGTGAAAATGTTGCCCCTCAGGTTCTTATTAAATCTTTCCCCTGTCACACATTGAACCTATGTCCGCTGGTTCTTGATTCCCCTACTTTGGGTAAGTCACTGTGCATTCATCCAATCTAATTCCTTCATGATTTTGTACACTTCTAGTTCTTGGCTTTTTGGACAGGCACATGGATATGCAGGGAATGGATTAGGTGCAGGCAAATAAGAATTGGACTGTGCATCATGTTCGGTACAGACCTTGTGGGCCGAAGGGCCTGTTCCTGTACTATGTTCTATCTATTGAAATGACCGTTTGGAAATCTGTGGGGAGAAATAATTTTGTTTTTGCCGGTCTGGCCTCTAATTAATACACTAGTTTTCATAATGCGGACAGACATAAAATGCTGGAGTAACTCAGCGGTTCGGGCGGCATCTCTGGAGAAAAAGGAATAGGGTGACATTTCGGGCCGAGACCTTCCTTCAGAGTATAGCTTCACCTACTCCTTTTCTCCAGAGACGCTGCCAGTCCCGCTGATTTACACAAGCATCTTCGTGTCTATCTTTGTGTCTGTCTTCGGTGTAACAGTTTTCACAACGAGATCCTCTATAGGGCGAGGTTCCTCAGGAATGCAACGTTTGTGTTTTAATGGAGCTTCTACCTGCACAGCTCCTACAGCCAATGAAATGACTGCTGGAAGTTTCATTGGAAGCAACTCTCACCAACTTCTACAGATGCGCCCTAGAAGGCATTTTATCGGGACGCATCACAGTTTGGTTTGGGAACAGCTCCATCCAAAAACGCAAGAATTTGCAGAGAATTGTGGACGCAGCCCAGATCATCGCACAAACCAACCTCCCTTCCATTGACTCCATCTACACCTCACGCTGCCTCCGCAAGGCCACCAGCATAATCAACACCAGTCTCACCCCGGCCGGTCACTCCCTCTTCTCCCCTCTCCCATCACGCAAGAGGTGCAGAAGTGTGAAAACGCACACCTCCAGATTCAGGGACAGTTTTTCCCCCAGCTGTTTTCAGGCAACTGAACCATCCTACCAACAACAACAGAGCTGTCCTTAGCTATTATCTACCTCATTGGAGACCCTTGTACTACCTTTGATCAGACTTTACTGAACTTTATCTTGCACTAAATGCTTTTGATGTTATTCCCTTTATTCTGTATCTGTACACTGTGGACGGCTCGATTGTAATCATGTATAGTCTTTCCACTGACTGGTTAGAATGCAACAAAAGCTTTCCACTGTACCTGTGACATTAAACTAAACTCAAACTCAAATCTATCATTGACCACCATTGATCAGAGTTCAGACATGAGTCTAGGATCGAGAGGTCCAAGTCTTACCTGGGGAGCTAAGCCGGTGAGGTGTTTGAGGTGACTGCTGACACGGTTTGATTTCTTTATGATGGAGTGCATGCTTAACTTGGAGATCTTGTCTATCAGTGAGTCCTCATCACCTTTGCGATACTTCAGCACTGCAAAAAGACACAGCAATGCAAAAAGTTTAGTGTATGGGGAGGGGGGAGAGGGTTTGGCGTGGGGGGGGGGCAGGGAGATGGGGGGGGGGGAGAGGAGGGGGGGAGAGGAGGGGGCGGGGAGATGGGGGGGCGAGGAAAGGGGGGGGCGAGGAGAGGGGGGCGGGGAGAGGGGGGGGGGGCGGGGGGAGAGGGGGGGCGGGGAGATGGGGGGGCAGGGAGAGGGGGGGGTGGGGAGAGTGGAGAGGGGGGGCGGGGAGAGGGGGGGCTGGGGAGAGGGGGGGTCGGGGAGAGGGGGGGTCGGGGAGAGGGGGGGTCGGGGAAGTCGGGGAGGTCGGGGAGAGGGGGGGTCGGGGAGAGGGGGGGTCGGGGAGAGGGGGGGGCGGGGAGAGGGGGGGCTGGGAGATGGGGGGGGCGGGGAGAGGGGGGGGGGCAGGCGGGGAGAGGGGGGGGCAGGGAGAGGCGGGGAGAGGGGGGTGCTGGGAGAGGGGGGTGCTGGGAGAGGGCGGGGAGAGATGGGGAGACGGATCCTTACCCATGTCCTTGCGTCGCTTGTTCTCATTGATGTTGACATTGAGGTCCTTGATGGCGATCACGGCCTCCTCCAGCAGCTTCCTGTCATGGTGTCTCTCTGGGGTGGTGTTCAGCAGCTCTGACAGCAGCAGTGGGTACCTCATCACCCTCTGTACTGGCTTGATCAGGAATGAGCCCAGGTTAATGTAGTTCATTTTGCCCCTGGGTTTGCAAGAAAAATGTTGCATTAAAAATTAAAAAGTCGTACAGGTTTCTTGGTTAATTGGCTTTGGTAAAATTGTAAATTGTCCCTAGTGTGCGGGGTAGTTCTAGTGCACGGGGTGATCACTGGTCGGCGCGGACTCAGTGAACCAAAGGGCCTGTACCTCTAAACTAATCTAAACTAAACCTCGCAGGACGTTAATGTGGCTGCTGACTCGACAGTAACTTTCCAAAAGGATTTATATAAATAGCTAAATGAGAAAGGTTTCATAGGGAACGGAGGGGGAAGGGGACGGAGGTTTGTAGTGAGTGGCAAATCTTATCATCAGGATGTCTCTCTACACTGTCCCGCCACACACTCCCATCAGTGGGACAGTGTGGATGGGGGCTGCACTCTGTATCTACTGGGAGGTGTGTGGTGGGACAGTGTAGATGGGGGCTTCACTCTGTGTTTACTGGCAGTGTGTGGATGGGACAGTGTAGAGGGAGCTGCACTCTGTATCTACTGGGAGTGTGTGGTGGGACAGTGTAGATGGGGGCTTCACTCTGTATCTACTGGGAGTGTGTGGTGGGACAGTGTAGATGGGGGCTTCACTCTGTATCTACTGGGAGTGTGTGGTGGGACAGTGTAGATGGGGGCTTCACTCTGTGTTTACTGGCAGTGTGTGATGGGACAGTGTAGAGGGAGCTTCACTCTGTATCTACTGGCAGTGTGTGGTGGGACAGTGTAGAGGGAGCTTCACTCGGTATCTACTGGCAGTGTGTGGTGGGACAGTGTAGAGGGGAGCTTCACTCGGTATCTACTGGCAGTGTGTGGTGGGACAGTGTAGAGGGAGCTTCGCTCTGTATCTACTGGGAGTGTGTGATGGGGACAGTGTGGATGGGGGCTTCACTCTGTGTCTACTGGGAGTGTGTGGTGGGACAGTGTAGAGGGAGCTCATGTGAAGAAGCCGTCAGGCACAGGGAATGAATCACACACTGGATCACGGAGTCCAGCGTTATCAGTCGATCAACACCAGCGATACTGGTCGGCAAAAACAGACCGGGAAACACACGGGGGTGGGGGCAGAAGCGGGTTAATGGGTTTGGTGCAAACTTTGTTAGGATGGGAAACACACTGGACTGGTGCGGAGAGGAAAACTGCAGGGCGGGTTTGTTACACTGAGCCGGGCTGTTAATGGGGGCGGGAGGCGGGGATGAGTCCCGGGGATATTTTGTGAATCGCAGTGGGAATGTGGGAGTGGGAATTGTGCCATGCGGGTTGGACTTTCAGGGAACAGGCGGTTGAGGGGGGGGGGGGGGGGCAATGCAGGTGAGGGGGGAGGGCAAGGGGGGGGCAAAACACAGACTCCCTCCCTCCCTCCCTCTCCACCCCTCTTGCTGCCACCCTCCTTGCTTTTTACCTTTGATGACTACAGGGAAACCCACTGCTGAAATAATTACACCTCAGCCATGGGGAAAAACTCTGTCTACTCCACTCAACTGCCTTTTGTGACTAGGAACCATTGCTGTAATTTACACCCCCCCCCCCCTCCCCTTACCTTTCTTTTTCTTACTGACTTTTTCTCTCTCTCTCTTTCTTTTTCTTACTGACTTTTTCTCTCTCTCTCTTTCTTTTTCTTACTGACTTTTTCTTTCTCTCTCTCTTTTTCTTACTGACTTTTCTCTCTCTCTCTCTCTCCTTTCTTTTTCTTGCTTTCCATTTCTTGCTTGCTCTCTGAAAATTAAATTAAATTTATTCAATTATTAAAAATACTATTTATACAACAAACTATAACAAAACCATAGCCACCACCATAATACAGAATTGCCAAGCATTCTTTACAACTAAACATCAAATTACTGGATTACAATCCTGATCCAGGAAACATTCGATTCCCGCAGTGCCCAGGGGTCCTGGAACCCCTCCATGGTGCCCGCGGGCAACGCCTGTTCTGTTTCAGGGGACACCCGGGCACGGACGTAGCCCCGGTAAAGGTGCAGGCAGCCGGCCCGGGCAGCCGGCCCGGGCAGAGCCCACTTGGGCCTGGCTATCTCACGAATGCCCAGCCAGGAGCAACCCAACCAGGACATCCCCTGCTCTACCCACTCCCCTACACACTGGATGCTCGAAGTTGGGGATGGTGGGACTGAAGTGGAGCTAGAAAGCGAAGAGCAGCCTCTTCAATCATTTCACCCTGACTGACTGAAAGGGGCAGAGTTGCTGCCTTACGGCACGAGAGACCCAGGTACGATCCTGACTATCGGTGCTGCCTGTACGGAGTTTGTACGTTTCTCCCGTGACCCGTGTGGGTTTTCTCCGGGAACTCCGGTTTCCTCCCGCACTCCAAAAACGTACAGGTTTGTCAGCTAATCGGCTTGGTAGAATTGTAAAAGCGTGCGCAGGATAGTTTTAGTGTGTGGGGATCGCTGGTTGGCGTGGACTCGGTGGGCCGAATGGCCAGCTTCCGTGCTGCATCTCTCAACTAAATGAAACTCTCCCCTGCTCCCCACACACATTGCCCCCCCCCTCCCCTCACCCCCTCCCCAGCTCCATCCATTCATGAGCATGTCGTAGGAACAGAATTAGGCCATTCGGCCCATCATGTCTACTCTGCCATTCAATCATGGCTGATCCATCTCTCCCTCCCAACCCCATTCTCCTGCCTTCTCCCCATAACCCCAGACGCCCTCACTAATCAAGAACCTATCAATCTCCACCTTAAAAATATCCATTGCCTTGGCCTCCACAGCCAACAGTGGTAATGAATTCCACAGATTTACCACCCTCTGACTAAAGAAATCCATCCTCATCTCCTTTCTAAAGGTACGTCCTATTATTCTGAGGCTGTGGCCTCTGGTTTAGACTCTCCCACTAGTGGAAACACCCTCTCAGATGGCGATGACGCCACTGCAGGTACAAGGTTTCAAGGTCAATTTATTGTCACATGTGCCAATTAAGGTACAGTGAAATTTGAGTTCCCGGCTTAGGGGATCACAGTGGGGGAGAGGAGGGAAGCAGAGGGGAGGGGAGGGGAGGGGGGGGGAGGGGAGGGGAGGATGCACAAGCAGGTGGTGGGGATGGGGGGGGGATAGGTCGCAGGGTCAGACTTACCACTGACGATACAGTGTTCTGTGGAGGGGGAGGGGGGGGCAAACAGGTCGGTGCAGAGAGAAGAAAAGTCAGTTACTGAGAAAGAACAGCAGCGCTCCCACAGTTTAAACCCAACAGCGACACAGACCCACGCCTCCGGGACACTGCGCCCGATGCCCACAAATCACCCACAGTTTGTCCAGTAACCACTGCACCCATTCCCCACAAAACCCAGACCCCCATCCCCCAAAACCCAGACCCCCCCTTCCCCCAAAAAAAACTAGACCCCCGTCCCCCCAAAACCCAGACCCCCATCCCCCAAAACCCAGACCCCCCCTTCCCCCAAAAAAACCTAGACCCCCGTCCCCCCAAAACCCAGACCCCCATCCCCCAAAGCCCAGACTCCCCCTTCCCCCAAAAAAACCTAGACCCCCGTCCCCCCAAAACTCAGACATCCGCCCCCCAAAACCCAGACCCCCCGTCCCCAAAACCCAGGCCACCCATCCCCCCAATACCCAGACCCCCCCCCTCCCACCCAAAAAACCCAGACCACCCTTTTGCAAATACCCAGACCACCCGTCCCCCAGCACCCGTCCCCCACCCCCCGATCCCAAGTTGTCCGCAACATTTCCCACATTGCAACAGTGACCACCCTCAGAGAAAGCACTGCACTTTGTCGAGCGCTGTGGGACTCCCTGCAAGGCGCTATACAAATGCAAAACTCCCTCCCCCAATGACCCGCGTCTCGGCAAGTGCATGTTAGGAAAAAAAACGTCAACTGGCTGGGTCCCTTTAGGGAAGCGTAGAATGGTGTTGCTTCAGACTGTAGAAACAAGGAACTGCAGATGCCGTTTTACCAAGAAAGGACACAAAGCGCTGGAGTAACTCAGCGGGTCAGGCAGCATTACTGGAGAACATGGATAGGTGACGTGTCGGGTCGAGACCCTTCGGGAATTAGTCTGCGTTCTCCAGAGATGCTGTCTGGCCTGTTGAGTTACTCCAGAGATGCTGTCTGGCCTGCTGAGTTACTCCAGAGATGTTTGGTGGCCCACCGAGTTACTCCATAGACGCTGCCTGGCCTGCTGAGTTACTCCAGAGACGCTGCCTGGCCTGCTGAGTTACTCCATAGACGCTGCCTGGCCTGCTGAGTTACTCCAGCACTTTGTGCCATTTGCGCAGTTCCTTGTTTCTAAACTACACAAAGCATATCCAGGATCTTTGCAGACAATGAGCTGCTGCTGAGGTGCCCTCACTTGCTACGTGGGCGAGGGGGGATCTGGGCCACCCGTGGTGGGAGGCTTCCTCCCTTTGTGTGTGATGCTGACACCCTGCTCTGGCTCAAGGCTTACCGGAGGCCATCCAGGCAGGCATTGACGTGCCCCTGGATCTCGCGGTCTTTCTCGTACACCTCCAGCAGGGCGATGGCATCCTCGTGGTTCTGACAGTACACGTTGTACATGTCCTGGAGCTCGTTCCTGTAGCACAGGAACACCCGACCTGCAAAGACACAGCCATGTTCCATGGAAACATAAGAAATAGAAACATAGAAAAATAGGGGCAGGAGGAGGCCATTCGGCCCTTCGAGCCAGCACCGCCATCCAATGTGATCATGGCTGATCATCTAAACCTTTCCTGTCCATGTACCTGCCCAACTGTCTTTTAGATTCCGTTGTAGCACCTGCCTAAACTACCTCCAGTGGCAGCTCGTTCCATGCACCCACCACCCTCTGTGTGCATCAGTCCGACGAAGGGTCCCGACCCAAAACATCACCCCTTCATGTTCTCTGGAGAGGCTGCCTGACCCGCTGAGTTACCCCAGCACTTTATGTTCTTTTTTGAACTATTTACTCTGCCATATGCAACAATCGATGGCCTGTTAATTATTAAGAGAATTGAGGGATTTGTAGTGCAGGAAAGTGACATTATGGTGGAAAATCAGACACACACACAGTCTCACAGTGAGGCTCACCAGAAATTGGAGGAACAGCACCTCATATTTCGCTTGGGCAGCTTGCAGCTTGGGCAGCTTGCAGCTTGGGCAGCTTGCAGCTTGGGCAGCTTGCAGCTTGGGCAGCTTGCAGCTTGGGCAGCTTGCAGCTTGGGCAGCTTGCAGCTTGGGCAGCTTGCAGCTTGGGCAGCTTGCAGCTTGGGCAGCTTGCAGCTTGGGCAGCTTGCAGCTTGGGCAGCTTGCAGCTTGGGCAGCTTGCTTGGGCAGTATATTTTGCCCAAGCATATATAGCTTGCTTGGGCAGTATATTTCGCCCAAGCATATTTCGCTTGGGCAGCTTGCAGCCCAACAGTATGAACATTGACTTCTCCAACTTTAGATAGTTCCTCTGTCTCTCTTTTTCCCCCCTCCCCTTTCCCAGTTCTCCCTCTATCTTCCTGCTTTAGTTAAACATTTTGTTCAAGGTGGCCGCGCCGTTGTGTTTGGCTGCCTGCCACTGTATGTTTCTTTTTTTTTTTCCTAATCAGATGTGCAGCACTTTGGTCAATGTGGGTTGTTTTTAAATGTGCTATACAAATAAAATTGACTTGACTTGACTTGACTATCTCCACCTATATCCTTTCTTTGTCCCGCCCCCCTGACATCAGTCTGAAGAAGGGTCTCGACCCAAAACGTCACCCATTCCTTCTCTCCTAGATGCTGCCTGACCTGCTAAGTTACTCCAGCATTTGTGATACCTTCGATATGTACCAGCATCTGCAGTTATTTTCCTACAGTCACTCCATCTTCTCCCCTCTCCCATCAGGTAAGAGGTACAGAAGTGTGAAGACACACACCTCCAGATTCAGGGACAGATTCTTCCCAGCTGTTATTAGGCAACTGAACCGTCCTATCACCAGCTAGAGTGCGAGCTTGACCTTCCATCTACCACATTGGAGACTTTGAACTACCTTTAATAGACTATATCTTGCACTAAATGTTATTCCCTTTATCTTGTGTCTGACTCTCAGTCTGAAGAAGGGTCTCTATCCAAAACGACACCTATTCCTTTCCACCAGAGATGCTGCCTGACCCGCTGAGTTACTCCAGCTTTTTTGTGTCTATCTTCGGTGTAAACTAGCATCTGCAGTTCCTTCCTACACATACAGTGAAGAGTTTTTGAAAGGATGACTTTAAGATTGGAGCCAGTCAGGGATGGTTAAGTCTGCTCCTCTCTGATTTCCACTGGGAACCAAATGCTGATGGCGATTGACAGAATGGGCTGGAGGGGCCGAATGGTCCCATTGATCGTTCCCAAGCCAGGCCCACACCACCCAGGCCAGCACCCACAAGAAGGCAGATCTTACCGATGCTGTCCGTTTCCTCTAGCTCCTCGAGAAAGCGTCTGGAGATGTCAATGACGGTCTGGATGTTCCCAAAGAGAGCTTCGCAATCCACCTGCTGCAGCTGAGGGGCAGAGGGGGTAGACCGTTAACTGTGGGAGAGAGGAAGCTGGACCCGACCTCCCTCACACCAGGACAACCCGCAGGAGATACCTGGACACAACGTGGTAGAGTTGCTGCCTTACAGAGCTCTCAGCAC
The DNA here is from genome assembly GCF_053455715.1 of Rhinoraja longicauda. Taxonomy (NCBI): domain Eukaryota; kingdom Metazoa; phylum Chordata; class Chondrichthyes; order Rajiformes; family Arhynchobatidae; genus Rhinoraja; species Rhinoraja longicauda. Next base: position 18,243,841 of record NC_135968.1, read on the forward strand.
CCGAGACGCCGGCTCGATCCTGACTATGGGTGCTGCTTGTACTCCCTGTGACTGCGTGGGGTTTCTTTCCACACTCCAAGACGTACATGTTCGTAGGTTAATTGGCTTGGTAAAAATGTAATTTGTCCCGAGTATGCATAGGATAGTGTCAATGTGCGGGGATCGCTGATCGGTGCAGACTCGGTGGGCCGAAAGGCCTGTTACCGTGCTGTGTCTCTAAAGTAAACTAAACTGAGGGAGGGACGGTACTGAGGGGCCATACTGAGGGAGGGATGGTACTGAGGGAGGGGGCGATACTGAGGGAGGGGCGGGACCGAGGGAGGGGCGGGACTGAGGGAGGGGGCGATACTGAGGGAGGGGCGGGACCGAGGGAGGGGCGGGACTGAGGGAGGGGGCGATACTGAGGGAGGGGCGGTACTGAGGGAGGGGGCGATACTGAGGGAGGGGGCGATACTGAGGGAGGGTCGGTATTGAGGGAGGGGGCGATACTGAGGGAGGGGCGGTACTGAGGGAGGGGCGGTACTGAGGGAGGGGGCGATACTGAGGGAGGGGGCGATACTGAGGAGTGGTTACTGAGGGAGGGGCGGTACTGAGGGAAGGGCGGGTACTGAGGGAGGGGCGGGTACTGAGGGAGGGGCGGTACTGAGGGAGGGGCGGTACTGAGGGAGGGGCGGTACTGAGGGAGGGGCGGTACTGAGGGAGGGGTGGGACTGAGGGAATGCGCTCTGTGGGAGGGGTGGTATTGATGGGGTGCCGCACTGAGGGAGGGGCGGGCTGTTCTGAGGGAGGGGCGGGTTGTATTGAGGGAGGGACGGGCTGTATTGAGGGAGGGGCGGGCTGTATTGACGGAGGGGCGGGCTGTATTGAGGGAGGGGCGGGTTGTATTGAGGGAGGGGCGGGCTGTATTGAGGGAGGGATGGGCGGTATTGAGGGAGGGGCGGGCTGTATTGAGGGAGGGGCGGGCTGTATTGAGGGAGGGGCGGGCTGTATTGAGGGAGGGGCGGGTTGTATTGAGGGAGGGGCGGGTTGTATTGAGGGAGGGGCGGGTTGTATTGAGGGAGGGAGCGGTTGTATTGAGGGAGGGGCGGGTTGTATTGAGGGAGGGCCGCACCTGTTTATCCTGCAGTGGGATGAGCACTTTCTCCACACACATCTCCAGGTCCTTGATGTAGTCTGCCTCTGTTTGCAGCAGCTCCTCGATAACCTTGGCCCTCTTCTCCATCATCTTCTGCTCGGGTTTCTCCGCGGTGGCCGAGACCGGCGGTGGATCGGGTGAGACAATATCGGTGGAAAGCAGCGTCATGTCTGGGGAGACACAAAGGATCAGCACCCCGTCACTAAACAACACGGGCAGGCAGCTGGTAGATCCTCTGCCTCACAGCGCCAGACACCTGGGTTCCATCCTGACATCGGGTGCTGTCTTTGTGTGGAGTTTGTAAGTTCTTCCCATGACCGCGTGGGTTTTCTCCAGGTGCTCCGGTTTCCTCCCACGCTCCAAAGACGTACAGGTCCGTAGGTTAATTGGTTTCTGTACATTGTCCCTAGTGTGTAGGATAGTGCTAGTGTACGGGGTGATCACTGGTCGGCACAGACTCAGTGGGCCGAAGAGCTCGATTCCACGCTGTGTCTATAAACTACCATGTTGAAACTACCAATTTATACTTTACAAGGGCAGCACGAAAGCACAGCAGTAGAGGTCCTGCCTCACAGCGCCAGAGACCCAGACTACGGGTGCTTGCCTGCGTGCTCCCCGTGACCTGCGTGGGTTTTCTCCGAGATCTTCGGTTTCCTTCCACACGCCAAAGACGTACAGGTTTGCAGGTTGATTGTCTTGGTGTCAATGTAAAGTTGTTCTTTGTGTTTGGAGGGTAGTGTTAATCCGTGGGGATCACTGGTCGGTGCGGACTCGCTGGGCCAAAGGGCCCGTTTCAGCTCTGTATCACTAAACTAATTACAATGTACAGAAGCCAATTGACCTACAAACCTGCACGTCTTTGGGATGTGGGAGGAAACCGGAGGACCCGGAGAAAGCCCACTCGATCACAGAGAGAAGGTGTAAACTCACTGAATTGAATACTGGGGTTGGAATGTCACATTGGTATGTTGGTGGTGTATGTTGGTGAGACCACACTGGTTGCAGTCTAAACTTTAGAGATACAGTGTGGAAACAGGCCCTTCGGCCCACCGAGTCTGTGCTGACCAGTGATCACCCCATACATCAGCACTATCCTACACACTAGGGACAATTTCTAATTTACAGAAGCTGATTAGCCTACAAACCTGTACGTCCTTGGACTGTGGGAGGAGACTGGAGCACCTGGGGAAAACCCACATGGTCACAGGGAGAACTTGCAAACTCCACACAGACAGCACCTGTAGTCAGGATCGAACCCGGTTCTCTGGCGCCGTGAGGCAGCGGCTCTACGCTGCACCACCCTGATCACTCTGCTGCTGGAAGATTGTTATTAAGTTGACAGATCTTGCGGTTTATGTCGCAATTCTGTAGAGACATGGACTTTTCAACTGTTTGCAACCGCAGTTTCTCCTGAACGTGTGTGTGTTGTGTGTTGTGTGTGTTGTGTGTGTGACCAGCTCTCTGCAACCTGTGGTTAGGCACAGGCTGGTCAAGTTACTACCTGCCTAGTTCTGGCAATCTCTCCTCCCTCGCACTTTATTGTGAACGCAAGCCCAGCCCATCACACAGACCAGACTTCCCACCATCGACTCCATCTACACATCGCGCTGCATCAGGAAAGCAGCCAACATTATCAAAGACTTGTCCCACCCAGGTCATTCCCTCTTCTCCCCTCTCCCGTCGGGCAGAAGATACAAGAGCTTGAAAGCGCGCACCACCGGACTCAGGAACAGCTTCTTCCGCGCTGTTATCAGACTACCGAACGGTCATCCCTTAATCTAGGCCCTGACCTTCCGACCTACCTCATTGCGACCCTTGTACTTTTTAAAATCTTTGCTTTCTCTGTATCTGTGATCCTAGAGGGACTACGGCCTGAAGGGGGAGCTGCTGAGCCCGTTCGTCCGTTAAAGACCGGGGGGGCCGCTGTGCTAATGGTAACGTTTCGGGTTGGGACCCGTTTTCAGACGGATTGGTGGATTGGACAGCCTGACCCGCTGAGTTACTCCAGCACGTTGTGCCCTTTTTAAAAAATATAAACCAGCATCTGCAGTTCCCAGTTTCTAATTTTGGAGTTGTTGTTTTGGCAAAGGTAAAGGGCCAAACAAATGCAGGCAGGGGGTTGGTGTTGCAATATTGGCCCAGGGAATGAATGAGTTGTTTCTGCAGACTTGTTGTAGACTTTAGAAGGGCTCAACATCTGAGGATGTACACTCCACTGGAGTTAAATGGGATTACTGTGGATAGGGTGAGCAGCTTTAAATACATGGGGAGTCCACATCACAGAGGATCTGACATGGACAACACACATTGCCGTACTGGTGAGTAAGGCAAGGCAGTGCCTTTACCACCTCAGACAGCTGAGGAAATTTAGAGTCTCTCTGAGGATCCTTCAGTGCTTCTACTCTGGGGCTGTAGAAAGCATCTTGTCCGGGAACATCACAATTTGGTTTGGGAACAGCTCTGCCCAGGACAGGAAGGCTCTGCGGAGAGTAGTGCGTTCGGCTGAATGCACTATGGGCCCCCTGCAGGACCTATACATCAGGAGGTGCAGATCCAGAGCCAGCAACATTATGGGGGACCCCTACCACCCCAGCAACGGACTGTTCCAGCTGCTACAGTCAGGCAAACGCCTCCGCTGTCACGCTGTGAAAACAGAGAGGATGAGACGGAGTTTCTTCCCACAGGCCATCAGGACCGTTAACTCTCATATCACCAGGGACTAATTTAATTTACTGTATCGATTTATTTTTTGTGTTAATTTTTTTTTCTTCTATTCTGTTTTGTACTTTAGCACAATCCGCAGGAGTTGCCACTTTCATTTCACTGCACATCTTGTATATGAATGTGATAAACAAACTTGACTTGACTTGCAGGGTGGGGGAGTGACTTCTAGGTGAGTCATGATAAAACTCGTCTCCTCTCCCTCCTTTCCACAGTCTCAGAGGTAACTGGTCAAACCAGTTACACCGGACGTTTAACGTTTCGACATGGAAAAATAGGTGCAGGAGGAGACCATTCGGCCCTTCGAGCCAGCACCACCATTCAATATGATCATGGCTGATCATCTAAAATCAGTACCCCGTTCCTGCTTTTTCCCCATATCTCTTGATTCCTTTCAAGTCAAGTTAAGTCAAGTCAAGTTTATTTGTCACATACACATACAAGATGTGCAGTGAAATGAAAGTGGCAATGCCTGCGGATTGTGCTAAAACTACAAAGCAGAATAGAATTATTTTTTTTTAAAGACACAACACAAAAAAAAAAAGAATACACTAAATTAGTCCCTGGTGATATAAGAGCTAACAGTCCTAATGGCCTGTGGGAAGAAACTCCTCTGTTTTGGGCGCTATTGAGGGCGTGCAGCGTAGGTTCACTAGGTTAATTCCCGGAATGGCGGGACTGTCGTATGTTGAAAGGCTGGAGCAATTAGGCTTGTATGCACTGGAATTTAGAAGGATGAGGGGGGATCTTATTGAAACATATAAGATAATTAGGGGATTGGACACATTAGAGGCAGGATACATGTTCCCAATGTTGGGGGAGTCCAGAACAAGGGGCCACAGTTTAAGAATAAGGGTTAGGCCATTTAGAACGGAGATGAGGAAGAACTTTTTCAGTCAGAGAGTGGTGAAGGTGTGGAATTCTCTGCCTCAGAAGGCAGTGGAGGCCAGTTCGTTGGATGCTTTCAAGGGAGAGCTGGATAGAGCTCTTAAGGATAGCGGAGTGAGGGGGTATGGGGAGAAGGCAGGAACGGGGTACTGATTGAGAGTGATCAGCCATGATCGCATTGAATGGCGGTGCTGGCTCGAAGGGCTGAATGGCCTACTCCTGCACCTATTGTCTATTGTTTTCACAGCGTGACAGCGGAGGCGTTTGCCTGACCGTAGCAACTGGAACAGTCCGTTGCTGGGGTGGTAGGGGTCCCCCATAATGTTGCTGGCTGTGGATCTGCACCTCCTGATGTATAGGTCCTGCAGGGGGGGCGAGTGTAGTTCCCATAGTGCGTTCAGCCAAACGCACTACTCTCCGCAGAGCCTTCCTGTCCTGGGCAGAGCTGTTCCCAAACCAGATTGAGATGTTGCCGGACAAGATGCTTTCTACAGCCCCAGAGTAGAAGCACTGAAGGATCCTCAGAGAGACTCTGAATTTCCTCAGCTGTCCGAGGTGGTAAAGGTGCTGCCTTGCCTTACTCACCAGTACGGCAATGTGTGTTGTCCATGTCAGATCCTCTGTGTATTTAAAGCTGCTCACCCTATCCACAGTAATCCCATTTATCTCCAGTGTCGTTTAGAGAATAGACAATTGGTGCAGGAGTAGGCCATTCGGCCCTTCGAGCCAGCACGGCCATTCAATGTAATCATGGTTGATCATTCACAATCAGTACCCCATTCCTGTCTTCTCCCCATACCCCCTGACTCCGCTTTCTTTAAGAGCTCTATCTAGCTCTCTTGAAAGAATCCAGAATTGGCCTCCACTGCCTTCTGAGGCAGAGAATTCCATAGATTTACAACTCTGACTGAAAAAGTTTTTCCTCATCTCCGTTCTAAATGGCCTACCCCTTATTCTTAAACTATGGCCCCTGGTTCTGGACTCCCACAACATTGGGAACATTTCCTGCCTCTAATGTGTCCAATCCCTTAATAATCTTATATGTTTCAATAAGATCCCCTCTCATCCTTCTAAATTCCAGCGTAAACAAGCCTAGTCGCTCCAGTCTTTCAACATATGACAGTCCCGCTATTCCGGGAATTAACCTAGTAAACCTACGCTGCACGCCCTCAATAGCAAGAATATCCTTCCTCAAATTTGGAGATCAAAACTGCACACAGTACTCCAGGTGCGGTCTCACTAGGGCCCTGTACAACTGCAGAAGGACCTCTTTGCTCCTATACTCAACTCCTCTTGTCATAAAGGCCAACATGCCATTAGCTTTCTTCACTGCCTGCTGTACCTGCATGCTAACTTTCAGTGACTGATGAACAAGGACACCCAGATCTCTTTGTACTTCCCCATTTCCTAACTTGACACTATTTCCGAACTTGACACTAATTCTAACTCTCTCTAGTTTAGAGATACAGCAGGGAAACAGGGCCATTGGGCCCATCGAGTCCACACCGGCCACCCGTTCACACTAGTTCTATGTTATCCCACTTTCTCATCCACTCCCGACACACCAGGGATAATTTACAGAGGGCCAATTAACCAACAAACCTTAGAAACAAAGAACTGCAGATGCTGGTTTATACCAGATAGACATAAAGTGCTGGAGTAACTCAGCGGGCCAGGCTGCATCTCGAGGTAAAAACATGGGTGAAATTCGGGTTGGGATCTTTCTTCAAACTGAAGAAGGGTCCCGACTCGAAACATCACCTATCCATGTTCTCTAGAGATGCTGCCTGACTTGTCGAGTTACTCAAGCACTTTGTGTCTATCTAACCTACAAACCTGCACGTCCTTGCGATGCGGGAGGAGACCGGAGCACCCGGAGGAGACTAACAAGGTCACAGGGAGAAGGTGCAAACTCCACTCACTCACAGACCGACTGCTCCCGAGGTCAGGATCGAACGTGGATCTCTGGTGCTGTGAGGCAGCGGCTCTACCACTATGCCACCACGTACCCAGACCATCACACAAACCCACCCTCCTTCCATTGACTCCATCTGCACTTCCCGCTGCCTCGGCAAGGCCAGCAGCATAATCAAGGACCAGTCTCACACCGGTCGGGCACTCCCTCCTCCCCTCTCCCATCAGACAAGAAGTACTGCGAATAAGCACAACCCCAGATTCAGGGACAGTTTCTTCCCAGCTGTTATCAGGCCACTGAACCAACCTAACACCAACTAGAGAGAGGCCTTGACCTACCAGTTTCCTCACTGGAGACCCTTGGACTATCTTTAATTAGATTTTACCTTGCACTAAACATTATCCCCTTTATCATATATCTGTATATGTATACTGATGACGGTTTGATTGTGATCATGTACAGTCTTTCCGCTGACTGGATAGCGCGCAACGAAAAAGCTTTTCACGTGACAATCAACTAAACTGAACTTAGGTTTCCTCCCACATCCCAAGAACATGTGGGTTTGTTGGTTAATTGGCCCTCTGTAAAACTGCCCCTAGAGTGTAGGGAGTGGATTAGAAAGTGGGATAACATGGAACCCGTGTGAACAGGTGATCGATGGACAGTATGGACTTGGTGGGCCGAAGGGCCCATTTCCCTGCTGTATCCCTAAACTAAAAATTTAAACGTGCCCCCTCGTTTGCAAACATTCCTGATCATGACTGCTCATAAACAATGCCGCGCCACCACTGAATCTTTTGCAAATCACTGACTTCCAATCCTCTAGCTGTCTGCTAACAGGAACAGTTTCTCCTCTGCTAAGAAACAAGGAACTGCAGATGCTTGTTAATACATCAAAAGTGCTGGAGTAACCCAGCGGCTCAGGCAGCATCTCTGGTGAAAATGGACAGGTGACGTTTCGGGTTGGGAGCCTTCCAATGTTTCCGGTCGACCCAAACCGTCACCTATCCACGTTCACCAGATACTGCCTGACCCGCTGAGTTACTCCAGCACTTCGTGTGTTTAGACTTTAGAGATACAGCAAGGAAACGGATTAGCGAGTCGGCGCTGACCTGTGATCACCCCTTACACTAGCACTATCCTACACACTGTTGAAGGTCCCACATAGGAGATTAGTGGGCAAAATTAGAGCACATGGTATTGGAGGTAGGGTACTGACATGGATAGAAAATTGGTTGACAGACAGAAAGCAAAGAGTGGGGATAAATGGGTCCCTTTCAGAATGGCAGGCAGTGACTAGTGGGGTACCGCAAGGCTCGGTACTGGGACCGCAGCTATTTACAATATACGTTAATGACTTGGATGAAGGGATTAAAAATACCATTAGCAAATTTGCAGATGATACAAAGCTGGGTGGTAGTGTGAACTGTGACAATTTAATATTTTATAGAAGCCAATTAACCTTCCAAACTGAACGTTTTGGGAGTGTGGGAAGAAACTGGAACACCAGGAGAAACCCCACGCGGTCACAGGGAGAACGTACAAACTCCACATACAGACAGCACCCGAGGTCAGGAACAAACAGGGGTGTCTGGCGCTGTGAGGCAGCAACTCTACCACTGGTCCACTGTGCTGCCGTGCCATTTTTTCCCTCTCTCTCTCTCTCTAGCTCCTTTAAACAGGGCTGAACTGTCTGCCTGTGTTCAGTTCGCATGCTCGGCGGAGTGCCCAACACTGGCCTGTAGTTGATGATTAATCCCCTGCGACCTGTTGCACATGAATCATCCAGAGCGGTAAAAATACACGCAACACTTTGCCTTCCCGTCTGCCAACGACGGAGAGGGCGAGGGAGAGGGAATGCGGCTCGTTGACAGAGCCAACGGCCGTTTAACAATCGTATCTTCTTCGGACGAGGAGGTTATATCGTTCCAGGGTCGATCCTGGATTGGCGAGGGGGGTTAACACTGGAGGGCACACAAAGGCTGTGCACACTGGACCCGGCCCCTGTGATGACGGTTCAGTCTAGCCCTCTGTTTGAAGTCACAGCCTCACCGATAATACAAAGAACTTCGAGCCTGCCCCCAGCTCTGTGAAACTTCACCTGTGCCAGCTCACAGATTCCTGCACCTTACCTGCTACGACTGGAGAACTCAGCCCAGTCCCTCCCCGTCCTAACCTGTCTGCCTCTGGCACTGAACTAAAGCCGAGAGAAAAGCGCAGGATGTAAATCAAGATAGGTCCCCTTTCTTCAACGCCTTAGCCCCCCTCCCCCCTTCTCTTCTGTGCCTCACCTAGGATATGTGCACGCTATCAGGTAAATCTAATCATACTTTGGAGAAACAAGCAACTGTAGATGTTGGTTTACAAAAAAAAAAGCCAGAAAGTGCTGGAGTAACTCAGCAGGTCAGGCAGCATCTGTGGAGGACATGGAGAGGTGACGTTTCGGGTTGGGACCCTTCTTCAGACTCTCCTCTTACTGGACAATCAAGCCATAGGCATGCACAACTTTGTAGTGCGAAGAGCAAAATGCCAGAGTGCAGAATATAGTCTTACAGTGTTATGGTGCTACAGTTCCAGAGAAAGTGTAGATGAAAAAGAAATGCACAGTTCCCAACGAGGTAGGCTGGAAGATGGGGACTGCACACTAGGTTATGGGAGGACAGTGTGGTCGTCTGATGGCAGCGGGGAAGACAATAGATAATAGACAATAGACGCAGGAGGAGGCCATTCGGCCCATCGAGCCAGCAACGGCCATTCAATGTGATCACGGCTGCTCCTGAATCTGGAGGTACAGGCTTTCAATCTTCTGCATCTTCTGCCTGACGGGAGAGGGGAGAAGTCTTCCTTCCCTGAACTAATCCTCAACCCATGCCCAGAACGTGGTGGGCGGAGAGAAACAGGGAGAGAGAGTTTCCATCCCTGTCTCTCGCTCCCTCCCTGTCTCTCGCTCCCTCCCTGTCTCTCCTCCCCCCTTACACTGAGGCACACACAATGTCTCTCGCACACACCAGTCGGTCATTCCCTCCTCCCCTCTCCCATCAGGCAAGTGGTACATTAGTGTGAAAACGCACACCTCCAGATCCAGGGACAGTTTCGTCCTGGCTATTATCAGGCAACTGAACCATCCTAAAAACAACCAAAGAGTGGGCCTGACTTTCCACCAACCTCAAAGAAGACCCTTGGACTACCTTTAATCAAACTTTACTGGCCTTTATCTTGCGTTAAACGTTGTTCCCTTTATCCTATGTCTGTACATTGTGGATGGCCCAATTTCCCTTTTCACTGCACCTCGTCACACGTGACTATAAACTAATCTCTCGCCCCCTTTCCCTTGAGCACAACAAAAAGGCTTTTCATTGTACCTCGCTCGGTACATGGAACGATAAATAAAATAACCTAAGCTGAACAAGCTAAGCTAAACGCATGCCCCCTCTCCCTTGCACACACAAGAAGCATTCTTGCCTGGTATTGAAACAGAGACCTGACTCGCTGAGCTAATCTGGCACCCTGTGTCTTTTTTTCCTTACCTGGTGTATTTTTTCTTACCTGGTGCAAGTTAGGCTCATTCGAACCCCACCCAGCCATCCTGTAGTGTCGCTCCACAACCTTTTCTACTTTTATTTACAACTCAGATCTGCCTGGCTGCCTCTGGCTATTTTCTGCCCACGTTTTTCAACTACGGACTGAGAGACGATCACTGCTCTCTCTCCCCACCCAGCCATCCACACACACTCTGCCCCACACACCCTGCCTGACTCGTGGGACCCAGACTGGTGACTGGAGACCTTGCATTAGCATCTGAATGGACAGAGACCCAATGGAAGGGAGAGAGGAGGGGGAGAGGGAGATTACCAGGGCCTCTGAAAGACAGTGGGGTGGTGGTGCCAACGAATACCTGGAACTCAGGATCTCGGACTGGAGGTTGGGAAAGGAAGATGTGATAAACATGAACTGCAGATGCAGGTTTCTACCAAAGATAGTCACAAAGTGCTGGAGCAACTCAAGACCCTTCCTCGGAGAGGGTCTTCTTCCGACCCGAAATATCACCTATCCATCCCAACTCAGCATGTCAGGCAGCATCTCTGGAGAAAAAGGATGGGTGACGTTTGGCTGGGGATCCCTTCTTCACACCTTTCAACAGTCTGACAAATGATCCTGACCTGACACTGTCACCCATCCATGTTCTCCAGAGATGCTGCCTGACCCGCGGAGTTACTTCAGCACTTTGTATCTTTGGGAAAGGAAATCTTGCCTTTCACAATGAAGAAAGTCTGAAGAAAGTCTCGACCCGAAACCTCATCCATCCTTCTCTCCATAGATGCTGCCCGACCCGCTGAGTTACTCCAGCATTTTGTGTCTTTCTACGGTGTAAACTGACAGCTCCTTCCTGCACATATTGTTCACTATCACTTGCCAGGCTTTGTCTGCCCCCAGCTCACTTCCAGCATTCTCTCTGCCCCCAAGTCAAGTCAAGTCTATTTGTCACATGCACATACACGATGTGCAGTAAATGAAAGTGGCAATGCCTGCGGATTGTGCAAAAAAACGAATGACAGTTACAGCATATAAATAAAAGTCAATACAGGGAAGACAAAATTTAGTCCCTGGAGTTATAAAAGTTAACAGTCCTGATGCCTGTGGGAAGAACTCCGTCCATCCTCTCCGTTTTCACAGCGTGACAGCGGAGGCGTTGCCTGACCGTAGCAGCTGGAACAGTCCGTTGCTGGGGTGGCAGGGGTCCCTCATAATCTATGCATGCTCTGGATCTGCACCTCCTGATGTATAGGTCCTGCAGGGGGACGAGTGTAGTTCCCATGGTGCGTTCTGCCGAACGCACTACTCTCTGCAGGGCCATCCTGTCCTGGGCAGAGCTGTTCCCAAACCAGACTGTAATCTTGCCGACAAGATGCTCTCTACAGCCCCAGAGTAGAAGCAGGGGGCAGTGTGGTGCCCCCCCCCCCACCACCACAATCAGTCTGAAGCAGGTCTATTTCCACAATGTACCTTAAAACTGAAATAAAAGTGCCCCGGCATATGCCACTTTCCACCTTTTGCCAACAGCTCAACATCTCGCCCTTTCACTTGCACAGGGCCCTCCAGGTT